>NW_009258952.1:4621314-4631877 GCF_000687185.1 Egretta garzetta | reverse complement strand
CCAGGGCAGGTTTAGGTTAGATATTAGGAAAAACTTCTTCACCGAAAGGGTTGTCAGGCTCTGGAATGGGCTGCCCAGGGAGGTGGTAGAGTCCCCATCCTTGGAGGTATTTAAAAGAAGGATAAATGAGGTGCTTAGGGACATGGTTTAGTGGTGGGATGGCAGGGTTTGGTTAAAGGTTGGACTCGATGATCTTAAAGGTCTTTTCCAACCAAAGCGATTCTATGATTCTATGATTCTATGATTCTATATTTCTAATTTTAAGAGACATTGATGGCCATTGCTGTTAGCAAGCACTCTGGTTATGCCATGCAGGTGCAGAACAAAACAGCTGTTGCATTTCACCAGTGAACTGATATTGGTGTTTCTTCTACCTTGGATGTTTGATTAACTTTATGTAAAAATCTGTTCTGTTATTTTGAGTGAATCCATTTGTGAAACAGATTGAAAATCATTGTAATTCTAAATATGAGTTATAGGTACAACCTTGGTGGGTTTTGTTGGGGTTTTTTTAGATGATGACAGAGAAAACAAGGCAAATGCTACAGAGATGCAAAAGCTGAGCTTTCTGCTCTTTGGTGATGAATATAATATGGATATTTTTATGCATGGTGTTGTCTCTTTAGAGATTTGTTTCTATTAACGAAGTCCTCAATAAAGGAATTGAGCTTTAGAGGACACTGCCACGAGGCTAAGCAGGCTGCAAAGACCTTTAACAGAAAGCCACTCCCTCAATCTGCTTAAACTTTGGTGAGGATAATACAGCTTACTCTAACTGATGTTTGGTAAAACAGTAAAAGACAAACAGATGCTTGTTATGCCTGAGTTGATAAATGCGCCCTATTGATAAATTTCTTGTGCTTATCCCGGAATATTTGTCCTGGGGGAAAACAGTTGTTGCCACCACAGCTAACGTGTAAGTTAAACACCTAAACACATTTTGATGTTTAATTTTATGTGAAACAATATAGCAAGGGTTAGTGCATCATAATCAGCCTAACCCATGAATTAAAACTCCCAGCTGGTATGAGATTTCGTTTTTTCTTGCTTTCCTTCTACTCTGTTGGCTTTTTAAAATGCTGGTAGCGTAATGTCATGATATTTTTGTATGATGAAGAAACCTGTTCACCACGTGGATTACACTGTAGCACCTTTTGCCGCTTGAAAGCCGGCTTCTTAGCAAATACACTAAATATAATACTGCATTTCTGCAAAATAGTTTTCTACTTGTCCACTAAAATCTCAGCTTAAAGATTAGATTCTCCTCTTTGGAAGACATAATCACCAAAGCAGAATTTTGGATGGTACACTGTATTCTGCAGGTGCAGTACAGTTTTTATGCTTTTCCTTTGGTTAAGTCACATGAATTCGTGTTTGCAGCTCTGTACGTGAATATGTTACGTGTATCTGTGCTTCTGGCAAGTATGAGATGGACATTGGACAAATTAGTATTTGCATTTTTTTTTTCTAAAGACAAACTGTGTGATTGGGAAGGTTTTGAGCCTTAGTTTTGTTTAAAAGTAACGTGGTTTGGGTTTTTTTTTTCAGTAGAAAACACCTCATGCTAGGTGTGGAATCTAAAACAGGTTTCCTAATGTTCTTTATCAAAGCATCATCCTTTAGTAACTGCAGTTGTCATGCTAAACAAAATTGTTTAATGTAGAAGTTTATGATCTTGTTGCAATAGGTCTCTTATGAAAAAGTAGCCATTATTTGAGTTTTTGTAACCCAGCTAAACCATGTATTCAGCATGTAACAATGTTTTAGTTTGATTTTAAAATTTGACAATGTCATTAACTTACATGATATTTAGGTATGTTAGGTACAAAGTTTGTTTCAGCTGGTTTGAAAACTAAAATGAGTTTTTAAATTCACTTGTTTCATATGACAACACTGCAGAATTTTTGTTAAGTCACTCACGTTTAACCATGTGGTATTTTTGCTTATATGAGATTCTGCCATGAAAACTAAACATGTAATAGAGCTGGAGGACTGCAGTTCTGTGAGACAGCATGCTGAAGTTAGAAGTAGGGGGTTGCAGTTCTGTTTTCATGTATAAAGGGATGTGGTTTTGGTTTTGTCTAAGTTTGAGACTGCAGTTTTTGTCTAACTAATGAAACTTTTAATGAGATTCAATTTTTAACAGCTGGTTACTCAGCATATTTGAAAAGTTGAGCCCAATGAAATATTTTTAAAATGTCAGCCATTTTTGAAAATCCATTATATCAGGATTTTCCCACCCGAAATTTCAGTATCCAGAAAGTGAATGAATTGGGCACTATGCAAATCTGTGATTCTCCAGTTTTAGTGCTTAAAATTTATTTGTATAGGCTTAAGAGAAGAAAAAAAAAAGTCATCTTTTCTGTGCCATATGGTGTCAGTGGCACATTCCTAGATTTTTTTTTTGTTTAAATATATTAATATTGGCAAATAGATAGCGTTTCAAGTGTGAAAAGTGCATGTCATTTTAAGCTGAAATTTTGTTGGTTTTTTTTCCTCCTCTCTGTTATAAAGTGTAGTACAGATCTTACGCTAGGTTGGGTTTCACCGGTCACTGGAAGTGCCTGGCTCATTCTGCTGGCTACTGAGTGAGTTTCAGTTTGTATATCTAAAAGCTACTTGCCTGAATTTGGAAGAGGTGATCCTATGTGCACGATTGCTTCCAGAAATGCAGTATTTTTTTCTCCCCTATTTTCACAGCCTTTGAAGACACGCTGCTGTCCACGTTTGGAGGTGTTGTGCAGAGCTGGAGCTACTGTGTTGCCACCAACCCGAGTTAAGATTTAACTTATGGGGACATATAGGCTTGTGCCTCCATACTAATTTGAATTATTTTATATGGTAATACTTCATCTTCTTATCATTTGATTTTTTTTAAAAAGTAACCCAAGTGTCTAATCTACCTAGACTACAAAATGTTTAACATGATTATTGAAATAAGCATATGTGTGCGTGTATGATGAAGTTGTTAAAATGGAAGTCTTCAATATGCAAGTAAGCTTGCTACCAGTAAATTTTGTTTTATTTCATCCTGTCATGCTTGGAGTGAGTGTTGAAAGACGAACGGGCAAGCGTTGCTCAGCCAGAGGGGAGAAGCACGTCATACGGCCCCCAGAATAGCATCGGCAGTAAAATACGGTCATGCTGTTCTTCCCCGAGATAGACCCAGATCACATTTGTAGCACCCATCGGGTCTGCTGGTTACCAGACGTTCAGGGCCTTTGATGAAACATTTACAGATGCAGCTGCAGATCGGAGGGATCTTCTGCCGGCAGTGAGGAAGCTAACATCAAGAAAACGAGAGGAAATGGGAAGCCAGGGAGTTCAAACAAAACGCAATTTAGGGGGAATACAAATTTAATCACAGCGTTAAACCACTGCTCCAAGATATGAACCGTGTTCTTGTTAGACTCCCTTTTCATGTTAACTTGATTATGTTTTCCAGTGACTTAGAACCACTAAAGCATAAAGCTTTTGTAGAGGAGGAAAGGTGTACTGAAAAAAAATCTTCAACTGTCTTAAGTCATACACAATGCTAAAACTGGAATTAAAATGTATTATAAGAAGTGAAGTCAGAGAGAGACTGAGATTAAAAAGGTTTTGGCGGTTATTTCTCACTTTGTGCAATATATTGAAATAAAGTAAGAAGGCTCTGAAGGTCTGTGGCAGTGGCCTATCTAGCATGTAAGAGGGAAAATTTTAATTATTCAAGGTCAAGAAAAAACCCTGTTAATTTCTTCATCTTGAAAAGACAGATTATCTCCCCTGGGCCAAAAGGATGTTCTCACTTCCTTGACCCTAAGCTGTGTTCATATTGACTCTTCCATTAATATAGCTTCCACGTTTTTTTAATATTTGTGTTTTGCTGTGAGGACTGTAACACACAAGTCAGATTCATTTGTCTTTCTAAAATTTGAAAAGCTCGCTTCAGCTTCTGCAGCTTCTCTCCTCTGGCTTTGCCTCCCCAGCCGGTGCATTAGCTAGGGTGTTAGTGGAAGGGGTTTGTTATTTCAGACACATACCATCGCCTGCTGCACTCGCTTCTCCCCTGCACTCGCACAGGGCACGGAGACAACTTCATACTTTCATTTGTATCAGTTACACACACAGGATTTAAATTCATCCTTTCTCTGCATAGCCTTTTTCTTTTTTTTTTTTTCCTTCAGCCAGATAACTCGGTAAATGCTAAATAGCAAGTATTGCTGCCTTCAGCTGACACTAATATACTACATCTGTTTTTCCTAAGAAAATCTCATTGAGCTAAATGTGAGGAGGGAAGTGTGTTTTCAGAGCAGTAGCTCTGGTATTTGTTCTCTATTTGTGAGTGACGTTATGCAGTTGAGAAAAAATCATGCCAGCGTGTTTCAGTTAGTGCCAAAAGAACATAGACAGCAATGCGGTGCCCAGATCTATTGCTGCCCAAAACTGCATCTTGTCCTATTTATACTTGCAGAAACAGAGTCTTGCTTACCAGAGGAGTTAGGTGAATATTGTGTCCGTGTGCTATCTGATAATGAATTTGTCCAGCTGATCTACATTCGGCTGCTCTTTTATTTCAAACATTGAAAATTTAAGGTCTTAAGTGGCTTAGATAGTTTGTAACAATCAAGTCAGTGAATCCCAGTTTCTTAAATTATCATTACTCGCGTTGCAGTTAACTTCACTGGAAATGCCTGGGTGCCACAAAATACGTTTATCTACAAAGCGAGAGAGTTGACCGTTTCTTGCTATTCAGTACACCTAAGCCACAAATATTGATTACAAAACTCTTAAACACTTAAACTATGTTTAAGAAATAAGACTCATCTACAGACTAAAAGAATAATTAATTTAAAGTGGAATCAGTTTGGATCAGGACTCAAATTTGGGGTTTACCAATTGGTATCAACTAACCTTCTGATTCTTTTGTGCTTTTTCATCAACACTTGCCAGTGGGCTGAAAAACTCAAAGAGCAATTACCAGTCAAATACGGAGTAGTAGTTTCTTTAAAGAAAAACATGAGAAGAAATGTAAATCTGTCTGAAGGACTAACAAAATCGTGTCCTGATGTCTGGCTGGGGAGAGTGGAAGTTGCGTAATGGGAACTCTGAGATGTCCTTCGTGAAGCACAGAAATGAGAGCTGGTACTGGAAGTCATGCTCACGGAGGGCCCTCCGCTGGGAAATAGCAGGAATATAAATTCCAGTTGGCTAATACAGATGTAGTAAGAACGAAAATTTCTCCAACTTTCAAAATTCAGTAAATACAGTAAATTAATATATCATCATTGAGCACTATGGTTTCCTTTTTGTTTCTGCTATTATAATTTGAAAAGACACTGCAATACTGGTGCATAATTTACAGGATTTAGATTAGGGGGAAAAAAAAGTTACTCAGTAAGAGAAAATATTCTACTCATGCTTATGGCCCCTGTTCCTCCACAAGCAATGATGAGCTGGGTTACACAGCTGGCCCTGATGCTTTTCCTGTGGTGGTGCAGAGCCCATGCATGGCGCAGGGCAGCTCTTGCTTGGAGCAGAAATAGCCTCCATCCCCCTTGCTGTGCTGGCACAGGGTGCTCTGGAACAGAGGGTGACCTAAGCTTTTGAAAGCACTTCTTCAGGCTTCCATCTAACATGCACGTCTGACCATCTCATGAAGTGAGATCTCAAGGAGGCTAATTGAAATCTTTTGCCTGCTACTGTTTGTTTTTTTTTTTTTTAGTCCAGGCTTGCACAAAGGTAATGGGCAAACAGCAAGAATTAAGGCTAAATACAGAATTTCCTTACTTCACTGAGAGGTTTTGTGTTGACTTAATGATTAATGTTGTTAAAAGCAATGCTCTTCCTCAGTGGCAGCTTTTTTACTTGTCAATAAAAATATTTAGAAGCACAAGATAACCCTTTTTAAAACTATTTTTGTGAGTAGTTGGCTGGAAAAGATCCAATGTTTAGTTTAAACTCATTTACAAGTTAACTTATAAAAGTTTTCACAATATTTTCAGTAAAAAATGTCCCTAAGATTTTTAGAAATTTTTGAAAATGGTTAAACTTTGGGCTTGTTTCAGGGATGGAAAGAATCTGATTTCTGTAGTTTTTCAGGAAAGATCTTTGAAAATTATTTTCCAGTCAAAGAAAATACTGCATGGGACTTTACAAAAATGTATTTTAGATTTCCTTAAGGCTTTCTGTGCTTGGTTGTCATCCCAGTTATATTTTGCAGTGTGATTGTAGTAGAATTTGAACCAGGCTAAGTCCTGATATACGACCCATTGAAGTCAGTACAAATCACCCCACTAACTTTGGTGAACTTTGTTTCGGCATCTAAATAACTTATTTCACTAGCTCAAAGTTGCATGCTCTGATTTTGGCCACAGGCTGTAACCTGAAGATACTATTTTTTGCATTCATTGTGCTGTGGTGATACGTGAATTTTAATGGGCAGCCAAACCCCAATGTGCTAGACAGTGCTGTGCAATTGTGGAACGTGATGGCAATTTTTGCTCAACAAAATAGATTAAAACCAGTATAAAAATGAACACGAGTGTTGCACACAGAGGTATAGAGCGCAGCAGAACTTTTAAAGGGAATTTTTTCTCGTGTGAGTTACACCTCTAGGATAATGTGAGGGAAAATGAGCGTGTGAAGTGATGGTACAGAATTGTTCCTAATAGCTCAGTAATGATCAAATTCCTTAGCGAGCATATTACACATATGCACAGAGACAACAAACACAGGCAAGTACATAAAAATATGGTTTAGATCTTCTGAATTTGGCTGGTATGTTAGAATTTATAATTTGAAGATGCTGTTTGTATAAAAGCTTGAGGAGTGATAGATTGGGTAAAACTGTAATGATAATACCTAGATTTTAAGGTTTATAGCTAAGAAATTGCCCGTTTTGCACCTTACATAAATATATTAAATGTATTTCTGTGCTTGATTAAAAAGCCTGGTATTTCAGGAAAATTTATTCCAATCATCAAAACAGCTGAAGTTTTAATGGCATTAGAACAATGAGTATTTTTGTTATATCTCAAGAACTAGAAATGTATGCAATCACTATTGTTTTGTAAGAGGCTTACTATAAAACTTCTAAGAATAATTTTATAGAGAAAAAAGAATTATTAAGCAGTATTTCTGAAGTACTGACATATGAAACTCTCTGCATGGAACAGGTTGGACGACAGTATTTACGGAAAACTTTGGCGGACTTTTGTGGTGAAATCCCTGAAGAAAACCTGGTACAGTATGTTAAGAAACTTTGAAAGTGACTAAATTAAGTTCTATTAATAGGTAGATTTTGTTGGATGTAAAATGGTAATTCAGTAATTATATTTCTTGAGAATATGCATCAGCTATCTAGAATTACTTAGGTTGGCACCCCTCCATGGTTTTATACACAGTTAAATTAGGGCATAGATAGTCTCAACTGTGCCTGTCAAGAGGTAACTTTGCTTCTCACGGTTTCTGAAGGGTTGCATATCTAATTCATCAGTCATATTAAAGCCAGTTCTTGTGGCAATATTAAATCTCACCTATGTATCTGAATTCAGTGCTGTGGGGTTTTTTTGACTCATGTCGTCGCCAGTAGTGCAGCGTCTGCAACTGGAATTTAGCCAATAACTATTGATGACAGAAGGTCCAGAATAGAACCCGTCTTACTTTCCCAACCAGTATTAACTCCTGCACCACTGTCAATTAGTCCAGTTCTGTACTTGGAACTACACAAATGCATCTGTTAATGACGTGTACTCAGAATCCAGCTAATTTTCATCTATAATGGCTCTGGCTGCATAGAAAAAAGCAAGATTTTTTTTTTCCCCCTTATAATCTGATCAAACTTGGTTTTCCATATGCACAAAAAAAGTGACGAAAGAAATTGTCGGGTTTTTTTTTCTGGCAGCAATAACTTTTATGACACACCTGGTCTAGATGTTTCCTGACAATATCATGGAGTGAGTTCTGAAGGAAGCAAACAGTCAGAACACCAATTTACAGATCTTTGACCAAATTTGTACATCAGCTTATTAAGTTGATTTTAGTACTGCTTATCTATTAGTAATACCTGTAAACATAATTTTATTTCCCTGATGTAAAAATACAGGCATAAAAAAACTTGTAGAGGGGGGCATATATATATATATAGTAAACATGTACAGGATGCTGCAAAAGGACCAAGAGAGGCCAAGTAGAGAAACAGGGCAGGAGTATGGCAAGAAAAGTGATTTATCACACAGTGCTAGCGGGCTGCTTGCAACAGCAACGTGCCAAGATGCCGGTCAGATTTGCAGTTGTGTGGCTTTGTGCCTTGCCCTGCTTTTGTTTTCGTGACATTTATGTGCTAAAAAGTACCTTTACGGAGACTAACTTTCATCTCAGTTGCATAAAGCTTTGTGTAAATGCATGTGGAACAAGGCTTTCCAGGATGCTGTGAGCTTTTTCATAACCCGGCCCTTTTGCTTGCTTTTCTCCCTGTAGGAGAAGGTGGAGGGGCTTGGGAGCAGCCATAGGTGCTGGTCCTGAAGAAAAAGGCATGGGCCCCTTTTCTTCTTCAGCATCTCTGGAGGGAGAAGGTAATTTGCATCCTGGTTTTGGAAAAGGGAGGCCTCGTGTGGTCAGCCGTGAGAACAGCTGCCCACAGCAGGGTGCCTGCACTCCCTCCTTCCCCTGAACTGGTGTGAGAGGCAAGCCAGGATGGTAAACATGGCCATACTGGTGGTATTTCATAGCAATACTGATGGCGGGGTTAAAGGAAGAAGAAACACCCCAGTATGAATGCAGCGGCTTTGTCATTGAAAAGGTCTGAAGTAGGGAATAGTGTTCTCCATGGTCCTTCTTCCCATATTGCATTAGAAAGAAGACAGATACCTTTCCTTGCCTTTCTAGGCGGCTGAAACAGGTAACTCAGAAGTCCATGTTTGATATTAACTAGCTGAAAAAGAGAATTGAAATGGAGCAGTGGTCGGTCTGGTAACTGACAAAATGTCAACGTTTTGATTCAAAGGCAAAATTAAGAAAAAAACCCCCAAACCTGAAACAGTGTCTGGTGCGTGTAAATTTTTTTAAAAAACAATGTCTGAGGTATCCAGTGCTCAGTTCTTTGCCTCCAGATAGATCTGGCTGTGAGGAGCTGTACAGCAACCCCGGTAGAGACCGTTGAGAAGGCCAGGGGAGATTTAGATGGGATATTAGGAAAAATTTCTTCACAGAAAGGGTTGTCGAGCATTGAAAGAGGCTGCCCAGGGAAGTGGTTGAGTCCCCGTCCCCAGAGGTATTTAAAAGACCGGTAGCCGAGGTGCTTAGGGACATGGTTTAGTGGTGGGATGGCAGGGTTAGGTTAACGGTTGGACTTGATGATCTTAAAGGTCTTTTCCAACCTAAATGATTCTATGATTCTATGAATACTCGTGTTAAAGGTTAAAGCCCTAGTGCGTGAGAGGGTGTTCCAGCACTCTCACTTTAGCCACAGATTTTGGAGAGAAACAAGTCCTGTCGTAACATATTTATCTCATCCATTGACTGCATCCTTATTATTAATTCTAAGTGCATTCTCTACTTTTCAAAGAACTACAATTAAATGAAATTCCCCCAAATGTAGGATTTACCATCAGTACACACTGACTACTATCAGCTGTGATTTGGGAGAAGCCTCTCATCCGCGCCTGCCCTTCTGAAGACATCAGTTCTGTTTGACTCTAGCTGGGAATAGGCTCTGGGGAAGGGATGGGGCTGCCCTCGTGCCACTCACGTGAACAGTGCGGGGCTGTTTCTTCCCTTTTGATTGGTAAGATTTGTCCATTAGCTTGTCCCTTTCAGTGACTTAAATCCATTCCCTTGCTTAACTTTAGTCAAAATTTCCTGTAAAATCAAATGTACTTGTTATTGGGATGTAGCTCTCAACACACTTGGCTCAGGTCTTTGGGATACTAATGGTGGGATTCACCTGGTATACAGAAATTGTGGGTGGGAGTGGGTTATTGGGTTCACTTGAAGTAGTTGCCTTTATTGTGGATTGAGCAGCCGGGATGAAGAGAACAATCTTCTGGACTCTGCAATGGTTTTTAGTTTGTTCATCTCCCTGAAGCAGCAGATAGTGCCTAATGAATAAGGCGCATATTATCAGCAATTGCATCTTCTAAAAATCTCCAGTGTGAGAGACAAAGGACGCATTTTCTGATGCTGGAAGCTAGTGTTGGGTATCAGATGCTTTTTGGGACCCTACTTCACATGGGAAAAAAACCCTGCAAATTTTTTTCTAATTTTGTCTAGAAAAAAAAAATAATTGAGAAGCCTTGTCTCTCGAGATTGAAAAAACACATCTGGAGGCAAAAGAAGTGTGTATTACTCTAGAGCTTTATTTCTTCTTGCTATAAATTAAGTGCATTTCGCAACAGAGTGTTTATACCCATACGGTCCAATTCAGGATGTCTGAATGTTCTGGTAATATTTATCGGGTTTTTTTCCCCAAGAGCGTGATGCCAATGTCCCTGAAATTCACGGTGGAAGTGCATGTTTAAGAGGCAAAAAAAAAAAAAAAAAAAAAAAAAAAATAAAAAAAAAAGCGGAAAACCCCCACGGGCA
>NW_009258952.1:4594089-4620920 GCF_000687185.1 Egretta garzetta | reverse complement strand
CCCACAGCGGGGACAGCGGCCCGGGGAGCGCTCCTCCTCCCGGCGTAACCCCGCCGGTGCCGTTGCAGGTGCGCTTGGCGATAGCCGAAAAAGCCCTGAAGTGCGAAGAGCACGATGTGAACCTGCCGCTGAGCGAGCACAACGAACCGTGGTTCATGCGCTTGAACTCCTCGGGAGAAGTACCGGTCCTGATCCACGGGGAAAACATCATTTGCGAGGCAACGCAGATTATCGATTACCTGGAAGCGACGTTTGTAGATGGTAATGCCGTAGGCGTTTCGGTGTGAAACCCTTCCCCACGCACCCGTAGCATGCAGCAGTGCTGGGGTCAGCTCCGTATCACTACGTGTTGGTTCGCTCAGGACCAGAAAACGTTTATAGTCTCACAAGTAAATGGGCTGTCCTGATAGTTGGTGGCACGGGGTAAAAGCACGTTCCTTTACAATGAGCCGAAGGCCTTCCAGCACCTTTACAAGCAGCTGTAAGGAGAAACCTACCCCTGTCCTCCTCACCCCTTCAGGAAGGATGGGGAAGTCAGCAATGGCAGCCCTGTGTTGCGCTAACCCTGCGCTGCCACTGCCGAGAAAAATAACGTGTTGAGCAGAGAGCCGCACGACAGCTCTGGTTGGGCAGGTCCCGCTTCTCTGCAAGAAGAAAAAGAAAGAACCTCAATTCCAGAATAATCTTGGTCGGAAAAAGAAAGTGGAATGAGTAAGCTAATTTTGGACCCTAAATGGAGTGAAGAGGTAAAGAAGTAGGAAGACAAAACTCAGAAGTGATCACATTAAATTCTTTGTGTCTGTGTTTCCAGAAAACAGGCTGCCTCAACTTTTGAAGGAAATGCAGAGTTGTAACTTTTTAGGTATGAAGAGGCAGCATTTTGCGTTTCAGGGGTTTAGCACTGCAGTTTCTAAGGCACGAAGAAAACTTCATTGCTGGGTGAACATAATATGTATTTAATGCTGGCTTTTTCATCAAATGCGGGGTTGGGGCCCAGGTAGATCAAGGGCTGGTTAAAGCTCAGTGGTGTGCAGGGATACTCCTAATCATGCTTTGAGCAGGATTCCTGTACTGTAATTTTTACAGCATTGCAGCTGTAGTAATGTTTCAGCCCTAACAACTTACTAGAACCTCAGTCATGCCCTGCTGTGAGAGGGTTAAAGGGTTGTGTGCCGTAGTCGCCCATTCCTAGAAGTACAAAATAGATGCTGAATCTGGTTTTCTCATTTGAAGGCTTCTTAAGTACGTGTTCATGTGGGTTGCTGCATAGGAATTGGAATTATTCAGACGTTTTAAAATGAAGTATGTGTATATACGTTTCTCTGAGCTGAGATGACACTGTTGAGTTTTGGTGGGGAACAAGCGAAGCTTTCTTAAATGTGGCTGTGTCATCTATGCCGGTTGGACGTAACTGAAGTAATCTTGGAAATACTGCTTTTGCTCAATGGTTCTTCTTTTCTTAACT
Source organism: Egretta garzetta (assembly GCF_000687185.1). Classification (NCBI taxonomy): domain Eukaryota; kingdom Metazoa; phylum Chordata; class Aves; order Pelecaniformes; family Ardeidae; genus Egretta; species Egretta garzetta. Next base: position 4,619,455 of record NW_009258952.1, on the reverse strand, counting down.
TTATTTTTAACTTTGTATTGCAGAGGAAGTACCAAGACTGATGCCGGAAGAAGGGAGCATGTATTATCCAAGGGTGCAACACTACAGAGAGCTTTTAGACTCCTTGCCTATGGATGCCTACACGCACGGCTGCATCCTGCACCCCGAGTTAACAGTGGACTCCATGATTCCAGCCTATGCTACCAGCAGAATTCGTAGTATGTACCGGTATAGCTCTGAATGCCTGTCAGTTAATAGGACGCTGCATTACATTCATCTCGTGTCTTCGGTGCACCTTAAGCAGAATATATTGAGCACAGATTTCCAGTTTTAGGCCTCGATAATTTGTGCATATACTTTTTATTGATTTTGTAGTCTGTTATGATTTGAAAATGGGAAAGAGGAAGTGTCATTTTTGAGGTGTCTGTGGAATTAATTTTCCTAATGACTGAAAATGTGCTTCTTTTGCATAACAGAAAATGGCAGCTGTGACAGCTGTATTTTATTTTCTGATCTTGCTGTTCATGCTTATAAAGCAGTTTCTAGGGAGCAGCTCTCTTACTGCTCACATCAAACCACGACACTGGAGAAAACCCATTTTTTTTGTGACTATAAACTTGTAATAAGTTTACCTATTAAATTAAAGCTATTGCTTGCTTCTCTAAATGGTACAAATGCAGATTAGCCTCAATGAAACATAGTAGGCTTATCTAATGTATTGTAAGAGAATCATCAAGCCCTTTTTGTCTGCGGACTGTGCTAGTGTGTCAACCTGGTGCTGGGGGTAGGGAGAAAATAAAAAAGTGTGAAGAGGTAAGTAGTTTGGGTTCATCAGACCAACAGAAATTGTTAAACCTCAATTTAAACCAAAATCCTGGGTGCAAATAATGCAACAATATAGAATCGGGATAAAGGATAAACCAGTGGTCTGGTAGAATCAATGGTAAAATGTCCTTTGACTTCCTTGGCATCAGTATTTTACCTGATGGACTTTTATATACATACCAGTTTCCCATGAAGAAATATGTTAAGGGCAGAGGAGATTAACTGTAGACTATGTTGCCCAGTCCCCTTTATACCAGAGAACCTCCTGAAATTAAATCCTGTTTCAAATCCAGTAGTTTGGAGAAATACTAAGTTTAAACAAATTTCAGCGATATTCAGAAAAATCCTTGTCAAATAATCTTTCAGTTCTCCCAGCTCTTTTTTCTTTTCTTTTTTTTTTTTTTCCCCCTAGGTTTGGATGCCAGAACTGAACAGCAGATTCTGTTCACTTTGGTATCAGATAGGGAGATAAATATTTAGTTCTTTATTCTTGGGTTTTTTTCACTGTATGTACATTCAAGGATTCCAGCATTACTTTCAGCTGCAGAATTGCACTGGGAATCCTTGTTCAGCTGGTTGTGGATCATGACATCAGTCCAGCTTTTCAGAACTGCTTGCAGACTTCCAGCCCTCTCACCAAGAAACGTGGCCTGTATCTTTTGCTTCGCTTTATATTTTACATTCGGCTGCGTTGAAACGATTGTTTGCCTAGGCCCAGTTTATCAACTAGTCCAAACCACTGGGTATCAGTGACATGCTTTTTTCTCGATTTACATCCCTTCTAGTCTTTGTACCATGGCAAACTTCAGTTAACGCTTTTATGTTTCCTTCTAAGTATTACAGAAGAACTAAATAGTTCTAAGACAAGGATCAAATCCTGAGAATGTGTCTGGATGACAATTCCCTGCTTACGGTTATGTTCTGAGATCTCTGATTTTTTTTTTTTTGTCAATGTCAGTGCTTTATATTGTGTTGATTTTTTGGTATGATATTTTAGAATGCTCTGTAGAACAAAGTCAAATACTGCTGTGACTTTGAAATATAATACAACAATACTATTACCAAATTCATGTTAGCATAAAAGATGTTACTGTGTCAGTTTGAAAAGTCCTATTTCCAACAAACCGTGTTATCCTCCTCCTTAAAATTTTTTGGCAAGTTTGTTTTCTTACTGCCCATGCTGTTGTGTTGTCAGAAGTGAAGTCAGGCAGTTAGTTTTCCTTATAGTTGCATGAGTTATCCTTTATAAAACATGAGCACAGAATTCGTTTTCTTTCTGTCTGCTGGAAACTTCTTGAGCATTGCAGAAGTCAGTGTTGCTGGTCCAATGATCAATGGTTATTTAAAAAGAAATTCTTTATAAAAAGTATCTGGAGAGATTTAGAATGGGTAATTTCAGCACGAGTAATTAGCATTCCTTTTTTTTACTCATATAACATGAATTATTCTCTTATAGCACTGTAATGTCTGGTTTTGTTGTTGTTTTTTTTTTTCCTAAATGTGGATGCTAGATGCTAACTGTTTATTGAACAATTCTACTTTACTCGTAGGCATTATTGATAGTTTTTGTGTTTTCACATGGTAGTAGTCAGTGCTTTTATTATGGTTCCCTTTACAATGTTGTCTTGTGTTCTGCTGACCATATGTATTCTTCCCCTCTAGCTTCTAGTTGGTATAAATTGTTGTCAATTTATACACACATGTTCATCTTGGTAGAACTAAAATTACTACTTGTCTAAACTGGGGTATTTTCTTATCTTTTTATACTTAAAGCATAGCCTGCTTTCTTGATTTGAGGCATTTTTTTGAATAGCTTGTGGGTGTTCCTGAACAATTCCTTTGCTTGTTCAAACTTCTGCTGGATGGTTTATTTTTCAGCTTTGAAAAGCTGATCTTTTTCAGAGTGCTAGATATAATGACCCACCAGCTAGTTATGAATTATATTTATGCATACCAAATCCAATTAAGTAATTGATTGCAATGTAAGATTTTAGTTGTGTGATTATATCCTTCAATTTCTTCATATACTGTGTTGAAAGATGGCTTTCACAGTCATGCCAGGTTGAAACAAAGAATATATAAAACAGTGAGTTCATTATTCTCTAGCAAGAATATTTTATCAGTTTAATTTATAAGTCTTAATTGGAACTAATCTTAATTATCATGTACAAGTGAGAGGTGATTCATGCCCTATAATTATTCTTTTGTTCTCAGTTTATTACTAGAAATATTTATTTTTAGAAGATAACTTATTATTCACCATCTTTTGGTATTCTGGTTCTGTAAGTATGACATTTTCAAGCAAAGCCCCATTTTAAAGAGAGAAAAGTCTGTACACATAGTAAAAACTAGTAAAATTATCTTAAATTTTTACATCATTCCTTCTTTAAGTCATGTGATAAATGTTTTTCTAGTACATCCATATACTATGTAATGAACATTTGTCACATTTTAGCTAACTGAAAAGACGTTGGTTCCATATTCAGTGATATTTAGGCTTTTGCTGTGGAATTATGCATGTGACCTACAGAAAATCTCAGTATGGGCCTATCTGCACTTTCACAGCAGGAAAAGTGTGTTAGGAACCCAGGAACTGAGGTATAAAAACACCAGAGACCTAAGGTATTTGTAGTAGAATTTCATGGATTAAACACAGTTTTTGGCAGCAAAATGCTTTTATCTGAATAAGAGAAAAATATTAACAAGAATTCCTCATTCTTGCCTGGCAGATCACCACTTACAGAGTTCATTGCAAACTGATGAGCGGAACAGTGGGGTCAATTTATGCAGCAGTTAAGTTTTCCAAAACATGATGGTTTTGAATCCCAACTTGGTGGTGATGCTTCATTGAAGTACCACTTCCCATTTCTTCAGTATTTGTACACAAGCTGTTGATTAGTTTCTGTGGATTGCATTACGGGTACATTTGGATGTATAATGTCATTCCTTCGGGTCTTTTTTGTATCAGGCCAAATAAGTAACACAGAATCAGAATTGAAGAAACTTGCAGAAGAAAATCCAGACCTTCAAGATGCCTATATAGCAAAACAGAAGCGCCTTAAGGTAAGAAAACTCTTTATATTCCCCCGCTCTTTATTATGAACTTGTTAGTGTCAGATTTTTTCTGTCACCATGTAAACATTTGTTTCACCTGTCATTACCACTAACGTCATGCAGTGGTTTTACGCTACAAGGCACAAAGCAGTCTGTCCCCCAGATCAGCTACATACTTCAAATGTGTGCTGAAGTATTGGACTGGTCCCACTGATTTCAAAGGTAAGTACACATCAGTGCTGGTGTTGGGCTGTTAAGCACCCTGCAGGGGTGCAAACCTCGGCAATCCTCAATATCTAGCATCTCTAATGTTTTTCTTCTGTTATCTGAACTGTCACCAGTATCCAAATGGTATCCAGCTGTCTATGCGGAGAAAAGAATCACATTTTATGAATAAGCACTGTAATATCTAAGTAAAAGTTCTCTCTGATAAAAGCATGAACTCTGTACACTGATTAAAACACTAACCTGTATGTATATTTAGTCTAAACTGCTGGATCATGATAATATAAAATACCTAAAGAAAATACTGGATGAACTGGAAAAAGTTTTGGATCAGGTTGAGACTGAGTTACAGCGGCGAAATGAGGAAACACCAGGTGAGGAATTATTCTTGCTAAATTCTGTTGATGCTTATGTTTGGGGAGACTGAGTAAACTTGTTAACAGCACCATTATAGAACTGTGTTTAATGTATCTGATTTGATACTTGTGGAATATAGTGAGTATAATTAGCTGCACAATTTTGTGACATTTTATCAACAAAATAAGAAAAACCTTAACTACAGAATGCTATTCTTGATGTTGCAGTTGACAATCTTGTGTAAATACTGTGCTGATACTTGTGGTATATGCCGAATTAGCCATCTGGATAAGTGCTCTAATCATTAAGCAACACCTTCCACCACCCTCTTGGAAAGTAGTGGTGTTTACCTGCTGTCCACCCAAATGAAAGTCAATTTTTGTTTAAATAGGATTAGTCTTCTGCTTATTCAGAGTCTGGTCCAACTCCCAGTCCTGCTAGTAGGAATCCTTCCTCTGACTTCACTGGGAGCTCCATGAAGCATCAGTCAATATCAGCTGCATCTGCTGAAATCAATAACTCTTTGCATTTGTCTCTATGAATAGCTGTTGTAATAATTATCAGTTACTGTTAAGACAGTAGATTTGAACCGGCAATTGAAAATCTAGGTTAAATCTTCTAGTGACTCAACAGCGGAAGTCACAGAAAATGTTTTAACTCACAAAGGACAGTAGGATTTTGTTCAGCAAACTAAGTCTGTCACCGTTTCTACCAGCCCCTTTGCTTTCTCTGTGAAATAGCCTTTCCAAGGAGTCAACTGATATAATATTGATGAGCTTATGAAAGCTTCCAGGATCACAGGATTTAGTAAAACATATGACTATTACTTGCTTCTTGGAATTTTGTCCAAGGTATTCACATTTTTGAGGTTTGTGAACCATGCTTCTCCAGGTCCTGCTCAATCTCCAAGCTTCTGCTTCTCTTGCTACTGCTCAAATCCCTCATTCAGTTATTGCTACTGGCGCTGCAGGCATCTTTCTTTCACACAGGTTAGCTTCTTTGGTCTTTCTTTCCATCATCTTACTTACTTAACGTACTGGATGCATCCCCAGGTTTCCTTTCAGCAACATAGGATACACTAATTCTCTGCAGAGGCCTTTTTTCCAGACCTGCATAATTGGTCAAAATAGGCTGGTATCAGCCGTGTGCCAAACTGTTGCTTTCCTCTGGTGGAAAAGGAGTTGGAAAGAGACATTGCAAAATTTCTCTGTTACCACAGAGGTGCTGGCTGAATGTTCATGCCAGCAGTTTTGCATGCCTGTTGTATGGGAAGAACTGCAAAAGGTTGCAAATGAGGAGAGAACGGCATAGTCCTATTTGAGATGTAGGCTAGAGCAGAGTACTCAAGCTGGCAGCTGTGCTAACTACCAGATTTCATATTCTGGGTTTCAGAAGCCCTTGGTGTAGTCAGTATAGGTCAACCTTTTCAGGCGATGATGGTTCAGATCACTGAAGAGGCTGCTTGGCAGTGCCTGCTCTGAGCCATCCCAGGAAGATTCATCTCTTTCCTGTGACTGGAGGGGGGGCCTGGGGTCTCCATCTGTGCACCTGACTAATGGTGGGCAGTGTGAACATCCATCGCTTCTCAAACGTCTCAGTGTCAAACCCCCATGGTCTGGGGTCTAGGAGGAAGAAAGGAAGGATGGGTGGACAAACTGTCTTCTCGCTGAGCTGGTGTGTTTGCTGCAGGTCAGTCATCTGCTCCGTTTCTTTTTGACTTGAAAGTCTCTAGCAAATTAGCAGTTCTTGAGTGAATGCCATAGAGCTGAGTGACACAGGCAAGATGATAAATTCTTCAGGCAAGTGGTAGCTTTTCAGTAAAAGCTAAACTGCTTTCCTCCTTTCCCCTCCTGTTTAATTTAATCCAGATTTGAGAAATGTAATTGAGGAAAGTAAATGTTTACTGCGGGTTTTAATTTATAAACCTGAAATGTGGCTCTTTTTTCCTTAACAAATGCAGGCTAGGCTGTTGAGCCTAAGACTACAATGTCGTGTGAAGAATGTACAGGTATTAGTAAAATGTTCAGTAATTAAAGTCACATCTTAGCTGAAGTGTTGGTGGTGTTCATTAGACAGCATTCTGAAATAGCACTAAACTAAGTGTTAGCCCATAGAGGCTTCAGTGTGTGCTTGTATTCCATTAGCTCCTAATTCGTTATGTTTTATCTCTGCTTAGAAGATGAAAATCAGCCTTGGCTCTGTGGTGATTTCTTCAGTCTGGCAGATGTATCACTTGCTGTCACATTACATCGCCTGAAGTTTCTGGGATTAGCAAGAAGAAACTGGGGAAACGGAAAGCGGCCCAACTTGGAAGCCTATTATGAGCGTGTCCTGAAGAGAAAAGCATTTTACAAAGTTTTAGGACATGTCAACAATATATTAATCTCGGCTGTTCTGCCAACGGCATTCCGCGTGGCCAAGAAAAGGGCGCCCAGGGTTCTTGGCACTACCCTGCTGGTCAGCATGCTGGCAGGAATGGGTTACCTTGCTTTCATGTGTCTTCGGAAGAGGTTTGCTAACATGGTGTTATCGATTAGAACTAGGCAACGTTATTTTTAGACCCATCTGTCGCTGGTGGTGAGCGAGGGCATCTCTACCCCCCAGGAAAATATCCCAAATAAAATATAGACGTAGAAGAAAGGTTATGTCTGTGAATTAGAACATTGTCACACAGTAATTGTCTCCTGCTGTTGTATAATTGGATGGGCAATGCCGAGATATTTGTGGAAAATATATGTTCAGGGGACAACAAAGGAAAGAAGAGACTTTCTTTTCAGACGAGGACCTGTAAGGGCTGTGACAGTGCATTGTTAAAGTGGTTATTGTCTCCTTTACCCAGTAGCTGACCTAATTATAGTGCTTTTATTTAATAGATATGCAGCAATGTGACAGCTTTTCACTGTAGGTGAAATGCATTACGGTGCAGAAACCAGCATTGTTGAAATACTGAAAATAGCACTTTAAATGCTCGGACTAGGATTTAAGTGGAACATAGGCTCCGTGCCTGTTCTGTATGGGAGTGTCTCTATACAGATTAATGTCTACTGATTTGCAGTTGGACCTTTAGGAATGTGTTAAAGTGTAGTCTTTCCAGAGCCACTTTTGTCACCGTATATTCATGCAGCAGTACAGGAAGAGACCTGAAACACATATGAACACCAGTGATTTGTGGGCTACACAAGTGAAATTCTCCAGAGGCATCAGTGGTCAACAGATGCTAGACTTCTGCTGAAATACAAATGGGAGTGAAAAACCTGACACTTGTCTTTTGAAAGCCTTTTGGGTAGCCTTTGGCCCAGCCAGGTGCCCTGCTCAGCTGCAAGCCCTGGCTGAGTTGAACCAGACTGTCTTGGTGCACATTTCCTGCTTTCATAGGGGTGGCTTGACACAGTTGTCTCCATATTGGTGTCCCATGTACCTTTACTTGTTTCCACTCTGAGCACTGGCTATTTTTTCCACACTCCTTGGCTATGTTAGCAATTGCATGTGCCTCTATGAAATGTTTGCCCACAACGTGCCACAGCCAACATATGCACAACAATTCATTTTGCAAAAGTAATTTAAAATTGTTCACTATCTTTCAGTCTGGTTAGGTAGCCTAGACTGAAGGTGAACCTGTAGTTTAGCAATCTGTTTACTTATGGAGAGGTATCATTTTGGTGGTAAATGAAAAATATAGGTCAGTTTGGAGACAGGTGATTTGTACTGCAGATTTCTTTGCAAAGCTGCACTCTTGTGGTGTGTAGGAAAGGTGTAGAAAAACACTTTGATTACTTCCCACTACTCAGCAGATGCTGAGAGTTTTATTAGGTTTGAACTGAGCTCCCATTTCAATGAGAAATGTACATTTACCTGAAGGTAATCTTTGAATCATTTTGCAGCAAGAAAGCAATTGGGAAGGGCTGAAAATCCTCATGACAGTTTAGTAAGATTTTTATATTCCTGATGAATGTCTGAAAGCCTCAAGAGTTTTGTTTACAAGTTGTAGATAACTGCAACAAGCAAAACATAGCTTTAAATGTTTGTCTATCAACCACTAGCTCTAAGAGGCCTAAGTACATTTTAGATCCAGTGCTAGTGGCTGTGGTCTCTCTGCACAATTGCTTTTGAGCATCAAGAAGATCCTCTCTCAAGTTCGCTGGAGAGAACTGAGGCAGTTTCTGTCTGGGCGGTCTCACCATCTAGCAGACAGCAAAATAGATACAATTGTTGAATATTCCTGCTTATAATTTAATATTGTGCTAATTGTGTAGCAAAAGAAGACCTAAATATCATTGCTCCTTTTCAGTAATAAGAAACATCTTACCTAGGAAACAATGCTTTTTTTAATTTGTCAAAAAGACAGTTTTTTATTATTCTATTTCATGACCCAGTTGTTCTCAAGAACTTGTTGAATTAAATGTGCTCTATGTGGAAAATATTTATCATCTCCAGAGTAAGTTTAATCCAACAATACTATTAACGTGCTGGCAGCTTTGAGTTTGTATATTGCAGTTCATCTGCATTTCCTTGTAACCAAAAAAATTCCACTAAGTTAACGAAAATAAATCACTGTTAACACAGAGTGAGGCCTGCAACTTAATGTTTCTCTGGCCTGTATTTCTTTCAGGGCCATCTGTAAAATAGAATCTGATCAAGTCACGGTAAAATTCAATATATAGGACTTAGCTTTCTTCAGAATTAATTTATATTTTACTTTTTCCTTCCTCTTTTTTTTTTATGTGTTAGTTCTAGATAAGAACACTTAAATTGCCAGAGGTGTGCCCGTTTAGTTCATACTAGCAGCCCCGTGGGCTGTGACACAGGTTAATTATCGCTGAAGCAATTTTACTTCCGCCCAATCCTCAGTGATCTCTGCGCTTCAGCCTGCCAGGAGCTGCAGGTACTGTTGGGAAGGAATGAAATGACCACCAGATGTCAGTGGTCCTCCAGGGCTACACTTTGGCATGCCTCTGAGATGTGCAGGAAAGCACTAGGTTTCAGAAACAAAAAGTTTGTGATCTCAGCATAAAATGGATGTGAGCATCCTCATCAGACTAGCAGACTTGCACGAGCTCCTGAAACAACTGCTTTGGCCTGCTACAGGTTCTTTGGTACCTACCATTTATGATTGTGTGTAGTTTCCACACTGGATAAATAAGGGGGCAAAGCTGAAATAATATTTCACATTAACATGAATGTCATTGAACAGCAATTAAACTTGTCATCTGCAGGAATGGACATGGATAAAACTTTTACTGTGGAAAAGTTTGGATCCCTAGTTTAATTCATGTCTGTTCAACTCTTTGATAGCCTTACTTTCACTGCCCTGAAGTACTCTGTGCGACATTGATTTCTGTACAGGTGGCAGCAAAAGGCTTATCCTTGATTAAATTCCTCAAAATAGGATGAGATTTAGAAGCACATAGGCTGTATATGTCTCTTCGTGCAGCATAGCTTTTGTGTGGTTCTTGTAAAGTTTCTTTTCAGCCTAGCTTATTTTCTTTCCCGTGGTACCTCTGTATACTATTTAAATCGGATACACAAGCAATCTTCTGGTTTTCATTTACTGTTTGCTCTCATATCACACATCAGATCTATTTCATGTCATATCTTTGTATGTAGGACCTGCACAATAAACATTGATTCTAAGACCACTTTCTGGACTGGTTTATGTTGTCTGTATCGGTAAAACAAAGCATATTTGAGGATCACACAGCATTGCTGTAAGTTGTTCGATGCTATTCAAAGAGAGGTGCCTCTGATATTTCAGTTTAAAAGGCATTCAGCAGATTGCCTCGCATGTATGTGGAAATAGCAGTTACAATGATAGTTTGGTTGCCTGTCTGAGCTGGACATGCGTGAGGCTGAACAGAAGCCGCATAATAATGTAAAAAGCCCATTTAAAGAAGAAGGGCAAGCAGGTTTTGTGTTTTCAATGAATCCATACCAAAAAAACCCCCACTTCCCTTCTGAGTGTGACTCTGAGTCTTGGCTTACATTGCTGAGCTGCAGAAGCTGGGGCTCCTTTCAGTAAGGTGCATGATAAACATATAAGCTGTGGTCATGCTGACGTTGTCCTTAACCAGACCAAACAGTGTGCCCCGAGCAGTGTTAGTTGGGCCATAAGCTTTTTTTTTGGGGTTTTTTTTCAATCTTGCAGTCTGCATTGGACCTCTGTCCTTGTTAAGCAGAGGAGTAGACAACAGCACTCGAGGCTTGCATGCATTTCCTCTCAGTATTTCAAAAATCATCAGGGCTGCTAGGATCAGGTATACAGCTGGTAGGGCCTGAGTTTCAGGAGATAATGACACCTGTGGTCTACGGACCAACTTTGAGGTAGCCTTGATGTTAGCATTGATCAGAAGTATACCCAGAGCCCTTTTGCTCTGAAAAGCTTATGCCTAAACAGACAAGAGGAGCAAGAGTGAACGGGATGGTAAGCATGGCGATTATAAAGACCTTGACCAGACTCACGTAGCCATACGTCCGCTTCGGTATATCACATTTTTAAGGGCATTTTTTACCTAAGTCTTAATTTTATGAGAGCAAGGAACTACTAAGGTTTAGAGAGCAGATTGGCATGCCCTAATTTGTGAGGATTAGAGATAGCAGTAGACAGAAAATAGAAGAAAAGCAGTGGATCTAGCTAGCTGGAGCACACTGCTCTGCAATAAGGCATATGACAGATTATTCTTTACTGAGGCCTCCTTATTAAGTTTATCTCTCCATTTAGCTGATGTTAGACAAAGAGGTGTAAGGTTGTGTTTAGGCAATTTATAATATGTGCTAAGGAAGTCAAAAGCATGTAGAAAAATCCCAAACAAAATATGGGGTTTTTTTCCCCTCTTTTCTTTAAAAAGAAATTTTTAGTTTTGGTGCAGTACCAAGTCACAAAGTCAGGCACTCAAAACTCAGGAAATTCCAGAAGCCGGAGTTCTTACAATACTGTTAACTCACTCATACAGTACTTCAGTAGCATTTTTATTTCTGTTTTTCTTTCTAACTTACAATCATTCACTTTAATATGAAGTTAAAAATGTTGCACTGTAAAATAGTTAACCTGTCGATAAGCTTAGTGTTGTGGGAAGGATCTGTTGGAATTTGCAGAGCCGAAGGCCTAGCTATTTCCATCTTAGCTTTACATCAGCATTAATTTTTACTACAGTTTAAAATACTCATAAGAAATTGTGTAAAAGTATATTGTGTAAATAATACTTAATAGAATAAATCAATATTAATCTACTTTATATGTATTAATATACATCTATCACCTTTATATATATTCTATATAATATCCCTATTTGTCCCTTCCATATTTCTTCTGCTAAAAATGTCTAATTGACAGTTATGTATATTACTATGTTATTTATATTTATCAAATACAGCTCTAAAGCTAAAATGATGAAAATTTGGTTGATTTATTTCAAATTCACACAGTGAGAATTGTCCTTCATGGTTCAAACTCCATGCTTTATTATGTGCAATTTCTGAGATCTTTTGTAGGAGGACTGCAGACATTGTCTAAATCCCACTCTGAAGGCAGGTATAATCCCCACCAGCAGCCTGGGGGTGAGTAAAGGAGAGGTTCTGTGAATACTGTGTCCAGTTTTGGGCCCCTCACTACAGGAAAGCTGTTGTGTTGCTTGAACATGTCCAGAGGAGAGCAACCAAGCTGGTGAGGTGTCTGGAGCACAAGTCTGATGAGGAGCAGCTGAGGAAACTGGGGTTGTTCAGTCTGGAGAAGAGGAGGCTGAAGGGAGACCTTATCGCCCTCTACAACTGCCTGACAGGAGGTTGTAGTGAGGTGGGTGTTGGTCTCTTCTCCCAGGTAACGGGCAATAGGATGAGGGGAAATGGCCTCCAGTTGAGCCAGGGGAGGTTTAGGTTGGACATTAGGAAAAATTTCTTCACTGAAATGGTTGTCAAGCATTGGAACGGGCTGCCAGGGAAGTGGTTGAGTCCCCATCCCTGGAGGTATTTAAAAGATGGGCAGATGAAGTGCTTAGGGACATGGTTTAGTGGTGGGATGGCAGTGTTAGGTTGATGGTTGGACTTGATGATCTTAAAGGTCTTTTCCAACCTAAACGATTCTATGATTCTTCCACAGCTAAAGAACCAAAGAGAAACAGCTTCTCTAAAGGAAATTGCTTTTCAGGCTGAACTGGGGAGCAGGTGGAGAGGGAATGAGTCAGGCTGCTTGTGTCACCGCCATGGTTTTGTGTGGGGTTGTGTTCCCCTTCACTCTTTCTGCATGAAACGTCATTGGCTGCAGTCTGTCTTTATTTACTTTGATAGCATTATATTAGTATTTCATGACATTGGTAACATCGTGACTGTAGGGACTTGAGAATACACATCAATGTATTTGGTGCTTCTTGTTAGCTGATCAGCCAGATCAGAAGCTGAATGCTACTGCCTTTAGTCTGGACAAAAAGCTTTAGCTGTTGAGAAACAATTGCCATCCTGAAAATTGCTCAGTTAGGGCTTGTTTCAGAAAGGTTACCTAACTTGCAAGCGTTTAAGCAGGTGGTGCCTGTGTTTCCCTACGCAGCAGAAAATAAAAACATTCATGGGGCCAGACCAGGTGTGAGACCACTGGTTCTGTCACCTGCTGGCTGAGGCACCCACCTTCCAGAAAGTGAAGTCCTTCTCTACCAGTTTGTATTGAAGTCTGTAAAATTCAGAAGGAGCAAGGAAAACTCCCCTCCTTGTAGGTACGTGCCCTTATGCAGTAGGTTGCTGAGTCAGGCTCCCTCTTCGTGAGCACGAAGCATGTCCGTCTTTGCAGAGGTCAGTCATGTCCTTTGACAAAAGGTAGTTTGAACCCACAGAGGGCCAATGAGACTCAGCAACTTCATGGAGAGAAGGGCCTGCCACACAGCCTCCTCTGCCAGCTATGTTTAAAAGCCAGCAGTCGGCAAATGCTGACCTCTTGGAAAGAACGTATTTAGGTGCATAACACAAGTTTGGTGAAGGGGAAGGAATTCCAGGCTTTAGAGCCCAAATGAACCAGAGAAGAAAGTGTCCAGAGAAGCTCTATCACTGTTTCTTCTGGTCCAGCTCTGGGTGGATCTTCTGCAAGTGAAGAGAGGCTTTTGGATTGCCCCCGTACAGGATGTATTTGTTCTACGTCGCTTCAACTGTTTAACTGGTCTAGAGGTCTGGATTGCACCCCAGAGCCAGAGGCAGTAAAAGTAGAAGGAGGCACTGCTTAGATTTTCAGATCTTTTAATAGAAATAGCTCCGGAGACAAAGATCTCACAGGAAGGCTGTACCAGATGAGGCCAGATGCTCTTTGTCCAAATCTGGTGCTTTAAGCAGTTGTGCACCCTTCCATTGTACTGAATTTTAGAGAGCTCTAAAACACAGAGGCAGAAGCCACTAAAAGTTACAGAGGAAACAAAATTGGCCGACCTTGCAGTAAGGAGGTATCAAGATTTCAGTTTCTAACAAAAGAGCCAGATTCAGATCTGGTATGAGTCACTGTTACAAAAAATGTAGTGGTGCATCTACTTACATTGGATCTGAATTTGATTTTAAAGTCATTATGCCATGAATCACATTTTAAGACTTTGCCTTGAAAAGTTTTGTTTTAATCAACCTATTTGTTAGAGACAATGAAAGCTACACAATACCTTTCTGAAAAAAAAAGGGTATATGCAGAGCTTAAGCTCTTAAAAGCTGTTTAAGCTTTTAATATGAGCAGCACGTACTGAATCAAAAATTTTGGAATATGGAGCTATTTTTGGAATAAAGAATTCTTTTGAAACAAGTCCAAGAATGTATGTTTAGGACAGATTCCAGAACAGCATCATAAATTTTTTATTCTTTGGATTTGAAAGAGAACCAAAAAGCTATAAGCTGACTTCATTTTTCTGTTGTTAACAGCAAATTGTGACCACGATACAAGGAAGCTCCAGCAAATAAAAAAGTAACAGATTTCTCTTCTATGTGTATATGTATTAAAAAAAAGAGTAAAAATAACTGTGCTTAGTTAATTTTCTTAGGAATGTCATACAGGATAAGAGTTCTGCACATTCTCGCGTGTTATAAGAAATTCTCAGGATCCTTTTGTGAGAAGGAAAAAGGTGCAAATACTCCCAAAATGGCTGGCAGAACAGCAACACCAGCAAGATCAGCTGAGACTGCGGTTCCACATCTGCAGCACACAGAGATAGAAGCCCAACAGCAACTGAAAGAAGTTCATTGCAGTCCCCCAGCCTTGTGTGACGTGGGAGAAGAAGCAAAGCAAGTTTCAAACCCAGCACAAGAAGTGGCAATGCTTATACTCAGAAATCCCTCAAGCTGGTTGCACAGCTAAACAACTAAGGTGTCCCTAACATCGCTAGCTATTTTGGAATGAGCAGATACTTGGTGTTTGCACAGGCTGTATTACCAGTGGCTGTACTGTCCAGGGATAATGCTTTGGAGAAGGCCTACATATGGAGATCTGGAATCAGGAAAAAGTTTGTATCATCTTGTGCTTATATTGGTGTAGAGAATGGCTTGAAGATGTATTTATGAAGAAAAGCATATTCCTGTCTTGCTCTTAAAGACACAGGGAGAAAAGGAGGCTGAGGGGAGACCTTATCACCCTCTACAACTACCTGAAAGCAGGTTGTAGTGAGGTGGGTGTTGGTCTCTTCTCCCAGATAACGGGCAATAGGACGAGGGGAAATGGCCTCCAGTTGCTCCAGGACAGGTTTAGGTTGGACATTAGGAAAAATTTTTTCATCGAAAGGGTTGTCAAGCATAGGAACGGGCTGTCCAGGGAAGTGGTTGAGTCCCCATCCCTGGAGGTATTTAAAAGATGGGTAGACGAGGTGCTTAGGGACATGGTTTAGTGGTGGGATGGCAGTGTTAGGTTGATGGTTGGACTTGATGATCTTAAAGGTCTTTTCCAATCTAAACGATTCTATGATTCTATGAAAAAAGGACACTCACTATGTTAGAGCCACTGTTGTAACTTTATGTTAGAAATTCCCAAGGCAGCCCAAAGAGCCTCTGCAGAGCGGGGGCAACAGAGACAAGATGCCGGTCAGACCAACCATGAAGTTTCCTTCATGCATCTTTAAGTAAAGAGGGAGGTATTATTATGTAAAGACTGGAGAGATCTCTTCTCCTCAGACTAGCTCTCTTGAAGAACGACTGGAAACCTTTCATTGGTCTTCCAAACTGTAAGTGGTCTTTTGGATCTTACAGAAGATTTTGTTGCATAGAAGAGCACCAAGAGAGCTTTCTCTGGAGGAAGGACTGTAAAAGAGAGGCAAAACTCTTGCCTCAGCAAGAATTGGTTCTGAAATGCGGGCTTCAGCTTAAAACTTCACACTGACACGCTTCAGCACCATTACATTTTGAGAGAGAAAGGGAGGGGGAAGATAGTAATGAAGACTCAGAAAGAGGACCTGAAGTGGTAAGTTACATTAGCAGGCTGATAACCCTAAGGTTTATGCTTTGATTGTGTTTTTTTTTTTTTTTTAATAAAGAATAAATCCACACCTGATAAGAGTGCTATGCTGTCGTGAGGGAGATGCGATTGCAGGATGTAGTCTGTTGATGAATGGGTAGAGACCTTGCTTACCATGAGTGAGAGCTTATCTGGACACCTCTTTGCCGGAGGTTCAACGTGCAAGGAAACAAGCATTATTATTACATGGTTCATTGACTCATTCAATAATGATTCTATTTAATGAGATACTCTGTATTTCAGCCACAGTTTAAAACACTAAATCAAGATAGCAGTAATTTCCCTGCTTACTTCCATTAATGATTTATTAGGTACTAACAAATGTTATGTTTTTGCATGTATTATAATTAATCTCACCACAGGACCTTGCCTCAAAAGTAGTTTTGTTCTGCTACACTGCAGTCCTTCATCTTGTGTTTGTTTGTACAGGACTGGTTCTAATCTGGGCTGTTTGCCCTATAACCTGCAGTTCCCCAGGCTCCTGCTGGCTGTGGGCACTTTGTGTGATGTTGCATCTTGTTGACATTCAACCACAGAACTGGGTTTTGGAGCAGGAGGCTGACATTGTCTAATGTTACTGTGTCGCGATTATACGTTGTACTTCTATAGTGCTGGGTGTTTGGCAGTCTGAAGGTGCTTGACAGAAGTAAATGAGATATATTCACTAACACAAATACTGTTAACATTACAGTAGCATTGTATTAATAACTAGTGTCATAAATGAGAAAAACATACCCACAATGATTTCTTGCTTTAACAGTTTCCCCAGAGCTGGTAGAATCCCAGCTTTGGCTATGGGAATAGGGAAACTGGGCGGGGGCTGGTGTCCCTTTAAGAAAAGAATAAGGGGCAAAACCTTAGGCAGCCTGCTATTTTTTCATGAAATAATTATCTATCTTAATGTTGCTTATTATATCAGTACTGCCAGAAATTGTATTTACAGTGCTTTGTGTGAGGACGTTTGGAGTTGCACATACTGACTCTGCCTGCCAAAATGGTTTAATTTAAAGGAATTGCTTGCTGAGCGTAAGAAAGCAAGGAATTTATCAAGCTTTATATGCTCTGAAGCATGGTTCTTGGTAATAATAGCTGCTTGGCATTAGCTGTAATTGATATGACAGATACTTTTGGTATTTCCTAGCTTTCCATGAGGAAAATACATGCATATTTCTGACTTTACCTATCTTCAACACTTTGTGCTCCAATTCCATCACTTATAACTGAAAGTTTCTTGCAGTAATCTGCAAAGGAGAATGCCAGTTCTCCAGACCTTAAATGACAGAGGTACATTTAATATCATGAATACTTCATCTGTAACACAGTAGTCTTTTTTTGATTGCCTGTGAGAATGTACCAGTCTAATTCTCAAAGAAACTGAGAACTTATAGCTCCCACATAACTCAGTAAAACTGCGGGCAGGTAGGACCTCTGAATCAGGCCCACAGTTGATGTCCATATTCTTACATATAATACAGTTCACATGGGAGAAACGTATGCAGGTAAGGTTGAGAAAGGTCATTTTTACATATGAAATTCCTGAAACTGATTGCATATGATAGGCATATCTGCGAGAGGATGGTGTGACAGTGATCAGTCCGATGCACTGGCAATTTATCCAAAAGCAGAAGTTTCACTTTACTCCTTCATCTTGTGTTTGTTTGTACAGGACTGGTTCTAATCTGGGCTGTTTGCCCTATAACCTGCAGTTCCCCAGGCTCCTGCTGGCTGTGGGCACTTTGTGTGATGTTGCATCTTGTTGACATTCAACCACAGAACTGGGTTTTGGAGCAGGAGGCTGACATTGTCTAATGTTACTGTGTCGCGATTATACGTTGTACTTCTATAGTGCTGGGTGTTTGGCAGTCTGAAGGTGCTTGACAGAAGTAAATGAGATATATTCACTAACACAAATACTGTTAACATTACAGTAGCATTGTATTAATAACTAGTGTCATAAATGAGAAAAACATACCCACAATGATTTCTTGCTTTAACAGTTTCCCCAGAGCTGGTAGAATCCCAGCTTTGGCTATGGGAATAGGGAAACTGGGCGGGGGCTGGTGTCCCTTTAAGAAAAGAATAAGGGGCAAAACCTTAGGCAGCCTGCTATTTTTTCATGAAATAATTATCTATCTTAATGTTGCTTATTATATCAGTACTGCCAGAAATTGTATTTACAGTGCTTTGTGTGAGGACGTTTGGAGTTGCACATACTGACTCTGCCTGCCAAAATGGTTTAATTTAAAGGAATTGCTTGCTGAGCGTAAGAAAGCAAGGAATTTATCAAGCTTTATATGCTCTGAAGCATGGTTCTTGGTAATAATAGCTGCTTGGCATTAGCTGTAATTGATATGACAGATACTTTTGGTATTTCCTAGCTTTCCATGAGGAAAATACATGCATATTTCTGACTTTACCTATCTTCAACACTTTGTGCTCCAATTCCATCACTTATAACTGAAAGTTTCTTGCAGTAATCTGCAAAGGAGAATGCCAGTTCTCCAGACCTTAAATGACAGAGGTACATTTAATATCATGAATACTTCATCTGTAACACAGTAGTCTTTTTTTGATTGCCTGTGAGAATGTACCAGTCTAATTCTCAAAGAAACTGAGAACTTATAGCTCCCACATAACTCAGTAAAACTGCGGGCAGGTAGGACCTCTGAATCAGGCCCACAGTTGATGTCCATATTCTTACATATAATACAGTTCACATGGGAGAAACGTATGCAGGTAAGGTTGAGAAAGGTCATTTTTACATATGAAATTCCTGAAACTGATTGCATATGATAGGCATATCTGCGAGAGGATGGTGTGACAGTGATCAGTCCGATGCACTGGCAATTTATCCAAAAGCAGAAGTTTCACTTTACAAAAAAAAAAAATTGTGGAAACTTTTCTTTCTTTTATGGTTGCACTAACATTTTCTGTGTTTTATCTTTCAAGACTTAAATTGAGACAGTCTAAAAATTAGATTGAACCTTTTCTAGGTAATTCACTGGGTACCATTTGTACCTCTTGTATCTCTTATTCACTGAGTTTACTCATGGAAGTGGCCGGATTAGGTTCAATGAGACTTCTGAAGAAGTATTTTAAAATACTTAGTAATAGTTTTTCAGTCAGGCTGCCACTGTTCCAGAACATCACCAGGTGGAAAGCAAAACAGAAGTGCAAATGCTTATTTTTCTAGTTTGTATATTAAGACTTTTCACTTCTGTGCTTGCAAAGAAATATTGAACACAGAATAGATTTAAAAAAAAAAAAAAGACCTAGTTAGCTGTTTGGGAACATGAATTGCCTCATTCCTTGAGCTGGAGGAAAGACCAGTAAGTACCTACATGTATTATTTTAGCAACTGTCTTATTCTTCTCTGTGCTACATGGGAGACAGCTAGATTTTAGATGAGTGCAAATGGTGGAATTTTCCTTTCTAGCCCAGCCATGCCAAATGTTTATGGGGTTTACATGCCTACACTTGAACTTTTGATGAAGTGTATCCACTGTGCTTCATCGAAAGGAGCTCAGTACAAGTACAGGGTTTATGGTCAGCAGTGTTTGGGTAAGACATTTGCATAATTTTCTCAAGAGGCAATGACTCCACACTGTCTGCTCAAGTAGCTTTAAGAAAACACTAGGTAGTTTTCCAAATGGTAGTACCTCTGTTCGAATGTGAACCTTGATGGTCGTGTTTAAAAGAGGGTATTTTTATATGTGACAAATTATTTTTCCTTTAGTCCCTGGAGTCTTGACTGATATGGGGTGTGTAAGGAGGATGAGGAGGCGTGGTTTCTGAAAAACCCTTCTCCAGACCTGTAACAGAAGCAGCCCAGCAGAGAAAGATGAATGAATGGTTTCTGCTTCATATTTCAGCTAACACTGTGTTCTGATTACCTTCGACATAACTAACAAGAGCAAGAGACCTTTTATTCTGTGAATTGGGCCTATATTCTTAAACCATTAATTAATACTGGTAGTAATTCAGCCTTATTTGGTTGCCTCCTTGTATTTCAAAGGTACTAGAGAACTTTTAGTCTGCCTAGAGAAATCTTGATACATTTTTTTTTCTTCTTCTTCACTGCAAAAGTCGATACCCTTAGCATAGACTGTTCAAGAAATTGTCAGCTCTTTTGAACTCCTCTTATTCCTGCATTAATTTCCAGGAAAAATGTAGCATACACTATGAAGGTACTTCCTTAAATTCCCATCTTTGTGTTTTTCCTTCTGTCCCTAAGAAACATGAACTTTAATTGTTGTTGGTTAGTCTTACTGAAATTCCTAATGCATGCTCACCATTTAATGGTTGGTTATAACCAAGTGTAGGGGAGCATCCTAGTAGCTACTTCACTTTCTGGAATAAAAAATACTTCCTAAGAACTTGCCTGAATTTGTTCTTCTATGCTACTTTGAGGGGTATCTGAGAAGTCTGCTCTCAGCGTTGTGGCAGGGCTGAATTGCAAAAAGCCTCATCTTTTCAATCTTCTGGATTTGGAGATCAATAAAGTGACCCTTGGTTTCAGAGCACTGTTTCCTCTGATTATCATTACTACAAGATTTCACTAAGTCTGTTTCACTTCCTCACCTAAGACAAAGTGCCAGTGGACACAGTTAGCAGCAGGTTTATCTCTAACAGCAAGGCACCATTTTATCAGGTACTCTTTCTGCTTTTCCAGCTCTTTAACTTACATTTCATGCCTGTCCTGAAACTTCTGTTTCCCTCTCCTTTTCACAAGCCTTTGAGCCAGTGTGTTTAAACTGTCCATTTCTAGGTCATCCCCAACCCCTCATTTGGGTGTGGAGATGGAAGAGCAAAGGGCTGGAAGACAGAGCCTCTTGGTTCATGCTCAGAATAGTCCTGGTGCTTTTCACAACATGTCAGGCTTTAACTTGTAAACTACTACCATGGAAAATAGCCATTTCATTCATCACCTAAAATCATGCCTCCTCCTCCAAGACACCTCTTCTGTTTGTCAGATTTCTCTGACAGGTTGTGTCTTAAAATAAGCTTGGCTTTTTGACCCCCTGTCATCTATTGCAAAGCTAGAGCAGAACCTCTGTTCTCTGATGGTTAAAATTTCTAACCTAAGCTTATTTCCAGCTTTCATAGCTCAGTCATACCCAGTTGTTCTTGTGCCAGTAATGTTGTTACAACTTAGGCAGGTTTGCTTTCTTCCTTGTATATACCCCCGTAATACGTCTAAGCGCAATAATCAGTGTATAAAAATAGCAGAATAAAACAGTGGAGTAAAACTTCAAAACTGGTGTATTTTACAGAAAGAGAAAAGAAATTTTCCATGGGATGCCTTACTCCATAAATATTTCCCAAAAAGGTAAAAGATTATAAGCAAATATCGGTACTTGGAACCCTTACTTGTAAAGTGTATTTGCTAAGTAAAAGTCTATTACATGGAAGGACACAACAAGTGAGAGCAATATTCAGTGCAAAGCCAGCATTTTCAGCAACACAGTAATAAAGTTAAAATGCTTGCAAGAAAAACTCAACAGAAAACAAAATGAAACCAACCCACAAAAACCTTGAAAACCCTTTTGGAAAATCAGTCCAAGTGAATTCTGTTAGAACTGATAAATAAATAGTGATTTCATGACACTGTTTATTCACTGCCATTGAGATTTTATCTTGGAGCAAAATATGTAAACAAATACACAACTCCAACAGTTTTGGAATTAAATACAGGACTGGTATTAAAATTATAATTCCCGTTGATACAGAGTACAATCCAGCCAGAAACTTAAATTAAGGTCGAATCACAAGCCATCTGTACTGCTATAAACACCCTTGCTGTATGCAGAAACCCAGTCACAAAAGAATACTCCTTCTTCAATGCTGATTTTCCTTAGAAAAACACATTTATTCATCCCACTTATTTTATATTGTTTTAATTATCCCAGCAATGTGATCATTCAAAAAAGGCATTCTTGACCATGAAGAAAACTGTGATGAATTATTAAAATAAAAATTGTTGTTTCAGAGTCTACTTTCAAAATCTTCCCTCTTGCCAAGATGTTGACATATGTGACACTGGCAGCTTCGGAGAATTATACGTCAGCCATGACAAAATCATTGCTGTCCTAGTTTAAGAATAAATACTAATAATATGTAATTAATTACTGGGTTTCCAGTTTATCAAAAAACATTAACAAGTCCTCATAGCAACCCCTCCTGAGGCTGCGGGGCGTCAGCTGGGACCACTGAATAAGCTTGTTCTGTTCAGGGGACTTGGAGCTTGGGCTGTGGAGAGTCCTGCCGAAAACACAGCAGGAGCTGGGTGACTGTGGGAGAGCTGGGAGAGTTGGCTTGCGAGTCTACCCCGCCTTGTGTCCCTTTGCTTGATCCCTCCCTTGAGAGAAGTGCGATTTTTCTTTTGCTCTTCAGTTTTGCCATTTGACAGGGGCTGTGCTGGCCATGAGTAGCTGGGTGTGGGCAGCAGGAGGCTGCGGGGGTGAGGGGTGCAGGAGGAGGCCATGGACTGCCCTGGGTCAGCCACAGCCAGTTCCCAATGGCTCTGGCACCGGTGTGAGCACCCCAGAGCACGCCAGAACTTTGGGCAGTTGGAGGAGCCCATGGGTCTCTCAGCTGATGTATTCAGGAAACAGGGTTGCGTGCTGCTGAGGGGGACATACATACACCTCAGAGGGACTGTGGATATGGGTGACCCACACCGGGGCAGGGACACCCCTGCGGGATTGCCACCAGCACAACAGAGCTCTACAGGAGGCCGCCATGGCTGCCTTTCTCTCAGGCAGGGGGCTTTCTCTCTCCATAGCCCTGCAGATGCTGGTGTGCATGACCTGACTCTAGTGTGTGTGTCCTCTGTAGCTGGTGGCCCCACAGCTCCAGTGACACACCAGTTGAGGACCACCTCATTCTGGTCTCCACTGGCCCAGCACTGTATGTGCTGACAGGGGAGCTAGCCATGGCGCAAAAGGTTGAGTTGCTCACTTCAATGCAGAGCACAATTTAGGCCAAGGGATCAGAAACACTGCCTTTTGAGCAAGCAAATCAAATCACAACATGTCAGTGCACGTGCCCATGAGCTTTAGTCAGGATTGAATTTATTGCAGTGGGTTAAAAAACATAGGTCAGGCTACCAAGAAGAGAGATGTCTGGCAAGGACCTGGTGGCCAGAAAACTGTTACCACTGCTTGGTGTGGATGAATAGCAAATTAGGCAGTGCTGCTCCACTTCTTTTGCTGTGCCAAGCTGTTCCCCTCTTGGCTGTATAGAGGAATAATGCTTTTCCCTAAAAAATATTTTCAGAGTGACAGATCTACACAGCACAGCTTCATCTCTGAAGTAAATGAAAGTTTTCACTGATCTATTCCATGCTTCTGTCTCTAATTTTACTTCTTTGTTGTGCTAACTCTTTACATTTCCATTCTCATTCTGTTCATTTGCAGCTCTGACAACCAGGCTTTCCTCCAGGCCTCCGCCCAACTTTATACATTTCCTTTTTTTCCTCACCAGCACTTTGCTTCACACTGTTTTTCCCTCCTATTTTGTTTAGCTTGTCTCCCTACATTGCCTTTTTATTTTTTACTTTTCACCACAAAATTATATCTATTTATGTATATATATGTATATACACACACTCACCCCCCTGCCTTGGTGTTTACTGCTTAAAATTTTTCTAGCTATAATTTTCTTTCTCTTTCTTCAACCTGCTGTCTCTTTCTCCCTTCTTTCCCACTATACTTTGTTTGCTTCTTTATTATTTAATGTCTTTGTGACCCAGTCTCTCCAGGTTTATCTCTAGTTACTCTCTCCATTTCTTTGACATTCAAATTACTCCTGAAAATGCTAAATATTCCTGCTAGGTGCTGAACAGGCTCCAAATTCAGCTGAGTTCAGTGGATGTGGGGTGGCATTCCCAACCTCACAGACGGTGACTCCCTTTCTGTGTTGCTCTCCTGTGTGTCTGTCCTCATCCTTCCCATAACTTTTTTCTCCTTTTTTTTTTTTTTGAGTTATTTGGTACTCAACCCTTCTTCATTCTCCCTAGGTGATTTTCTCATTTCCTCCTCCTCTCTGACTTCCATTTCTTTCTTCACTTTTACTCTTTTATTGCCCATCCTTCATGAGTATTTGTGGTAATTTAATTTGCCCGACACTACCTCAGCCCAATTTAATTTGATGCTCACCTTGCACAACCTGTGAGGCAACACAGTCTGTGGTGGGTCCATGGCCTTCAGTGAAGCTCTGCAAGTTTACCCCGGCTGAGTATCTGGCCCCGGGTATGTACTTTCCCTCCGTCAAATCTGGTTTCCTTTGTCCGCCCACACTCTACACTGCACTTGATAAAAGTTTTCACATGATTTCTTTCCAGAACTGTTGTGGTAATTTATTCTATTGCATGTTTTATCCTTCATAGCTTTACTATTACTTTTGTTTCATAAAAAATATGACTTTAATTATACTGATAATAATATATTTAATAAAATATAAATCTATTTTATAACTGTAACAGATATGTATGATGTATAACAAAACAAACACAGTGTTCTAAATTAATGTATATATAATTTATTAAATAAAATATATAAGATTAAATCAAATGTAGAAATAAACCACATTTATTAGCTGTACAACATTACAGAGTAAGTGTAAATGTCTTCTTCAGTTTATGAAGGTTTTGGAATATCTGTCATTGAATCAGATTGCACTTCAAAGCCATTTCTAATTATGCATTTTCAGCTATGGAGTATGTGGAATATTTATATTTTAACTATTTCAGAAAAAGAGATGATATATTTAACAGCAGAAAGAAAGAAAATAGTCTTTGGTTCGGGATTCCTTTGGATATTGTGCTTTAATAAATGTCTTAATTTTATTTCCTTTTTGGTTTCTAGAATCATAGAATCATAGAATCACTTTGGTTGGAAAAGACCTTTGAGATCATCAAGTCCAACCTTTAACCTAACCCTGACATCCCACCACTAAACCATGTCCCTAAAGAAAGATGTTCTGTCCTTTTCTATGCTTCCAAAAGATGCTCTAACGGGGGGACGTTGAGCTGAGCGTCTGTGGAGGCACAAGAACTTGACGGTCTTAACCTGCCCAGGTAATGATGTGGAAAGTTTGATACTTCCCTGTTTCTATAGAGCCTTTAACTGTTGTTTTTAATTATTCTGTCTATCTGTGAGTCCATGTCACTTCTGTGCCACTGGAAGGATGCAAGCTGTTTCTGACAAGAGGCTGAAAGCCTTTGGAGCTCTCCTCCTCCTTCGCCAACATGGAAAAAGGGCAAATTATCTTCTCCTCCCCACCTGCGTGTATTTGAAGCAACTGCATTAACATCAGTGGGATTTTTGCATAGTTGCATGGCCGACTGAGGACAAATTTGACCTCCAGTCAGCGATGCACGGAAACTTGATACATGCCCATTTGCATAGTTATTTTATGAAGGGAAGGGGTTAGAACAGGGATTGCAGGACGATCACAAAATGGTCCTGTTCCCTA
>NW_009258952.1:4547662-4593652 GCF_000687185.1 Egretta garzetta | reverse complement strand
CCTCCATGTGCCTGGTGAGCACACTCAAGATGAACCTCTCAATTATCTTCCTCGGTACTGAGGTCAGGCTGACTGGTCTGTCGTTCCCCGGATCCTCCTTCCAGCCCTTCTTGAAGATAGGTGTCACATTTGCCAACCTCCAGTCATCTGGGACCTCCCCTGTTATCCAGGACTGCTGATAAATGGTAGAGAGTGGCTTGGCCAGCTCCTCTGCCAGCTCCTTCAGCACTCTTGAGTGGATCCCATCTGGCCCCACAGACTTGTGGATGTCCAGGTAGCATAGCAGGTCAAAGACTGCTTCCTCCTGATTATGGGGGGTTTATTCCACTCACCATCCCCATCTTCCAGCCTGGGAGGCTGGGTATCCTGGGGATAACTTGTCGGGCCATTAAAGACCGAGAACTGTAACCATACATGTAATCCTCCTCTTCAAACGGAAAGATAATGTTTCCTTTTAGTGATATATAATTAAATCTCATAACCTGATATTAAAACCCAATTTATGCCTTTATTTCCATTACACTCTATTTGTTACTGCATACGGTGCTATTTTCCCTGCATTTCACGTAGAGGTAGGTTGCTGCTGATTCTCAGTACCTGTGAAAACTTCCATGACAACACCCAAATCTTCCTTTGCTTGGGAGAATTGTTTTGCTTTGGGCCTTCCAAAATAAGTTTGAAAGCATACTGGTGGTGCGAACTGTATTGCAAGAGTGATAAGCAGCGTGCCAAAGCTTTCCTGCAATTGCACCATTGACTCTGAGAGTAATTACAGAGAAATAGATTCTCCGAAGACATGGAACTACCCTACCATTTATCCGAAACGTGGCTGTTACTTATAGTTACCCCTGGATGATGTTCAGTGCTTTGAGGATGGAAATGCTGTTGAAAGAGTTGAGTGGCAGATTAAAACTTCTTTACCACTGACCAGGAAAACTCTGGATCATACTAGTTTTGCTGCCTGACAGCCAAACAGTAGGAAAAGTCTGAAAGTGAAACATGCCCCAATGGGTTCTGTCTCAATCCTGTAGGTTCAGAGACCTCTCATAGTAGCTATCTGCTAAATCTGAACTATTGTAAAAGTGGAGCGTGAGGGAAGCCTACAACACCTTTTGTCTATTCATGTACTATACCCAGCAAAGATTTGACTTCTGAAATTCTGGTGGATATAAAACAGTTATTGTGATATATTACTTTTTCTTGAGGGGGTTATAAATTTTGGAGTGAGGTATATAAATTGTAACTTAGTTACGTGAGAATATTTGCAGTCTATACATAATGCTCTACTATGAGGCAGAAAAGAGAGGCATGGAGGTTATTGTTTTAGTTTGGTTTTCACATAAAATTCCAGTTAAGAAAAATCCAACCAAAAGTAGTCACCTGTATTTGAAGGCAAATTCAGAGTTCACAAAAGGTTCTGCCATGACAGTAGCAAGGACTGAAGTCTTTGACTTGACCTCAGCATTTTACAGCAGTAGAAAAATATTTTATTCTCTGTTCAGTAACAAGTTTCCTCCTACTCTAAATGGTAAAACGCAGTATTCCTGTTTTCCTGAAGCCAAACTATTCATTCTGAAAACTGATATATAGGCAATCCTTTGAGATTAATTCATCCACCATTAAAATAATTACCAAGTTGTATGATCTTCCATGCACCTTATGGATGTAAGCTGGATTTGAAACACCCACGGGAAGGAAAAGGTAAGCAAAGAGGGTAAGAAAAGACCCAGTGCTTCCCTGCAGAATCTAGAGATAAAAGGTTTTATTTAACCCTTGTGATTTTTAACACTTGCTCTTCCCATTTTTCTGCTAGTTAGCACATGACTTGCCTCTTCCCCTGTGTCCTGGGTGCCTGGATGACACCAGCCCCTGGGATGTAGAGCTGTGTCCCTGGGCCCTCCCAATCCAGTGCAGTGTTAGTTTTAGTTCTGCTATACCTGGGGCACCAAGGGAGGAGGGTCTGCCTCCTCATGCAAAGATTTAAGAGCAAGCATTGAAGAGTGTTGCAGCTGAAAAATCACTTACAGTAAAAATATGAAAATGTGGCTTTTCATCGTGTTTCAAAACTGCATTTGACAACAGCAATTACGGATAACTCTACAATGCAAGTAAAATATAAACAGTTGGAAACCCCCCATCATTACATGAGGAATTATCTCCAGCATTGCAGTTATTTTATTAAACTTGACAGGTAATGAAGGGGGATTTTGTTGTAAAAAATAGGTCTATTAAATATGTATTGTTTCTGGGATCAAGTATGGTTACAGCTGTTGTTTGAAAATGCATAAACACCAAAGTGTTTGAATCAAGAACTGCAGGGCAAGCAAATGTCAAATCACTGGAAAATATTTTAAAACATCGTTATGGCAGCTGAAAAAGAAAAATCTTTGGAGTCATGTATAAGAGGTAGACCCGACACTACTTTGTAAATGTTGAAGCTATTATCAGAGCAATTATTTAACAGGAGATAAAAGGAACTGTGAAGGAGATAAGTAAAAGCAAAACAGAATTCTAGAGGAAGACAATCATATCTTCTCTCTTATTGCACATTTGGTTTTACCAGTTTATGTAATCTGACGGGAGATTTAAACAAGTTTTATGAATGATCCACATTTAATGTGGACTCACTAGACGGACGAATGCTCCACTAGCACATGGCTTTGAAATCAGGGTGACTTTCATAGGCCAGAAAGGATCATTCGAACATCACCTGTAGCAATACACAAAGTATGGGTTTTCTTACCTCCTTCATCACTTTCCTCCAAGTCACACTTGGATCTCACTGAATACCATGTTTGAGTAAACCACACCTGTCTACCTTTAGCTAAGTTTCCAGGAAACAGACAGTCCCTTTGTTAGCCTGCTTCGGGAATTAATTGCACTTCTTGTTAAAAATGAAGACCTGAATCAATGTAATTGAAGTGTGTTTTAGATTATATTCTTCCACATTTTAATAAGCCCAGCTGTGCTTATAATCACTTCAAGCTAATTCAGTTGAACGAACATTAAACCAAACAGATACTTGTCCTTAAAGACAATGGCTTCTGTGTCCAGGTCAAGCTCTAATATCCACAGTGATGGATGAGGAGCTGCTATAAATAGTTAATGAATACATTATGTTGACATGACCGTTGGGATGACTGTTGGGCTATTTGTTCAGTTAAACACTGGGCTGTAAGAAAAGCAAACAAGAAGAGAAGAATAGTCAAAGATAAGCCGTATCTTGGTAAACATTTAAAGACAGTTACACAACCGAGGCAGAACCAGGGCTTGACCTCCCACTTAGCTCCTTCTCAGGAAAGAAAAGCCCAGAAACTGAAAAGAGGCTGGGTTTAGAGGGTATCTCTAAGATACAGACCTACAGACAGATGTACAGACCTGGTAAGTCTTGGGGAGGGGGAAGAACTGGGCTATGACATAAGCATCTGTTCCAGTATTTGTTGTTTTAAAGCCCATTTCGTACTTTGCTTACAAAAACAAGCCAATGAGCATCACAGAAGAGAGGCTGCATTAGGTCGCTCTCTTGTCTTGAACAATGGCCTAAAGCAAATGCCTAGGAAAAAAGATAAGGTTAGAGGAATCATAAAATGACAATTGCTCCGAGAAAAGTCCCAGCTGACAATGGTTTGTGGCACAGGGACTTCCTGAGGTAGAAATGGCTTCTGTGTGTTTAATCCCCCCCCCCCCACCCCCCGCCTTGTATTTCTTTTCAATGTACTTGTCAGTCTCTTCTTAAGCCTATGTACACTTTCAGCAGTCACTATCCTGTGTCAAGGAGTTTCGTAACTTATAAAAAAACCTGTGTCCTCCTGTTTGTTTTGAATCTCCCACTTGCTGGCTTTATATGAATGCCCTTCACACTTGCACAGGAAAAAGCAGTGAAAAAATGGTTCAGCATTTATTGACAGCCACTTCAAGTACTGAAAACAACTTCAAACAAGTGCTCCTGTCCTTTTGAAAACCTCCAGGCATTATGCAGGTACACAGCCCAAAGTCAGAGCTGCAGGTTTTGTATCAAGTAAGACTGCCTGATTAAACTTAATTGATGTATAAAATAATGAAATTTTGGGCTACTAATCATAGAACTGCAAATTCCTTTTCCAGGAGCAGTAAAGACCTGAGACCTGGAACATAAAGAGATACCTGCTGAGAGATCCTCAAGAGACAGAGACTTTGAGAACCATTTTGAGACCCAATCTTTAAGAAGCATTTGGATTGGAGAAAGCTGAAAATGAGTTCTTTAATGAACCCTGATCACAACATCATCACCTGTAGATAAAAACCCAAATCCATCATTAACATTGGCAAAGGAGAGAGAATTCTTACCATTTACTATTTGTTTCTATTACTAAAGTGCAATTTTAAGCTACTCCTTGGAATCAGTTGAAGCCCACGGTTTATTGTACCAGTGACTGATAAGGATACTAGTTTGCTTTCCTTCTTATGATGTGCTCTCTAACTCACAGGCAGGCAGCCAGAGACTCTTGGTCATGCAAATGTAACTTTACAAAACTCTGTGCAGTTAGCCCAGAATTCCACTAGTAAAACTGAACTGGTATGGCCAGCTGATTTTGCCCGTATTCTTTTATTCTAGCGTCAAGGCATGACCTTATCTTAATCTTTCATCAGAGGCAAGATTTTCCAAGACCACTATTCAAACTGTAGAATCATTTAACAGGCTGATTAATCAGGTATTCAGACAGCAGCTGCAACTTCTGTTTGCAGTACAGATCTGATATCCCTTTACACTAGTTTTAGTCTAATACAATTCCACGCTGAAGAGTCACACCTTTACCTCAGTTCCTAAAGTCTCTAATGCCACCTGCAGCAATCAAGTCCTGTGCTGATTATAAGGAAATTGTTCCTGCTTTATTTTGTGGGTGATACCTTTAGCCCTTACAAACAAGCCCATATATGTCCTGTTTTCCCATGACAGCTTGAACAAGTCAATGTAACCTATAATACTGGTGAAATACTGGCATGGGTTGCCCAGAGAGATAGTGGAGGCCCCATCCCTGGAAACATTCAAGACCAGGTTGAATGGGGCTCTGAGCAACCTGATCTGGTGAAACATGTCCCTGCTCACTGTAGGGACCTCTAAAGGTCCCTTCCAACCCAAAGGGACATGGACTTGGATGATCTTAAAGGTCTTTTCTAACCAAAGTGATTCTATGATTCTAAAGCGTTCTATGATTCTATGAATAATTTCATTGAATTGTATTTCTCCATGCCTGAATCTTAATATTATAAATAACAAATAACTAACAAAAACCAAGATATACCTTATTAAGTGCAATTTCCTCCATCCTTTGGGAAATATACTAGTGTAGCATGATACTCTTTTAGGAGCATGTGTTGCCCTTATCCCATTTTCTGCCAGTGCTTATGAATTGAATGATAGTTGGATTTTCAGTAGAAATTTAAGAACATATACCCTATCGTAAAACACTGAGGCTTGTGCTCCCACTGTGTTCTGGCACTAGGAAAAAAATAATCACAGTACTTTAGTAATTATTTCTGACATGACACGTGAGAATAACACTAGCTTATACCTCATGCTCTTCTCCCTTTCTCAAATGGATGATACAGGTATTTTGTTTTCTTTTTCTCATTTACTTATATCTTATTTAAAGGGAAAGAAAGATATAATTATTGTTCTTTTGCCATTCTGGGGTGAGTTCATCAGCACTCATTTCCCTTCAGCCAACTTCATAGCAAGTAACACCAACAATTGCCAATAAACTGAGTATTTCTATTTCCTTGGAGACAGCTAACGGTAGACTTACCTGCAGGTGAGGGTAAGGCTCATTAATGCTCAGCTCATGCTGTTGAGTTAAAAAATGACTTCACCTGTACTTTCTGTACCTTTTTGCGGGGCTACATACATTTATAAGCATATCAAGAGCCTAAGGTGACATGGGAAAAGCCAGTGTGCTATTGATGTGGGTGACTGCAAATAGTTCTTTAACCTCTTTTCTTCTGCTTCTTGCTTTTCAGTCTGAAAAACCCCTTCTCAACCAAAGAATGAGGCAAACAAGTGAGAGTGCAAGTGATGCGTTTCTTTTAAGAATTCTTTTTAAAAATTCTTTTTTTTTAAGCTGAGCATCGAGTGTTTCTGAGCTGAAACCAGCATGTGTGATCAAAAGAAAGGATCATCTTCAGAATGAAATAGTCTTGCTAAATACTGCAAGTTCAGGAATGGACATTTAGAAAGAGATTTTTTTCAGAATTGTCAAGTGTCACTGAGTTCCTTTTCAAGTTGCAGGTATCCCATGGACAGTAAATGTTTTCTATCTTCACTTCTTCAGCTTTAAGTTGTTGTTTCCCTCACAGAAGGGGAAAGTTTAAGTAAGCTGAAATGTTCTACGGTCTGAGATCCTGACCTGAAAGGTGCTATGAGGAGGTATAGAATAATTACCTTTGCGGTGCGATCTTTGTCAGCTTAGATCACGTTTTTGAATTGCAGTTGTCCTTGATGAAACAAAGTTCTGGTTTAGAAAAACACATCATTTCAGAGCAGAGAGCAGGAACATGTGGTGTTCGAAAGCAGTCAAGTTCTCTGATACTTATCAAGAGCTACAGTTTCTTGGAGAGAAACATGATAAATGAAAATTCTGTGCTGCCTTCCAGGAAGGGTTCAGCTCCTCCGAAGAGGAACACAAGTTCAGAAGGAATCACTGATGAGCCAAGGGAAACAGCTGTGGTTAGTTAACATAGTAAGGATTAAACAGAATAATTGCAAGATGTTGACAGTACAGCTATATGATTTCAAACCAGCATTTTAATAAAATTCATTACAGCAAAAGGCTTGCAACTTTGTAATCTTGCAACATGTAAGAAAACAACAGTGAAAAAGAAGGAAGCAACAGGTGAGGGATTTTCTCAGTTAATTTCTTTGTTCATTATTGATGCATTTACAGTTTGTACCTACATCCATAGTGACTAGAGGACAGTGTGATGGAGATGCCAGTGTCCTAAAATCTCTCACTGGAAGGACGAGTGTGTAGCTCAGTATTTTGTGCACCCAAGCCACTATAATCCTGTCTAAGGGCTCATTTTTTGTTTCATTTAAAATATGTATCTAATGCACAAAAGGCTTACTTTAACTTTACCCCTGGGCAAAGTATTTTTCTCTTTATTGTCTATTTTGCTGTTGTCCATCTCAGTCTTCATTCTTGGCAGCTAAGAAATTTCAGTGTTCTGGTGTTTGTAATGCAGAAACTCTGGACTAATTGTGATATATTTTTGAAGACAATGCCAGGAAGCATAAATGCCATATTTATAATACCTATTATGGCAGGAATGTGTCAAAGAATATTCTGCAGAATTGTTCTAGTTAGTTCTGTTGATTTGTAGGAATATCTCCGTAGCCAGTGGGTTTAATAGCCAGACATTCTAAAGGGCCTTTTGGATGTGCAGACATCTTAATTGATACGGCACCAATGTCTGAACTAGACCTTGTTGAAAATTTGCACTTAGTTGTCACAGATCCTGCATGGAAATTTAACAACTTAGTAAAAATCTTAGAGAAAACAGAAACATCAAGCTTGTCTGGATGTAAACAGTCATAACCTTCTTGAGTTGGGGGCAGAGCTAAAAATCAAAAGAGAGCTTGGGCTAATGTGGTGGGAGGCGTGAAAAGTATTGCAGACTGGTTTACCTCATGTGCTCTGGTGAGTTGTAAATACTAGCACTTCTCTTCTTAATTTTGCATTTAAATTCCAACTATTTGCAAACAGCTCCATCTATTTCCTTCCTAAGACATATTTTTTCCGTGCAGTGAAATAACCCAAGGTGTGAATTTAAAGCACAGCATCCTTCCATGCTCAATATGCTCTACTATGCTTTTTTTATAAAATGCTACCAGAGTAGGTTAAAAGGCATCTGTGTTGAAGGGAACAAACAGATCTGAGCTTCATCTGGCTTGTGATTTGGTTTGGAAGATGAGTAGCCACACGATGTCTCAGTAAAGATATGTCCCCTATTTTTATGCTTCAGCAGAAGGTAGGAGGATGAGCAACAGAGATGTAGACAGGAACAGAGCAGTTAAACAGGAAGGCAAAAAATAAACCCCTGATTATCACTTTGAAGCTTTCATGCCTCCATCTCCTGAAACATCATTATCTTTGTAGTCACTGAGGCTGACCCAGGATAATTTCCCTGCTTTTGCCAGCTTCCTTAGAGAGAGACAGGTCATCCCCTGCCCACCTGCGTGCACAGATGCAGCCCGCTTCCTTGGTTCTTCATACGTTGTTGGGCTTCAGTCAGCTGAACCCGATGGTGGTCTGTGCCCGTTCCCCTCCTGCCAGCTCATACCTGCATGGCTTCCCACCCCATGAGCTTTCACGTGGCACACACTCTCCAAGGAGTCTGGAGGAGGTGCAGGGTGGTGATGGGGGGAAAAGATGGGAGAAAACACTCTAGGGATGGAGGGAACGTAGCTGTGGGAACAGCATCACTTCTGCCTCTGTGTGCTCTTCCTAGTCCCATAATGCTCATTTGTGATGCCCAGGATACTTTCTGAGCCCCTCCTCAACTTTGAGAGGAAAAATCCCCACCCAATAAAAAGTGAAATCACAACTGTTCCTTGTTTTGTTACTCATTTCAGACAGTTTAGGGTTTTCTGGCTTTTGGTATGCTCAGAGAGTGGCACTTCTGCTGCAGCCAGGGAGCCGAAGTACTGAACCTGACATGCAGTACGGTAATTTTTGCTGCTGGAAACAGTTGAATGACTGAAAGCAGAGCTGAAACCATTTATACTGAGCAGATTTATGTTCTGATAAATATTTTGAGAATTTTCAAAAGTGGTGTCTTCCTTTACATTAGCTTTTCAGTACTTATTTTCAAAGGAAATTGAACTTTTGTATTTATCAGTGTTTCTGTCTTAAAAATAAGGCAAACCTTACTGAACTGCAAGCACTAGGTCAAAATGGCAGGTGCCTTATACATAAAGTTGTTATGCAGCCCATAGCACCCAAGAGTCTGAGAGGGCAGCTAATAAACAAAGATTAATTTAACACTAAATATCTTTTCTGTGGTGTTTTGGGTTTTTTCTTTTTTTGGTTGGTTGGCTGGCAGGTTGTTTTTTAAGCATGCTCTCCCCTCTACTGTTTCAGTGTAGGATCTATTTATCTTTCACATGATTCAGGAGTGAAATCTTACCCTAATGGCTTCATTGAAACTAGATATTGGCCCTCTTTTGCACCCTCCCCCAGTTAAATCATCACAAATTCCAATTTGTACTGTATAACTGATGGGATGATTTGGGGTTTATCCAGCCGCAAATAGGCTGACTCACACCAGTTACAGACATGCAATTTGTATTATTTCTCAATTTTCCCCAAATGTGAGCAAAGATTGCA
Source organism: Egretta garzetta (assembly GCF_000687185.1). Classification (NCBI taxonomy): domain Eukaryota; kingdom Metazoa; phylum Chordata; class Aves; order Pelecaniformes; family Ardeidae; genus Egretta; species Egretta garzetta. The sequence goes on along the minus strand of NW_009258952.1, from coordinate 4,584,290 downwards.
CAGCAGGTCACTGATGGGGACTGTGAGTGAGCACCAGAAGGCTTGGTTCTCTGCACTCTCTAACCTCTGTCTAACTCTGTTTTCTGTTAAGAGGATTCTGTACACAGAATCACAGAATCATAGAATGGCAGGGGTTGGAAGGGACCTTGGGAGATCATCTAGTCCATCCAACCCTCCTGCTAAAGCAGGTTCACCCAGAGCATGTTGCACAGGATATCATCCAGGAGGGCTTTGAATATCTCCAGAGAAGGAGACTCCACAACCCCCCTGGGCAGCCTGTTCCAGGGCTCTGTCACCCTCAAAGTAAAGAAGTTCTCACTTATATTCAACTGAAGCCTCTTATGCTTCAGTTGTGCCCATTGCCCCTTGTCCTGTCGCTGGGAACCACTGAGAAGAGTCTGGCTCCATCTTTATGACATCCACCCTTAAGATGTTTGTGTTGATGAGATCTCTCTTCTTCAGGCTAAAAGTACCCAAAACTCAAAGGTATTGCCACTAGTTTAGCATGCTTAATCTGAGATGTGGAAGCGGAAATCTTCTTGGCATGTTACTGTACAAGAGCTAAATGGTCTGAATACATTTATTTTTTTTTTGCTTGTCCTGCTCTGTGCTTTAGACACACATTGAGCTTTCCTCTGGTTTTGCCTGCCGTTTGTAATCATCTTTTTCCATATCCCTCAAGTTCAGTAATCATAGTTTGCTGGGGGTTTTGTAAACAGTGGGGTGATGGTCCATGTTCTAGAGCTTCCAGGACTCAAGATGGATGGGATTACAGTTGCTTGCATACTGCATCAGCTGCACGGTGATAACCATTTTGGGGAGTGCTCCCAGCCCATTGCAAATGCAAAGTAAAAAATGTTCTCAAACTGTGATGAAATATGTTCAAGTGAACACATTTTAGCTGTTACAGGATAGAGTTTGCAAGTTGTTCCTGGCCTGTTCCTGCAGCTCGGCTGAGGCACTGTATTTCATCGAACTATGGTAACTGAACCTGGTGTCTGACTCCTATGACAAAGAAAGTGAGAGTCAGATGGAGTAAAAATAGTCCAGCTGTTTCTCCAGCAGACTTTCTTTCTTGTCAAAGCAGAGTACCTAATATGGTGAGGGGTGAGCTGAGGACATTTCTGTCTAGCGCATTTGTCAATTCGCATAGTGTTTGCATCAGAATTCCCATTTGTTCATCCTCCTGTGAAAACCCTTGAAACTTCTGTTATTTTCTTATCATTTAATGGAAGACTCTGCAATACTGCATGTCCCTTTGTGTCCTTCTCTCTGATAAAACTATCGTGCTCGTAATGGCAGATTTTCTCAACAGATCATCAGTAACAGATAAAGGTCCCTTAGGAGGAAATACAATTTGGATGTAGCATCACTGCAATTACAACATTGGTCTTTTCATGGTTCATGCATTTGGATGGTACTAAAGAACATGGTTTTACAGGACAGATGTAAACATTCGTTTGAACTTGCTTAGACTTGGTTGTTGTGCATTTTCTGATGAGCGTGCTTGTGGATATCTGAAGACGGTTGCTTATGTATTTGTGTGTAATGTTAACTTGTGTGATATTATTTTATAGAAATCGGCTTATTTGTGGCAGCTTTGAATTTCATTCTTTTCAGTATTGCTGTTTGTTAAATCATCCCTTTGTTAGAAGTCTTGTGAGGGAACACTGAATGTTAGTTCAGAAAAGAACTAACAAGGCAAAAGACTCAATTTTGTCTTTGTTGATTTTATTGGACCTAAATTTGTACTGCACTACTGAATGAAATAAATGTTTGCAATACTTGGCCTGCTACTTTGATGTACTGTATGCAGCACAGGTGAGTAAAATACAGTATCTGTTCGATGTGGCAGATGCCATCTAAATGCCTTATTCTTAAGGACAAGGGGGCTGTCAGTGTTTTTCCATGTCCCTATGTGGCTGCATTCAGGTACTTAGATTCAAGTTGCTGCCTGTTCTTTGATACACGCATGTAATTTTGGATCCTGAGATACCACATCGAAGGGAATGTGAATGTGGATACAGTGAATATAATGCACAACTGTGTTACCTGAAAAATGAGCAAAGTGACTGTATGGAGCTGGAGAAGCTAGAATCTGTCATTTGATGAAGAAGGACAGGAAATAAAAATCCAACCCCTCTTTTTCCATCCAGTGTTACACGAAAGCATGAGAATCCCAGAACAGGCCCACATTCCTATTGTTGTAAAACCCACACTTTTTGTTGTCCCTGTAAATATCCTCTAACCATCCCTGCATCATTGGCTATGGCCCTGAGAATGCAGTTCAAGGTTAACGTGGTACTAGTGGCAGGCAAACAGTCTGAAAGTTGGCACTTAGCTAATTTATTGTGAGAGGGATTGTTTTCCCTAGACAATGTGTTTAAGGAAGTTAAAAAAAAAGTATAAATTTTACCTTTTCCCCCCCAAATCAGTCTACTGTAAATTGATTTCCTTACTGTCCACATGCTTAAAGTCAAATTTTCACAAAAGGCAATCATTATCAGCAGTGCTGGCTAATCCGGGAGGTCCCAGTTGACTGGAGGTTAGCAGATATGATGCCCGTCTATAAGAAGAGCCAGAGGGAGGATCCAGGGAACTACAGGCCTGTCAACCTGACCTTGGTGCCAGGGAAGGTAATGGAGCAGATCATCTTGAGTGCCATCATGGGCCACGTTAAGGACAACCAGGTGATCAGGCCCAGTCAGCATGGGTTTATGAAAGGCAGGTCCTGGTTGACTAACCTGATCTCCTTCTATGACCAGGTGACCCGCTTAGTGGATGAGGGAAAGGCTGTGGATGCTGTCTACCTGGACTTTAGTAAAGCCTTTGACACCATTTCCCACAGCATTCTCCTGGAGAAACTGGCTGCTCATGGCTTGGATGGGTGTACGCTTCACTGGGTGAAAAAACTGGCTGGATGGCTGGGCCCAAAGAGTTGTGGTGAATGGAAGTTAACTCCAATTGACGGCTGGTCACAAGTGGTGTTCCCCAGGCTCAGTGTTGGGGCCAGTTCTGTTTAACATCTTTATCAATGACCTGGACAAAGGGATTGAGTGTACCCTGAGCAAGTTGCAGGTGGCACTAAGCTGGGTGGGTGTGTTGATCTGCTTGAGGGTAGGAAGGCTCTGCAGAGGGATCTGGACAGGCTGAATCGATGGGCCAAGACCAACTGTATGAGGTCAGACAAGGCCAAATGCCAGGTCCTGCACTTGGGCTACAACCACCCCATGCAACACTACATGCTTGGGGAAGAGTTCCTGGAAGGCTGCCCATTGGAAAAGGACCTGGGGGTGTTGTTTGACAGCTGACTGAATATGAGTTGGCAGTGTGCCCAGGTGGCCAAGAGGGCCAATAGCATCCTGGGTTGTACCAGGAATAGTATGGCCAGGAGGACTAGGGAAGCGATCATCCCCTGTACTCACTCACTGGTGAGGCTGCACCTGGAATACTGTGTTCAGTTTTGGGCCCCTCACTACAAGAAAGACATTGAAGTGCTGGAACATGTCCAGAGAAGGGCAACAAAGCTGGTGAAGGGTCTAGAGCACAAGTCTGATGAGGAACAGCTGAGGGAACTGTGGTTGTTTAGTGTGGAGAAGAGGAGACTGAGGGGAGACCTTATTACTCTGAACAACCTCCTGAAAAGAGGCTGTAGTGAGGCAGGTGTTGGTCTCTTCTCCCAAATAACAAGTGATAGGACAAGAGGAAATGGCCTGAAGTTGCACCAGGGAAGGTTCAGATTTGGTATTAGGAAAAATTTCTTCACCTAAAGGGTTGTCAAGTGTGGGAAGAGGCTGCCCGGGGAAGTGGTTGAGTCCCTATCTCTGGAGGTACTTAAAAGGCATGTAGATGTGGCACTTAGGGACATGGCTTAGTGACGGACCTGGTAGTGTTATGTTAACAGTTGGACTTGACGATCTTAAGGGTCTTTTTGAACCCAAATGATTCTATGATTCTGAATATTTTATGGTTCAGTTTGTTAGTACTTACCCAGAGTAATACAATGATGTGTTAAGAGATCCACAAGGGCAGTGTGAACGTAATGGTATTTCCATTCAGTACAGCACAGTGTTGTGTACAGACATGAAGCAGGGTCTGGAGGCAAAAGGGCTGTGTCAGTCCTGAACTATGCCCAGAGGCTGGGATATTGAATGGGCCAGATGTGGCCATATTCTTAGCTGGCTCCAGAGCAAGCTCAGGTGTTTTTGCACTGCACTCTGAAGACTTACTTTATTTGTAATTGTAAAAATATCACTCATCCTGAAATAAAATAACAACTCTAGAAAATTACTACATTTAATTTACATATGCATTTTGAAAAAAAAATCCCTGAAGGCTTGAGAATGCATCTCAGTAAAGAGCTAATGTTATTGATACTGTACTCCAGAATCCTTGATGCAAGCAGCACAGCTAAGTTGCCTACTGACAGCCTGCCCTGATCACTACAAGGTAATGATTCTTATTTAGCCTCACGTGTTAAGTTGCAAATCTAATTAAATGTTAAGATGACCAAGACTTATTTTTATGCCGATGTCTAATTGGTTTATTTTGCTTTGTTCTATTTGTAGCTCCTCATGTGCAAAGTAATTCCAGATAGAAATGAAGGAAACTGCGATTTGTGCCAAAGAAAATAGAAGACCAAGTAATGCTGACAATCCTGGTCTTTGGCACTTGATGCTTGAGTTTAATTTAGCAAACCCATTATTAAACTTCTGTTAACCCACAATGAATAAACAGATTTGCAGGGGCCACTATCATTTTTCTATCTTGTTTTTAAACTGGTAGGTTCTGATAAATGAGAAGCCTCTGGTATTTTTGCTATTATATTTGTTGCACTACTTCTGGTGCAACATAGTTGTAACCAATGATGTAAAGAGCTACTTTGACTCTGAGACATGACTTCTTTCCTTTCATATTTGCTCCTGTACTTGCACATGAAGTCTCTTCTGTTCTGCTCCCTACAACTGTGGAGAGCTAATCTCAGGTGAGAATAGTTGGAAGTGCTCAGAACAATCTGGAAGAAGCAGGAGATGATCCCAGGGGTCAACAAGGGTTTTCTAAGCTTTGTCGATTCTCTCCTTCTTTCTATCCAGCCAGCATTCCCTTCTCCTCTAATCTTCTCTTTGGTGGCTGTGAGAGTAAGGTCCTGTCTCAAACAGGAAATCAAGATACACATCATTTGTGAAATAAGGACTAAGAGTCAAAGCGGAGAATGAAGAGTAAAGGCTCTGAAGGCAAGCGTGGCCTAAAGCTGCGAACGCAAATATTTGTTCCCATTTGAGATTCTATTGGGTAATTTGTCTCGTGTCTACCTTCAGCTTCAGAAAAGAATGGATCTTGTCTAGACCCCATAGTCCCCCAGGGACATGTTGAGCAAGTGGGGAACTCTGGGGCACCCTTAATGGCACTAAGGGCCAACTGAATCCCATTCTGTATCCTCTGTCAAGGGGGGACACAAATTCAGTCTCTGAAATCTTTTCTAGAGCTGTAAAGTGCTATATTTGAGCTTTAGACTGTGCTAATTTGTTATTATAGCTGTTTTCTATTCAAAGCTTTCTGGACAGAATTACCTTTCTTGTTTTTTAAAAAGACCTATTTGTTCTCTCTGCTATAGCACAAAACACTCAAGTAAAGCCACAAAATCAGTGCACAGATGCTTTGCTAAACCTCGTAGCAGTCTTTACTTCTGTGATTAATGTAGATAAAACATATCTTTGGCCTAGTATGGTTAAGATGACAGTATCCATCTTGCATTAATGTACTTCAGCTAAGAAAATTTAATTATAAACACATATTTATATCACACCCATTGTGTGTGCGTGATGTAATAAACACCAGCATCCCTATTCACAATAAGGAAATCAGTGAGCAAAGCAACTCAGAATGGAAACCTAGATCTCTCAAGTGTTAACCCTTGGAGAATGCTTCCTAAGCTTTGTTATGTATATTCAAAGATAGATGCCATAGCCACCCAACATGAAAACCAAAACATTTCTTTGAGTTCCTTTTTGTGGCCTGTACCACAAGGTAACACAGACCCCTTCTAGCAAACCTTTATTCTCTGGTTCTTTTTTCTTCAGAAGTTTAGGTGGTCATCAGCATGGTGAGACAGAAGTTTAATTATATGGCCTGTAGCTGGTTCTGCATACCAAATTGATACTCTGCTTATAAAATAATGTACTGAATACATATACAGCTTTCTATTTATTTTTTTTTCCCTGTGGGTACTATAGTGCTGCATAGGGCTGGCTGAAAAACAAGAAAATTGTTTCTTGGAAAAATAGTACAATTTGAAAGAAAATTAAAGTTTAGGTGTGGTATTAAACAGATCTTTAAACTTTATTCTTGAAAAGAATGGAGAAGACCTTTTTTACTGCCCAAGACTAGGCAGGAGTTCAGCGACACTCCTGAGAGTGCTCTCCTAAAACCCTTTTCTGAACTGAGTCAAACTTGGACTTGTTCAGTTGGAGACCACGATTAGCTCACAGCTGGAGTCCTTTGGAGTGGATCTCTCACATTAGAGATTCCATCCTGGACATTCAAGGTCGGTTCAGTTCTGTCTTTCTTTCTTTCTTTCTTTCTTTCTTTCTTTAAACAGATAATTTGAAACCACTGTGTCTCACCAATGTCTTGTTTTATGCAAATATGTGTTTTACGACTCCTTCACAAAAGAACTTCAAACAAAATAAAGGTCATGTTTCTTAAGCTGCTTAGGACTGAGTGCATACACAGGTCTGCTTTAATTTCTCCACAATATCGCGCTGACTTCCCAGGCAATGCTGATGGAGTAATTCTTCTTGGGTGGTTCAAGTTCACTAACTTTAAGTTTTATAATACCACCTGAAGCGTGCAGTAATCATACCAACATGCACTGTCTGGAGTGTATTATTCCTTGATTGCTGTATTTTTGCTGTATGGCTGGAAAATCAACAGATCAGAATCTGTTCCAAAGAATGCTAACTCATCTTGAAATGCTTTATTTAATTATTTTTAATTTTGAAGGTAATGAAATCCTGGGTCTTACTACTGAAAACACTTCTGTTATGAAAAATATTTTACTTTTTATTCTTAGTCCCTGCAAAAACTAGTAATATTCAAATATCATGTGGTAACAGCAACAGTCATTTGGGAGTGCAAACCCCAACATGGCACTTGGAATAAAATCCGCAAACTAAATGTAGAATAAGAGATCTATTTTTTGAGTTTTTATTATGTCTGAAGGGACACAATAGTGCTTTTAAGTTTCATTTAAGCTCTGAGATAGACAATCAGGGAATAGAGAAATTAGAAAGAAATATTTGATTATGCTAGGATTCTAGTGTCCATTGAAATCGGTGCTTTTATGAGTTTAATGTGGCTTTAATGAAGAAGATGGTATTGGAATGTACATTATGTTTTCATAGCATGAGGTATTCTTATACAGCCCTGTAGATCAGCAGTCATCTCCAGCGAGACCTGGACGGAGGATGGGCTGATAGGCTCATGCTACGTTTCCTACAGTAAATGACAAATAAATGAAGCAGTGTAGAAGAATTTTGTGGTATGCCTGTAGAGGGGCAGAGAGTAGGAAAAACAGTAACACCACCTGGGAGAGATTATAAGAGGGGGAAAATAGCTCGTTCAGCTGGGAGGTCTGTCTAGTTGTGAATATAATTTTATTTTAAAGATACAATTTCAAATGGAAACTTTGAATTTGGAGAAGGCAGTTGATTTTGTGGTGAGGGCTTGGTTGAAAGTGTTTTTCATAAAACCGGCAGAGTGTCGTTGTCCAATGAGTGGCTGTTACAGAGCAACACACTTTTACACTGAAGCTTAAATGAAGAGGAACTTCTCAGGCTGGACATATAGCAAAAAGATCAGAGGAAAATTTGAAAGGCAAGTTTCTTCTCTGAAGAAGGGCCTAAAAACATGGAGAAAAATAAGAGGGAGGCAGTCATTATTAAAATCTTATTCAGGTCTTTGTCCCTGCAGGCTGCAGGAGTAAATTTGGAACTGTCAAATTTAGGGGCGAGAGCCATTAGAAAGCAGAACAGTGAACTGCGAGTTCCTTCTATGGTATCCTTGTTGTCTTTTAAGTGCTTTTTCCCCGGTAAGTTTCTATGCAAATTGAAAGGTGATTGGTTGAAAATTGGAAATAATGAGAAACACCCACCCTCAATGTTGTTAGTAAAAATCTGTTGATATAAAAGATTTGAAAAGAATACAGGACCTGCTAATGTCAGCTTCTGAGCTCACTGCTGAGCTAAAAGTCTATAGGCTAAACACTATAAATCTTCATGGTTTAGAGAAAAAAATTGCTAATTTGGGGAAAAACTTGTCTAGAGGAATTTTATGTCATGAATACCCTTTAGGAACCTTTACATTGCAGAATATAGTACTGACCACTGACAGAGATGACCTGGAGTAAAGTAGTTCCTTCTGTGAGCTGTGTCAGAGTCTGTGATGGGTTGACCCTGGCTGCATGCCAGGTGCCCACCAAAGCTGCTCTATTGCTCCCCTCTTCAACAGGACAGGGGAGAGAAAAATACATCAAAAGGCTCGTAGGACGGGATAAGGACAGGCAGAGATCATTTCAAGTTACCGTCATGGGAAAAACAGACTTGATTTGGGTGAAATTAGTTTAATTTATTACCAATCAAATCAGACTAGGAGAAGATACCCCCGCCCCTGAATCTGCGAACACCTTCCCCCCACCCCTCCCTTCTTCCAGGGCTTAACTTCACCCCCATTTTTCTCTACCTCCTCCCCTCCAGCGGCACAGGGGCACAAGGAATGGGTCAGTTCATCGCATGTTGTTTCTGCTGCTCCTTCCTCCTCACAGGGAGGACTTCTCACACTCTGCCCCTGCTCCAGCCTGGGGTCCCTCCCACAGCAGACAGCCCTCCATGAACTTCTCCAAAGTGAGTCCTTCCTATGGGCTACAGTTCTTCATGAACTGCTCCAGCATGGGTCCATCCTTTCCACAGAGTGCGCTCCTTCAGGAACAGATGGCTCCAGCGTGGGTCCCCCACGGGGTCACCAGCCCTGCCAGCAAACTTGCTCCAGCTTGGGCTTCTCTCTCTAGGGGTCTGCAGGTTCTGCCAGGAGCCTGCTCCAGTGTGGACTTCCCACAGGGTCACAGCCTCCTTCGGGCACCCCCCTGCTCCAGTGTGGGGTCCTCCCTGGGCTGCAGGTGGGGATCTGCTCCCCCATGGGCCTCCCTGGGCTGCAGGGGCACAGCCTGCCCCACCATGGGCTGCCCCAGGGGCTGAGGGGAATCTCTGCTCCGGCACCTGAACCCCTCCTGCCCCTCCTGCTGCACCTGCCTGGGGGGCTGCAGGGCTGTTTTCTCTCACATTATCTCATTCCTCTCTCTCTGGCTATTGTTCCGCAGCAGGGTTTTTTCCTTCTTAAATACGTTATCCCAGAGGCGCTACCACCATCGCTGATGGGCTCAGCCTTGGCCAGCGGTGGGACCATCTTGGAGCCGACTGGCATTGGCTCTGTTGGACACAGGGGAAGCTTCTGGCAGCTTCTCACAGAAGCCACCCCTGTAGCACCCCCATTACCAAAACCTTGCAATGCAAACCCAATACTGAGTCTCACCCCAAGCCTTTCAAAGCTACTCATGACAATTCTCTTTGCCTTAAAATTTTTCTAGCTGCCACTTCCCTGCAAAATCATATAATTTGATCCAGAAGTCTCTAAGGATGAGATGATGCAGATATTACATTTACAGATGAGTTATTTCTTTCACTTTGCTGTAGAGCATCTCCCCATAGGCTCAAACTGCTATTACATTTTTATTTGCAGTACGAATGAGTCAAATTCTTTGTACAAAGAACCTCATAAAGCACAACAACAAAAAAAGAGAAATAATCCTGATTCTGTATCCTGAAAATTCCTGAGGACCTCCAAAGAGACTGAATTCCAAAGATGGGGCTTTCCACTCATGCATTGCACCTCATAATTTTCAGAGCAACCAAACCACGACTTTATGTTGACCTGCTGGAGGTGATATGTTTCTGAAACAGCCCAGTTGTTTCTAATTTTTTGCAATATCTCTTCTGGGCATTCAACATCTGCTCTGGCCTGCAAAATGTCTGCTCATTTTCTATAAAGAAATAAGTCTAACAGACTCTTTGGGGTACAATAAAGTATTGCATCCAAAAAATTAAACCAATAACTTAACATTGCCGTGTCAAGCTTCTGAAGTAAAAAAATAATACATGAATTAAGACGGTTTGTTCATCCTTATTTTGCCTCTTTTGCATACATTCAAAAATAATCTCTAGTCATTTAATCGTGTAAGCTCCCAACCAGGAAGTCCTATCCTGATTCCACAGCAGCTCTCAGCTCTCGAACTATCGGAGAGGCAGCATGCGGCAGTTGTATTATCACCAGAAAATCTGGTGGCTATTGCAAAGTAGAGTATTATCAACTCCACAAGAACAAAATGGTGATAGTCATGGGAGACAGCATTGAAGGTGAATACGTTCCTTGCAGATATGCCGGTTTGTGCTCACAACTGCGCCTAACCTAAACCTCCACTTTTTTGGGTAGAGCTGGCTTTGAGTCTGTCTTGGAGCTCCCTCTGGTGCTTTAGTGGTCTAGTGCAACTAATATTTAAAGTAACAGCAGATGTCCAGAAGAAAGGCTTATTTTGGAGTGATCCTCAGTTAATAGAGGCAACTACAACAAAAACTCCTTGCATCCTCAGGTTTCAATTGTTCGACCTGAAAGTTATATGCTGACTTCCTATGTTAAAAAACCCTAAAATAAAATAAGCCTTTTTACTTTTCCTTGACAAATGTCTGTTATTTTCAGGTAAAACACAGAAACATTTTCATCTCAACTGTAGTGTTGGTAACTGGAGCTGTAATAAAAAAATTGCAACTTGGACCTATCTGTTAGTTGTAGTACTGAAGACGTGCTTTCATCTTTTCAGTTGTGTTCAGTTTTGGGCCCCTCACTACAAGAAAGACATTGAGGTGCTGGAGTGTGTCCAAAGAATAGCAATGAGGCTGGCAAAGGGTTTGGAGCACAAGTCTTAGGAGGAACAGCTGAGGGAACTGGGGTTGTTTAGTCTGGAGAAAAGGAGGCTGAGGGGACACCTTATCACCCTCTACAACTACCTGAAAGGAGACTGTAGTGAGGTGGCTGTTAGTCTCTTCTCCCAAGTATTTAGTGGTAAGACAAGAGGAAATGGCCTCAAGTTGCACCAGGGAGGTTCAGATTCGGTATTAGGAAAAATTTCTTCACCCAAAGGGTTGTCAAGCGTTGGAAGAGGCTGCCCAGGGAAGTGGTTGAGTCCCCATCCCTGGAGGTATTTAAAAGATGTGTAGATGTGGCACTTAGGGACATGGCTTAGTGGTGGACTTGGCAGTGCTAAGTTAACGGTTGGACTCAATGACTCAGGAGTCCAACCTAAATGATTCTATGATTCTATGACTGAAAGAGGAAATATTTAAAATAAATTATTGGGATTTCTTTGCTCTGCTTTCATGGTTTCTTCTCTTTGTACTCTTTTTGTACTTTGTTGATTCTACAAAACTGCTGAGTCCTGAAAGGTTCTTGTTTGATATTGCTTGCTATGGGGTAAGTGCAAAGTGTAGAAAGTCTGAGGAGATTAAACAAGATATTTCAAACTGCACTCAATTGGTCTTCAGTTCGCCATTAAGATGCTTTTCATTTCTCTCTGTGTACCATAATCTTCATTCAATCAGTGTTGCAAATCATTTGGCTTCATTGACAAGCAAGGACAGGTTTCTACAAAGACTGCAGCAGCTTGCTTTTTATCTCTTGGAAACTGTCCCATTTCTCCAGTTTGATGTTAAAGGAGAAATAATTTACATGAATTGCAGCCCAATGTGCTGCCATTTGAGGGATGAAAAGAGAATTTTGCTGTATGTTATGGGACTAAATATTTTATGCTAATATCTGTTGACTCAAATCAATGGGACCATACATTGTGAACTGATGTTTGGAGCAAAACTCATTTGTACTTATTTGTTTATTATCTTTGGGAACAGTAAACACAAAGTATCTGTTGGTTCAGACTTTGGCTGCACATGTTAGTGATAGTTGGAAAATTGAAAACCTCTTGCCAAGGTAAATAGTTTTCACCAAAGAGAATTGTTATCCAGGAATCTGAACCAGCAAATTCTTTCTGCTAGCATTCTAACATTCTCGGGGACCAACAGTGAAACCTGCACACAGAAGGAAAACAAAAACAAACAAACAAACTAAAAAGAGTGAGCATGATGCTCTTGGCACTTCGGTTTGCAATTTATTATCCTCTTGCCATCTTGAACCTGCAGATATTCCTGTCAGCGTGCTGGTATGGGGCACCTCATTCAGTCTGTTAAGTCTTCTGCATTTCAGCAACAGCTTTCAAGAGTGCTGACCATATGTTTGGATCCCACCTTCAAAACTTCAGTTAAATAAGCAATAGTCTTTTGAGAGATAATTGTCTGGAACATGAGTTACTATGAATAATAAGCCAAATACACTGTAACTCTATTGTATTTGCAGTGCAACCTTATGCTATAATCTTAAGTATACAGGGGAAATTATAAGACTTGTAACTCACGTTATTATTGAGGAAATAATAGATATTCAGTAATCCTGAATTTTAACAATGAAGTACCCATATAAAATCTTTCCTGCTCTATATTACTGTGAGCCAAACAAGTGTAATGAGTTTATCACAAGAGACAGGATAACTTCTCTGCCTTCCCTCCCATGTGCATTCTACTCTGTCAGAATGGCTGTGAGAAGGACAGGAACCTGTTTGTCCTCACAATCATTTTGTCTGATTTTCATTGCTGAGACATACGTTTGCTTTACCCCCTCTGCATCAGAGAGGTTTGTAGCCCATGCAGCAGACACTCTACAGTTTTTTGTCAGAGCCACAACAGGTATCTTTACTTGTAGACTTCAGTTTCTGGTTGGAAATAGACTTCTGTTTTTTTTATCTTGCTAGCTGAACTGGGAAGTCACAGCATAGCACAGGTATTAAAAAAAGGTAAAATAACACTAATCTGAAATGTTCCTACTAGATAAGAAAAAAAGTAACATGCTTTGAAATGAAGGCTGGCAGAAATCTAGAACTCTGCTGCTAGAGCTGGAAAGGGGTACAAGCCTGCTCTGGGAGGGAAGTATGGAAGCTGCGGTTGAGGCCGAAGTCATATGTTTCTGAGGAGCCTTGCCTGGAACTGAGAGGTAAATATTTTCCTACTGACAGAATAGCAGTCTTATTCTATAGGATGCAGAACACAGTATGCAGTATTTGAGAATAATCAGATTGCAAATCCATCCATGGGCTGGCCAGTCATTTTCTCTATAAGCAGGATTTTTTGTTTGTGACTTCCTTAACAGATTTCTGCTTTACAGTTGGGTGAGTGGAAGCATACACGTTCCTAATTAAGGCAAGTCAACTGACTTGCAGTAACTTTTCAAGCTGATATTTTGAATTATATTCAGTAAAGTACATCTATCTAAGATTAAACACAGACAACATGTGAAATCTTTTTCTCATGTCTTGGCTTCTGTGTTAATCATAGTCTAGCAAGAATTGTCATGTTGTTTGTCCTGAACAGCTGTTTCAGATTTTGTGTATTCATAAAACAAAAACTGAAACATAGTAAAGTTCATTACAGGGAACTTTAAGAAAACAATTGAATAGTGCCTGTTGCATTCCTTCTTGGCTGTTAAATATTTCTGGTTCAAGTTCTTCTGAAAAGAAAGACATGCTGAAGAGAGTTATGTTGCTGAAGAGAGTTGGAGTTATAATTGAAATTGTAATAGCTTCATTGGACATGGTGGCAAGAAAATGATTGCATTTCAAGAACTTAATGGCATCATTTGTCGCCCAAGATGCTATCCCGTCTTGTAACATTTCAAGCTTGTTCTGCTAAAGCTTGTTCTCCTTCCTATTACCTGTAAGATTTCCCATTTCCTTTTCAAGTAAGGAAGGGAAATGGGCACTTTTAGTATATGAGTCCTCTGACCTATTTTAGATCTTTATTTTAGGGTAAGATGAGCATGCCATTGCTTCTGATTGCCTAGACCCCATTCACTTTGCTGAAAGTTACATTAAATAACATAGATCTGGATGTCCAGTACAAATTAGCAACACAAACACGTACCAAAACACATTATAGGGCCCACTGAATTTAAGTTTGACTGGGAATTTTATCTGGAAAAAATACTTTATCTTAGACTCAACATCAACATTTCAGTTGTATGTCTTCTTCTCAACCCTATTTCTCTTAGGTGGTTTGCACGTTTAAATAGTGCAATGCAGTTTGCAGAGTGACATCTATAGAAGGACAACATTCCATGGTTGTGTACCCTATGTTTTCTGTCCAGTTAGAATTTAAAGAATATATCTGAATTTTGTTTCTTTGGAATAGTTTTGCTTCACATTGATGTTCCTAACATTGCATATGAATGTTATACAGAGCAGGCCCTAGAACATGGGAATTCACCTCTCCCCCCAGATTTCCTAAACAAGTGTGTAAAGCCAGGATTTCTGTTGCTTCTTCTCTTTCTGACCATGTGAATCTTGACGCTTGCCCATTGTACGTCTAAAATGCAATGGAAGAGTTGGCAACAACTTCCTGTGAAATATACTGCATGTAGTCTCGTTTTCACCATTATGTATAGTAATGACAGTTGAGTAATAACTCATGTTGTTTGTTTGTTTGTTTTCTAAAGTAGGATGGCAGTAATGGTATTTCCCGTGATAACTATGTGTACAGAACATCTTGAGATGATATCCCAGGTGTTAAGCTGATGTCTCTAGTGCTCAGCCAGCAAGGAGGACTGGAGAAAGGATGCGAAAAGTGATCCTTAATCCTTACATGTTTAAAGGGAAGTAGCGGCACAACAGGCATTTGAATCCCTCATTGCCAGCAATGTGCCCCTGCACACAATGCATATATTTTTATATGCATCATTTACCTTTAAGCACAGATACAAGCAGTGGCAGATGTATACAACTATATGTATATGAATGAAGAAATAATCACACAGATGAATACAAGCTGGTCAGACTTACTTCAGGAAATTATTTTGGAATAGGAGAAAAGCTTTTAAATCATAAAACATCCCCCAAAACCCAACAACTCCAAGAAGAATGTGTAAACTGACTCTTTCCACAGTGACCCAGATCTGAGATTTAAAAACAAATTATCCAGAGTGAAAACTTATAAGTGGAATAAAGGCTAAGAAAGAAGTTTAACTGGGGGTAAAAGAGACAGTCAGCTGGGGGTGGTTCAGTCTCTCAGAATAACAGACCATCAGCCTCTTTCCTCTGTGTGTCTGATGAAGGAAAGATAGTTTTAATGCCTCAGTCTACTTATTGGCCAAGTTGTTTATTATCGCTTATCCTAAACTTTTGCTTCTGGGATTTCCTTAGCCTCTGTTAGCAAATATAATCCAGAATTAAACATTTGTACCTCATTTTCTCGGAGAACACCTCAGGAAAGTGATCACGCATCTGTAATCACAGCAAGGGCGGATGGGGCTGTGTGTACGCACACCAAGTAGTCTCTGCAGCTGTGTATTTGTTTTCCTGTGGCTGGAATTGTGATAGATTTTTAAACCCATAATAGATTTATGTGCGGTTAAATGCCAACTAATCGTTAAGCACAGTATGTGCTTCCTCCTTGATTGCCAAGTAGTGCATTTCCTTTGAAACACACCCTCATGATGCACATATTATTCATGCACAGTGGTGAAGGAGGGAACAAGTCAAAAGCTGGAAGTAAGAAGAGGTTTTTTTAGCAGTAGACTTAGCAGAGCTGAGCAAAAAACCCAAGGCTTTCCACAGCCGCTGTACCTGTCTCAGTCTTTCTGGACTAGAAAGTATGGAAGTAGGGAGTCGCAGTAATGAGGGCTAGCAAGGGTTCTTGTGAGCCAGTAATTGTCACTTGTTACCACAGAAAATGCTATCATATAAACCCTTTCATGATTGCAAGCAAGACAGAGGACTTGCCATAGAAATGGGAAATGAAAGAGCTTTGTCAAGCTTGTGGGCTTTAAATCTGCAAAAATATTTTTGCTGCTTTCCACTTGCTCTGATTTTAATGCAAGATTTTGTGGACAAAAGTGTATACAATCTATAGGAAACTTTTCTCCAAAGCAAATTAAGGCACTTTAAACCAGTTATCCCATGGCTTAAATGCCAAGGAACTAGAATTTCTGGAATGCAATGCTTGAAAAAATAAATTCAGAAAACTGGAAATAATTTAGAGTGAGATATTTGAAATGTAACCATAGCTTCTGAGCAAAAGGTCAGCAAGGTGGTGAGAATTCTTCCCAAGTTCATGAAACTGCCCGATCTTATCCATAAAGCTTATCCCGCTTGCTTAGCATATTAAAAATAACGTCAAACAAACCAGCCCTGTCAACCTAGATTGACCATGACCAACAAGGATTGAACTAAGTTTTCAATTTAAGAAAAATTACTAATGTGTGTGATAGGATATCCCCTCAGAGCACTTCACTGCAGCCCAATGTATCTGTTACTGCACTCACGACAAGGCAGTTCAGCCAAGGTACCTGCATGATAGCCCTGCTTGGGGGAATGCTTATAGCAGATGGTTGAATGGCATTAGCAAATGGAGGGCTAAGCGCTTTCTCCTCTTTAACAAATGCCGTAGGAGTGCTATTGGTCAATATTTAAGCAGCAGTAACTTTGAACTTTCCTTCTCATCTATCCATTCCTGATCTGTGGGCCGGATATGTTGTAGACCTGCTTTATGTGAAAAATGAAACCTCCTGGGACTCCTAAACGCTGCCTTTGGGCTTGACAAAAATTGCCAGCTTTTCTAATAAGCCCTCATGACCAGTCTGTTAATTACTGAATTCTGATAAATTTCAGCTGTGTCTGGTCAATACATTAGATATAGCTACATAAAGAATATGGAAGATTTTGGAGTCTGCAGAATGTAGATTTGGAAAGAGGGACAAAATACAAGATTTGAAACCATCCCTCTGAAATATATGTAAAGTCCAGTTGAATCTCAGATTCATTTTTAGGAAGCCTGTTGCTTGCCAGTTTCTTCCCCCCCTTTGTCTTTCATTGTTTAAAATTCTTATGAAAGAAAAATACCTGCCTTGGTATTAAAATGCTTCCTGTGTTAGAAGGGAGCTAAAGGGACTTTAACAGATCTGAGAAATACCTGAAAATAAGACAACAGCTCTTGAACTGTGTTGGAGCTAGTCCATCTGCAGTTGGATGCAATATGCTCTTTTATGGATGCCAAAAAAAGGCAAAAATTCCCAACATAAACCAGAGGTGAGTGCCAGTATTCCAAAATGAAGCAAGCTGCATGAAACATTTAAAGTGTATTTTTTTGAGACATGGTGTCAAAGGGAGATCTCATTTCAAACAAATGAGGATAGGCAAACAAAAGAGGCTCAGTTTCATTCTGTAAAAGCAAAATATTTACAAGCAAATGCCCTGCCATTGTGAAATGTGGAGCCCATAACGATTTCAATATCTTTCTGCTTTATAGCAATAGTTTCCCTTAAGAAATTCTAGATTGAAACTCTGAATGTTTATGGGAAAATATCTGATTCATCAAAGGCTTATATCACGTAAAATTCGTCCTGTGCGGTAGGCCAATTGCTGGAACAGATAATGGGTGTAGTCAGGAAGACTGGAGAAGGCATCAAGCCTGGGAAAATCACAGGAAAACAAATGGATCAATGACCTGTCTGTCTAACATTTACATTGTGGACTCTTTTGCCCTTAACACAGCGGGAGTTCTGGCCCATTACCAGTGGATACAGACATCACTGGCCCTTCACTGTGATCCGTTGTACTCTCTGTTAATTTTCTTAATACAAACAGAATCTCTGAGTGCTACTGAGCTTTAATTTACAGATCTCCTGGTGTCAGGTGGCACACAAAAAGGAAGAAAATATCTCCATGGCTACACTTGTTTGGTTGCTGATTACTTGGTTGGATTTTGAAGCGGCAGAGACAAAGTTTGGGTCAGTCCTAAACCCTGGCTCACATACTTGGGATCATAATCAGCTCCTGACATGTAACAGACCTGAAGTGCTGTGAAGGTAGATATTTACCTACATGTCTTGGACTTTGAACTGAATAGCTTGGCTGGACCTGAGAAATGAGGTGAAGGTTGGAGAACCAAGCAGGTGCTGAATGACGGAGGGCTGTTTGAGCAAGGATTAGCATCATGAACTTTCTCCATGATCTTAAAAGCCAAATAGCAAACAGGCAGTCCTTAACATAGAAAAGGAAAACCTTACAACAAACAGTGTCTAAAGCTGGTTTAAGTTGTCCAAACTCCACAATGCATGGTAGAATGTCTGCAAAAATGTTTTGGTAATTGCATGGGAAATAGACAGCAAGGGGCAAAGTACATTTGCCAAAGAGTAAAAAAGAGATCAATACTTTAGACAAAAAGATGAATTACAATATCTATAAGCAATTCTTTTATTCTGAAAGGAAAGGAAGGGACAAAGTTCTG
This sequence comes from Egretta garzetta, assembly GCF_000687185.1. NCBI lineage: Eukaryota > Metazoa > Chordata > Aves > Pelecaniformes > Ardeidae > Egretta > Egretta garzetta. Next base: position 4,565,802 of record NW_009258952.1, on the reverse strand, counting down.
AAATGTAAAGTGAGGTAAGACTAAATTGGATTGCTACTTGCAAATGAAGAACCATGGCTGGGAGAAAATGAGAATGGCATGGAAAATATGAGGAGTAGTGGTGTTGACTACTGTATCACAGCGAATTTTCACCAATGAGCATCAGTGGATAGGTTTTGGGAAGAGAAATTGTCCATGGTCAACATTTGAGAATACTGTGTAGGTAGGTATCGGTGCCAGAAAGGATTGGGGAACAGAAAAATTTTAGACCAGATTATTTTACATATTCTTGTTGGTTATATGAACTTCTATTTTCATTCAGTAAGAAGTCTCAAAGAGGCAAAGTTAAATTTTCAAGATCCTTGCATCTCTCCAAACCCATATTCTACTCCCTGTGCACTAAAAATTTTGGGCTGAGTTTTGTTGTCCAAGTAGAATAATTTTGTGCTATTGAAGTATGCTGTCTGGCACCCAGCTGTTGGTTTGGGTCTCCTGTGTCTTCTATGTATTATTTACCCATTTTGTGGAGATGTCCCAGACGCGTCAGGGGGTCTCAAATGGTTGTAGATAACTGTTTAGGCAAACTAATTGAACGGTTCCTTTTTCATGCCCTTTTCGGTGTCTCCTTGCTGTTCTTGTCCACGTTAAGCTGGGTTGGCACTGTTCTGCAACAGTGTCTGTATTTCAGATCTCATTTCCCTCATCTCTCAATCTGATGGTACATTCTGAAATGTTGTCTTTCTTTAAAATTTATCTTCTTTTAGTTGTGTCTTGTATTCTGCTTCACTTGGAAATCCTCTTGCTCCGTAGGCATCAGCATGTTGCATTGTCAGTGTCCAACCACATATGTGCTTCTTCCACAAAGGCTGCTGGTGAAAACACCCCAAAGTAACGAGTCCATAACCTGGCATTGTGCTGAGGTTGTGTGTGGCACCTAGTCATCCTGCTTCTACTCCCTCCTGAAACAAATGGAGATTGTGCTAATTAGGTGGGTTTGGATACATGATCATGCTCAATGAACAGTTGAGTTCTCAAGAAATAAAGTAACTCCCAGCAGGTTCTGGAAACTTCTTTAACTGCAGCCAAGAAAGGTGTCAAATCACAAATGGACATGCATAAAAAAACCCCAGAGATAAGGTTTTAAGACTGATAGTTGAATTTTCCCTCAAGAGAATTACACCACTTTGTTTATACAATTAATATAACTAGAACCACTGAGATATATTCATACTGACACAGTGTCCTAATACTTTACCAGCCACCGGTATGGACTCTTAAATTTTAATCATAAAAGCAACATATAGTAATTACAGCTCTGTTTTATGGACACACTCTGAGTTTCTAGGGAAATGATGAAGGAGAGCCTACAGAAGCAAGTCATGCACGTACATCATCCCTGTAGTGTCTGAATCTTTAATTTACATTTAGCATATATGACTGTAGTTTGCATTTTGTAGATAGGTTGCTATAATTTCTGCATAGTACTGAATCTGGCCATTACTGTAATTGCCCTGTACTGGACAAAATTCATACAGGATACAGTAATAGCTGTATCTGCCATAGAATTATTAAATATTTCAAAGTGTGGGAAGTGAAGCTTACCAAGTGCTCTTTAAATATACACAGTTTGCCAAGTGGGAAAAGAAGGTCAGTCTGAGGAGTGGACAACACCTTCCCAGATCCTTGCTAACCTCTCCCTATTTATAAATTGATCTTATGGAGAGAAAAAAAAAGTTTTTAAAATCTTAACCTAAGGGCAGCACTTGTAGTGCTGCAGAGCCCCTAACCAATTGATGTGTAGTGCATATTTTATCTAATGGGAAATTACCACTTCTAGAATCATCCAAATAACCTCTTACAAGTTTAGACTTCTCCCCAGGATTTTACTTTCCATTATTTGCCAAGCTAGTAAAATGACAGCTTGAAGAGACTATTAACTTGCCATATGTATTCCTAGCTTATGTCCTGCATATTTATTTTATTTCTACATTTCAGAGTGAAAAAATAGGCCAATAAATCATTCTAACGTACACAGATGTGGCTAAGATTAAATTCCCTTCTTTACTATTTCTTTGCATGCTCTGATCCCGATTTATCTTGACTGGAATTTTTACTTATTTCAAGTGATTTAGGGGAAAGTCCGTGCCTTCATATGTGTTTGCATGGTTCCTAGAACAACAGAACTTTAAATGTGAGTAGAGCCTTAGGGCACTTTTGCGACCTAAATATGGACTTTTACAGTCAAACTAATGTACTTTGGAAAAGTGGGTACACAGATACATTATAACCTATTGAAGAAGGGGTTAACATTTGGGCTGCTAATATAAAAAAACTAAACAATAAACAATCACACACACACCCCCTCCAGAAAAAAAAAAATCAGCGTGAAGAAGATCTCAAAAGTAGGATTTTTCTCTGTGTAAGCAAATCCCTTGGAAGCAATTCTGCCTGGATTGTTCTGTGGAGAAATTAGGTCACATTTGGCTAACATCACTTTATTGTCAGGGTAACCTGCTCCTTTGGTCCCTCCTGCTTAGATATGTGTGTGTGTGTTCGTGTGCACTTTCTCACAAAGGCTCACTAAGAGCCTATGTTGAGAATCCTGCAAAGGAGCTGATTTTTTTGTTTTTTTCTTCCTATATCACTGCAGGTGCTTTAGAATGATGCGGGCCAAAAGGTTACTGAATGTTTAGGCTTCTTTGATCTTGGCATTCATTTTGGTTTCTTTTTCAAGAAAACCTATTTCCAGTATAAAAGGTTGAGAATTGCTAGGCTGTTTTGCAGACTCTGTAGTCTAAGTTGTAGAAAACAGCCTTCCAATAATAATAACTGTACAAAGTCATTTCAAAGTAACCTCCTATTATCTAGTCAATAAGGAACAAAGAACAAGAACATTTGTTTTGGTTTTTGTTTCTTAATCTGAAAGAAATCCAGAATTTCACAGCTCTTTGGCCTTTTCAAGAACAACAAGTTCACATGTGATTTAGTCATATGGCTGCCATAAAGCTGTGGTGCTGTGCTTTCTTAAGAGCTTCGTTATCAGTCTGATATTTAAAATATCAAAAATAATGCTGTAGTGTTATGTATTATTCCAAGATATACACACCACTTCAGAGGATGTCAACTTGTCCTATATACTTACACTTTTATGAGTGCAGACAACTCTAATTTATTTGTGACTTTAAAATAGTGAGAAATAGAATGCTCTCAATGAACCCAACATGTGTTACACACCAGAGGTGTACAATGTTCCAAATAAACAATCCCAGTAACACATGTATAACCAGCAAGTGAACTCCCACACAGCGAGCTGTATAAGCTCACAGAACAAAATCACCCTGAACTGGAGACTTTGTAAGACGGCTTTGTGGTTGCACGGTCCTGGGGCCAGTGGGGACTGGACCAGGCTCCACCACAATCTGTGAAACAAGGAGTCTCTGCTTTTAATAAAGGGTCAGAAGGCAGCATGGTTAACAAGCCTGAAAGGGCACAAGTGGAAATTAAAGCACTTGAGATGGAGGCAAAATGCATTGAGCTTAAGTTTTAGCCTAAACTGTGAAAGTACAGGCATTTCAAAACCAATTAACAAGGATATTTAATAAGTCAAGCTAGTTGGTAGTATTGTGCAAATGGAGAACAGAAAAGAGGGGAAAAAAGTTCTGGGTAATGTCAAACATATTAACATAGCCTGAATTGCATTAAAAGACCAAGGACTAATTTTAAAGGAAAAATAATTAAGCACATGGAGGTAAGAGGAAAATAGGATAAAATGCAATATAAGGTTACCAGAGACCGATCTTGAAGTTTAGCCCAATATTTTTCTTTAATAAAAATGGATTTTTAGACTAGAGAAATACAGTAGATCTATCTGGATTTCAGTAAAGCATTTGATATGCTGCCACATAGGAAATTATTAGTTAAACTGAAATAAATGGGAATTAGAAGAAAAATTGCAAGGTGAGTAAGGAACTGGCTAAAAAGAAAACTTCATGAGTTTTGCTTAAAAGGGAACTCTGAGGCTAACGGGAAGTTACTAGAGGCATTCATAAAGGATCTATGTTGGACTAATCTTATTTAATATTTTCAGTAGAAATCATCAACTAAGAAAGATAGCAATGGTTTAAGAGCGCCTGTTGATGACTCGGAATTATGATTCTCCATGCTTGAGGGCCACATACTGTCTTTTGGGAAAATCAGTCTGGCTTGCTGCCAGGTCTTACTAGACTACCTTTCCCAAGGAAGGTCTGGCACGTGCAAGCCAGTTGGCCATGGGCTTGGCCTCCCATCTGACTGGGGTGTGCTGGCTCCTCCTCTGCCCATCACTGGGTACATGCTTAGCAGGTCTGAAGCTCCTGGCAGGACATCATTTGAGGCAGTTTCATTGCAAATCACTCCAGCAACATTCATCAGAGCCACAGAGATGCATTAGCACAGAGTTGTGTCCAAGACAAAATGCCCAGCCTCTCTGCAGGGCATATTAGCTCTAGCACAGTGCTGTGTGAAGGCTTTTACGTGGCTCTGGGGTCAGACCTGGCTTGTGGCTGCCCAGCTTGGCAAGGGGACTCAGACATAGACAAACTCTAAGATAGCTTGGCTTGTTTAGCCTACCAAAATGAAGGCTGAGAAGAAATTGGATTATATGGTAATTGCAGGAATGGAATTATAGTAAATTGTTTCCTTAAGTAAAAGGGAACTGGATTTGATGCTCCTTTCAGTCTTATGTTCTAAGCTTCTAAGTCATGCCTAACTGACTGTGTGGCTCTTTTGGCAACAAAGTCTTGCCAGGATGGTCCATGGCCAAAGGTTGTGCACCTAATAATTAATTCTTAAAGATAGCTGGAGATGGAGCTTTCTACCATCTTTGTGCGACTTTGTGCTGTTGGAGGAGTCTCCAGGAGGAGAATTAAGCTGTTTGTGGTCTAGATGGAATAGGCAGCAAGAAACAACATTGCCAAAAGTTAAGCAAAAGTTAAACAAATGTTACTGCTTACTGAAAGCAATACAAGGAACAGTGAGGGAGTAGAATCTCTGCCTGAAAGAGGGTGCAGAATTTTTGAAGAAGCCGGGGAAACAGCACTTTGGTAGAGAAGCCACGTATCTCTATTGGAGAAATAGAGAGGCAACAGAAAGAGGTGGTCAGGCTTGTGTTTTGGAGAAACTCAAGGCTTCTAATACGGAAAACCACAGTCTGCCCTCATAATCATGCTGTGTGAATTTGCCTAGGAAACTTCCACCTCAGCCTTACACATGGTAATGGAGCTGACACATGTTATATCTCCTCTGTCCCTCACAGAAGCTGAGCTTATTTGAAAGGACCAGTCACTCAGCAGTGAGTGTGTCCTTTTCACAGAGCAAGAAAAAGAAAAGCAAGCAGGCTGGAACTGACTGACCCACAGATACCAAAGGGGCAATAAAGGATCCATGAGCATTGGGCTTTTTTCGCTTTGTGAGATGTTACAGGCAGCAGTGTGGCTATCATCCTGGCAGAGGATAAAGAGTGTAATGGCATAGAGGCCAGCTGACCCATTGGTAGAGTAAGTTTAAAAAAAAAAAGAAAACAGAGTAAGTTCTTCGGTAAGAATAGAATTTGATGTTGCTTATTTTTTAAGTAAAATGTACCATCTTTCTGGTTTCATGTTGTAGACATCAAAGTGTTTGGGTCACATAAAGTTTTATTTCTGCAGAGCAGTATTGCACAAACGGGTGCTGTAAAGAAGCATCCTTTCCAAAGCAGCCAGAACAGGCTGCCAGAGCAAATGAACTGTGCACAGGCATGGTATGGTGCTTCCTACATTTATAGTAGGGAGGGTGGCAAAGAGTGTGGGGAAGCAGCTGGCCAGACCTTTCCTATACCCCGGTGGATGGCAGGTAGGATCTGAACTTTAAATGCTGGGCAGGTTTCAGTTAGAAACTTGCCAGTTTTCCTAGTCAGTCCCTTTTCTGCCTCCTTGGCAGGCATCTAATGATGGATGGAGGACAGGGGCGCCTCAGGGTTTCCAGGTAGCTGGAGAAACTGTGCATCCTGAGAGCAGGGATCTCCATGCCTGGGGATGGGAACTCTGTGATGAGTTTCCAAGTGCCATGTCTCTGAATCAATTCTACTGCATGAATGAGCTTAGGCTGAAGGTCCCGGGCCCTCTGGGTCCCACAGCTCTGGACCTGTAGTGTTTGAGCTGCTCTGGGGCTGGGGTCAGAGGAGTGCTGGCCATTGCAGACTGCAGTTGGCACAATAATAGCATGCTGGTTATGCAGAAGCTCACCACTAACCTGTCTGTAACTAGTTTTGAGTAATGCATAGCTGTTACTGTTAATAATTGTGTTCAATCCAGTTGGTGACTGCCAGGGATCTTAGGAAACACACTTCATTTTGGAAACACCTTGTGTTTGAGAGTTTCTGAAATTAAATGCGGCTGGATTTCAGTTCTGTGAAAATTTTCAAGTGTTTGGCTTTTCCTCCCAAAGCAGGATGAAAAATATTCTGGTAATTTGGAAATTATCATAGAATGGAAATTCATTTCCCTGGCCAGCTCTATTTATGAAAACACTAATTCAAATACTTGTCTACCAACAAAAGACTTCCTAACCTTTAATTAAATTGGAAGTCTGTGACTTAGTTTCTTTCCACAACCTATTGGAGGTTTTTCCCACCTTCCCTTACTGTTGCTATGATGGCACTTGGAACCCATTAAGAAATGGTAAGAATGCCAAGGAGTTTATTTTCTTGTGAGATTATATATGACACTTGAAGAATAACACTTCAGCTAGCAATCCGTTCTTTCCTCTAGTGAGACCACTTACTTTTGACTGAATTATTAAACAACAACAACAAAAAGAGTAAACAGTAAAACTAAATGCCTCTTGCTCAGATCTTCCTCATGGACATGGTCTTACTCTCAGAATGTCTGGTATGGTGATGCAGTCCAGGACCACTCTTCATTTGGTGCTTAATTTTAGGCCTCCAGATTTGAAAAGCTTGGCCTACAATAATGAGTATTCATTCTTTGTGCACCTTTCAGAAGACAAGTCTGATTGTCTTACTTTGTTTTTGAGTCATTATTCTCTGTGCTTTGTTTTTGCCAAATGTCAAAATATAGCTGTTTCTCTGCTTCAGGGATATATTACACTAAGTGCACTGGAAAAAAAAAAAATTGGCAAATGATATAATACTCTGGAAAAGAGAAAGAGATTTGGATGGTGCTGGGGAAAAAAAGAAAAAAGAAAAAAAAAGAAAAGAAAAAGAGTGACCTTGCATCATACAGCTGGCAAATTTTGCCAAGCCAACAGCCAGCCAGAGTTAATATGGCTTTACTCTTAACAAACCTGCAGCAATGCTATTGCAGTTTCACTACACTGTTTATGAAAAGCTGAGCTAGTCTGGAAAGCATTACATGAAAGACAATTCTAGGAAAAAGGGAAAAAACTCTGTAATCATTGACAGCGTTCGTGTCTGAAACCTGGGTTTTGAAAGTACATTAGAATCCATAAAAGTAAATACTGAAGAATGGAGAGAATGTGTTACTTCCTGATTTTAAAACAATAATACACTTTCTACTATAGCAACTACTAAATTTAGTGACTATCTCATCTATGTATCTATACAGAAGGAGAGAGCAAGGATGCTGAGGTTCCATGTGCCTTTGCACATGTTCCCTTCCAAAAGCTGCTCAGAGCTGGCATGCATAGTCTGAAGTAATCAGTTATTCCCTCTGCCAGAATAAAATTATCTAGGCAGCCTGCTTCAGTATTGCAGCCACACTGCAGCCATACCTGCTCTTCACAACTATGAATACAGCATCCCTGCCACCATCATGCATAGGGTTTTTGGTGGAGAAGTAGCACTGGTCAAGGTGGGATCACTGCATACATTTACTCAGGTACACACACACACTTTCCCTGAGGATATACTTGCCCTCTCGCATCTGGATGAGAGTGTTTCAGCTACACTTTTTCCCTTCTTGCTGCATATTCTGTGCTCTCTTGGTGTGGTGCTGGCATAGCCCTGCAGGGGCACACCTAGACTTTGCTGTGGAGTACATCTCAGGATAGCACAGTCACTGAGCCTCCTGTGAGCTGGAAACAAGGTTGGTACCTCCAGGGATGCTGAGTAGCAGTTGCTACTGTACAGCTTCTGACAGAGGTGACTGTCTCTACAGAGGGCTTGTGTGATCGGGTGCCTTTGCACTGTATGCTACTGCACTGTGTACACATATCTCAGAGTAAATAGAGACTTCTGAGTCTCAGAGGTGTTCCTCAGAGTTTACCACTCCAGCTGCCTGGGTGTTATCAGGCCTGTAAGCAACTTCTTGCAACTACATGTAATAAACCCCTACTGTTTCTAAGCATCCTCCTGCTTTAGTGCTGGTATAAAAAATTAAGGAGTGAAGGAGTGGGCATAGAAAATGTTTTCTAAAATAGAGAGCTGCCATCCAGAACAGTCTGGTGCTCAGAAAAAGAAAATGCCACTGGGAGTCTCTCCAGGTGTATTTCTGCCATTCCTCTCTCATGATCAAACACAAAGGCTTCTGAGATCTTTAAATTTAGGGTGAGGTAAAACCATTTCCTTCTTCTGGGTTGACTGAGAAGTGTAACTTCCCATCTACCTATGACATTCAAATGCAAAGTATCTAAAATGAGATAAGCAGTAACACAGCCTCCTGGTGTTTTCACCATTTCTCCCCCAGTTTACTATTTGCGAATAAATTTCACGAAAGACTAACATTTTGATAATCTTTGGTGTGTCTAGGCTGCATTTTTGAAAGTTCCCAATCATACAAAAGCTTGAAGATGACCATTTTTCAATTAGATGTGGATGCCTGAAGTGGTGGTTTAAACTCTTAAATCCCACAATTGCTTTCCAGACTAGAACCCTAGCCCCGGGTTTGCCAGCATGCCCATAAGAAACACACACCAGATCATGGCATGTTGTCCCAGCTTGAGCCCTTAGACGCACAGGGCTTGCAGGAACACTGAAGGACTTTAATCATTTACATCTTTTGAAAGACTCGAGTGTGAGCTCTTTTGTTGGCCTAAGAGGCGATGGGAGGAGTCCATTAGAGTTTCCCTGTGCTGGCTGAGCTGAGCTACCACATCATAGTATTGATGTGGAATTATCATGTAAGCGTACAGTAAACCAAAGCCGGGGTTGCTAAAACACACATGAGCACATCTGGGGTTTTTTTCAAGCCCTACCTCATTGTCCTGGTTGTAACAACTACTTGTTAAAAGCTGTTGTGTACCCAGCGTAAAGCATCATAGTTGCTTCTGGGATCTTGCTCTTCTAAGGGACTCCTAGTATTTTGCTGGGACAGTAGGACAAATCACAGAAAATCAGGTCTGTCCCAGTTGTATTTGCCTGGCAAGCATCAAGGACTCCAGAGGCAAAGCAGTTCAAATGCATGGGTGAGCGTCTTCAGGACAGAAAAAAAAATGTTAGTGGGGATTTAGACCATTAGTGTCTTGGAAAATCTACTCTTTTTAGCGGCAGCCTATGCTGCAAGATTTGTGATCAATTTTGTCCAGCTGTTGGTTATGAGTGTTCACTCAGTAAAGAAAGAAACCCCCATGCCATCTTCTACAACGTGCTCCGGCCAGCACTATGCTTTGGGGCAGGCCTGGGGTCTAAAGTAAGATGTCAGTGAGGAAATCTGCCCTGTGCTCAACTCTTTATGGGAATATTTGTATTATGCAACTTGGAGTGCTGGAAAGAGAAACACCCGTATGAGTTACACATTTGTCCTAAAGCAGAGGGTGTATTTTATGACATCTGGTTTGGCCACTGGAGGTCAGTGTTTTGGAGTAGAATGGACATAATTTTCTCTGTCTGTTTGGTAATCTTCTGTTACGGCTTAAAGACAGGAAGCACTGTACCAGACCTTTCCATGCGTCATTGTGGTGTTTAATATGTGTCATCTTGGCTTGACATGGGAATATGAGTACATTCGGTGGCAGCAGTCAAGGGGTTATATTTCTGAATAGTGTGAGAACAGCTGCAGAGAACATAGTTATTACTCACGGATTATGTAATAAGGTTGCATCTTGCAGAGTGCAATCATGGTTTAGTGAGCTACTCTTTACTGATGTCACTGAATAATGTGACACTAGGGCAAAATATGAACAAAGCCAATAGGAACAATTGACTACATCATGCTTAATCTAGAGCTCTGAAGCCAGCTCTAGCAGCTGTGACTCTTCCGCTTGTATGGCTCTCACTAGCCTCCCCCTGCTCCTCAGCCTCCTTCCCCCCTGCTGGTGCTGAGAACATGGAGTAGGTAGGAAAGGAGGTCCATGTGCACACTCTCTCTGTGTTACTTTCTTCTCTTCCATGTTGAGGGACATGATCCTTCCCATCTTCTCAGCACTGGTGAGGCCACACCTGGAGTGCTGGTTCCAGTTCTGGGCTCCTCACTTGAATAGAGATATGGACATACTAGAGGAAGTCCAATGAAGGACCATGGAGATTATTAAGGAACTGGGGCATCTCTCATATGGTAAAAGGCTGAGAGAGCTGGCACTGTTCAGCTTGGAGAAGAGACGACTTGAGGGGAGAGTGTGTCTCATCGCTGTATGTAAATACTGAAGGGAGAGTCAAAGAGGACAGAGCCAGGCTTTTTTCACTGGTGCCCAGTGCCAGGACAAGAGGCAATGGGCGCACACTGAATTCTCTCTGAACATCAGGAAACACTTTTTCACTGTGAGGGTGCCCAAATACTGATACAAGTTGCCCAGGGAGGTTTTGGAGTCTCCGTCCTTGGAGATATTCAAAAGCCATGTGGACCCAGTGCTGGGGAACTGACTCTATGTGGCCCTGCTTGAGCAAGGGATTGGACCAGATGACCTCCAGAGGTCCCTTCCAACCTCAGCCACTCTTGCTTTTCTCCTCCTGTCCTCCTCTTTTCACTTCTTCTCCTGTCCCCTGGGCAGACTCATGCTCTCCATGTTGCTGGGAACAGAGGTAAAATCTGGGAGTTCTGCAAGGGGTTGAGTAGACAGGAGTGCTTCATCTCTCACATGCTTAGCAGAGCAAAATTGACGGCACTCAGGTATCTGTTCCAGAGCTCTACCTGTCCTCCTGCTCCTCATGGAGGTAGATTCTTATGGCAGCAGATCCTCTTGCCTCTTCTTCTACCCAAGGAAGGTCAGACTGGATGGAAGCAGGGGGTGAGGCTGGAGAAGCAAATGGAGCGTGCAGAGACCCTCAGCCTCTAGTTCCCTTCAGACATCTCCCAGCTCCTCTATGTCACCATTATCCTCTTCCTTGCTCTGACTGGCACTCTGCTAATCTTTCTCAGCCTATCCTGCTCCACTCAAGAACGTATTTTGTCATTCCCTGTCACTGCCAACTATGAGGAAAACCAGATCATTTTGTCCCTCTCTGTCAGGGCAGCACAATTCACGTCTAGAAAGTCTTCATCTGGCTTTTTTCATCATTACCATGTTACCAGTGTAGTCATAAATAAAGCCACACCTGTGATATGCAGCCAAATTCTGCTCAGATTTTCACTGGTTCAAATCTGGAATATGTAATAAATTGAATGAATTAATTCCTGATTTACTGTGTATTTGGAGAGAAAAGAACTTGGCTTGTTTGTAGTGTTTATCGTTAAAATACATTTTCTGTCAAATACAGAGATAGGTACAGGGAATGGAAAAGCATGCTAGTGGGAAACAGCCAGCCTATTCCTGACTGTATTTTTACTTATAGGAATAGGTGTGCCAACCTCCATTTTTTCTCCTCTGTCTCTCACATGGAATGGTTATGGTTAGAAGTATGTGTGGTTTGTCTCACCATTTTCAATTTCTTAAGAAAAAGAGTTTTGCTTTCCAAAACGTCATTTCTGGTAGCTGAAAAACACAGATAATGTTTTTTGTTTTAAAAAAGTGACAAAAGCCAAAATATCTTGGGAAAAGTCAGATTTGTGGTAGATTTTCTTTCCTGCTGGTTTTCACTGAAAGAAAACAGGTCACTCAGAAAACTGCCCTACTCGCCCCTTTTTGAACATGGGGATATTTTGAAGGGCTTCTGACAAAATTAATATTTGATTCCAGCTTGCAATAGCAAAGGTGACTTCTGTGACATATTTATCCACAGAAGAGTCAAGAGTCTCAGGGCTGAGGAGGGTTAGTCTTCATCATGTTTCACTGTTATTCTGTGTCTTCAGGAGCATTAAGTGCATGACCACCTTGATCCTGGAATATAATTTAAGTTAAACAACAGAAGGTAGATTCTTGAAGTGCAATTTCAAACACCCTTTCCTGAAAGCATCCTGCCCCAAAAGTGCTCACTCTCTTTCTTTTTTTTTTTCCCACGGTGAAACTTTTAGTAATTACCTTGTGTTTGCTTGACCTTTTTGTTGGTCTTTCTCAGAATTGCTTCAATCTGTTTCTGTATTTCAAGTGCTTCATTAAATAACACCCACTGAAACATACTATGATTCATTAGCTTATTGTGTCATGGGTCTTGCAAGTGGGCTGCATTTAGGTGGTGGCTCCCACAGTTTAGTGTTCTGAACTTCAGTAGGAACATCACATCTTTCCTTACTGAAAGATGACTGCCAGCATAAACAAAGTTTCCCCCAAAACACATCACAACAGCATGTTGCTGCTGATGGCAGATGATAATGGAGGCTGTTGAAGGTTCTTTTTAGCAGAGCTCTGGATCTTCCTTGCTCCTTGCCCTCAGAAAGTAACAGACATTTCTGGTAAGAGGCAATTACAGGAATGGGTTAACTGGTCAGGAAAACTTGTGGTGCCAATGATGGCAGGATAAGAGGAAAGGTCTAGTTCATTTATCTGGGTATTTGTGGTAACAAGCTGCCTGTGATATCATATAAACTCTCATTCAGGAACTTCTGCAATGTCATGCTGGGGGTGTCACGCATGCAGTGCAGCCTTTCAAGAAAAATAACTTGAAGTAGAGTATGGAATGGTATAAAAAACAAGCGACCATTGTGATAGCAAGCAAGGTTCTGTCAGGTGGGGGTACATAAAGAAGATTAAAATTCTCCCAAGCTCAGAGAAGGTTATTTATATACACTCAGTTGGAAGACCATTTGAGATGCAACCATAGGAAACTCACGCTGAGAGAGGGGAGACTGAGTATTGTATAAGCTTTCTCTGAGTAAATTGAATGAGCCACAGAATTAGGTTAAAGCTGAATTGAGCGTGTCTTCTGGCAGGACCTCATGTCTGTAGTATAGTCCAAATGCGTATGAGTGCCATGGCCTTTCCTTTCTCCACTGGTCCTGGCATGGGGCAGGAGATCACAGGGTGATCCGGTAAGTTACCTCTGCCACAGGAGTTCCCACAGAGGCCATACAGACAGGCTTGGGATGTGAGAAGTTCCTTGGAGCATGAAAGGGAAATGGAGAAGGAAAAGGCAAAGGAGCAAATCTCCTGCTGAAGGCATGACCTGTGATGGAACTGCAGCCATGGCCACCAGTGGAAGGCAACTGTTCATCTGTTGTGCAAAGCTGTGCAAAGTAAACAATCACAAAACTGAAAGCTGCATTTAGTGCAGGAAATGACAATTGCCATGTTGTGCTTGTCATAAGCCTCTAACTTGTGACTAGGTGCCAGATTCCTCAGATGGAATTTTTCTTGAAGCTTTAATCACTTGTGCTCTTGACTATTTCAGTTTCTTTTTTCCTCTTCCCGTTTAAATGCCTATTCTCTAAAGTACAGGACATCCAGAATGGTGTGGCTAGACTGCTCTTTTCTTCAGGGATTATGTCACCTCTGTCCTGTGTCACCTTCCCTGGCTTCCTTTCCATCAACAAATTCAGATCTAAATTACACTCCTGGGGGCTGATTGTTTTTTAATCACATCAGTATTAGACCTGTGTAGCTCACTGGCTTTATTAGTATTAACTGTGATTTAAAGAAGAAGAATCAGACCTACTTTTTTTTTAGAGAAATCCATAGATTTGGTCTACCCTGCCTATCATCTTGTACTCATGGTACACTTGGTACACTTGGTAACACTAACACACTGAGTCTGCATATGCTTCCATAGTCTGCATATGCTTCCATAGTCTGGGTCTGTTTTCTGGCTCTTTTCCATAAATAGGTATTCGTTGCTTCATTTGCTATCCTATCAATCAATCTTCCATTTGAGTCACTGTCTTGCCTTTGATATGCCATTATAAAAACTTCCTTTAAAGCTTCTGATTAAACCTACGCACAACCTTTGCAGATGGAAATGGCGAAAGAGTTCCTCCAAGAAAAGGGAGGTTGATTCTTCACACCCTACATCAGTAGGAGCTGAAGGCCTTTTGTCCTAGGGGACTGTATTGTTTCTAATGCTGGGCTATGTAGAAATAAATTGTTTGCATTATAGCAAGCTATCTGGCTAAGTTATTAATTATCAGATTAAGTAGGATTAGACATGGGACTTTCCAGTTGATTCCAGGCAATCAGACCAAATGAATCAACAAAGAAAGAAATAAATTATCTTCCAAGGATACTTCCATAAAAATGGTACTGTGGGGCAATAGTCTGCATACAATAGCTGTTTTCAGCTTTGGAAAACATACTGTTTCCATGCACAGCTTCTGGTGCAGTCAGTGCCAGCAAGTAGAAGCTCTGTGTGGAAGCTGACAGCATTTCTACCTCAGGGTATGACTTCGTGCGTAGTTGCATCTGCTGAGAAAGACCATGGAGAAAGCAGACAGCTAACAGAAAAGTTGCGAAAGAAATGGGTAGTGTTGATGAAAAAGAGTATTCACAGTCTTCTACTGGACTGAATGCCTCTGGATAGAGCTCTCAGAGCTAAATCCCCCAAAGATCTGGAGTTTAATCATCTAACCCCCACAGGAGATGTCCAAGTGCAAAATCCTGATTCTCAAACTACTCTTGAGCATTTTCCAGCCTGTAGGCAGATGAAGTCTGTAGACACCACTGTTTTCAACATTCACATTCCTTACACATTTATATTTCTTTTATGAACAGTACTCAGCGAGGTCTTAGCTCTGAGTGTCACCAGTAGCTGGGTGCCTGTCTCACAGTCAAGCATTTTGAGGATCCACATATTAGATGTTCCTCTGCCTGTGTAGCCTGAGAAAACCAAAATGCTGGGTGCAGTGTCAACACACTAAATGCCACTGGGTTCTTCATCAAATGGACAGTGGTGGTGGTAGTGACTCAGCGAGTGATGACTCCTTTTTGTTGTTGTTGTTTTGGTTTTGTTTTGGGTTTTGTTTTTTTTTTTAATACAGTGCTCAGTGGCTAGCACACTCTTCTAAGCTCTGAAAGACATAGGTTTACTTTTCTCTGGTATGATTCTCATGGTATGATTGACATGCCATGCTGGCATTTCTTGCTAGCTGCATGAGATATTTTCCTTCATGCACTGCCTCTTCATTACTCTCTGGAAGCACCTAACTCATTATGTAAGAAGTTCAGACTTTTAGCTTGTGGTTGATGATCCGACCCACCAGAGGGGGACATGTATTATAGTGCTTAAGTAATGCTGAAGTTACTTTGTCAGTCTAGCTCTCAAACATTTATCCAAGGGCTTTGGTCCCTCGGCTATAAAAATGGGAATGAATGGGTGGGAAAAGATTTAAGAGATTTTTTGTCCAAAAGAGTGCAATTTACCTAAAGAAAAAAACAGATTTTGACTCACTTGAAGATATTTTAATGACAAAGGATAAGGGGACCATTAGAAGAGTTGCAGATGGTTTGTGTGAAATGGCTCAGTTACAGTAAGAACCACATGAACTTTTACCCTGAACTCAAACCAAGATCTTTCTCTCTTTTTCTTTTTTTTTTTTCCTGATGTACTAAGTTGTTTAGTTAAACTTTTGGTTTGTTTCTTTTCCTGTTCACATGCCTCTTTAGCCCTTATTTCAGCTGGGACTGGTACTCGGCTACCACCAGGAAGGTTGATTTGTGAGACTCACAGCCAGCTGTGTTCTGTGTTGGCCAAATTTGTCCCTGTTGCAGTAATAATAGAGTTACACCAGCCTTCTTAATCTTCCATTTGTACACCATTACTAGATTTAAATACCAGAAAAAGGTGAGCATCTTTCTCTTGCTGTCAGCAGAGATGTCGGAGTTCCTGTTTGAAATGAAGACTCTCCCTAAATAGGGCTCTCCAAAGATGTTGTGCCAAGCTTTTCCCAGCTTTTCAAATACACTGCATCAGTCCTGAAGACTCCTTTGGCCTCTCCACATCTGTCCCTTTCTTGTGTTACTCTTCTATGCTCATGGTTAGCGTGACTGAACCATTCTAAAACCCTGAGTTTGGTAAATAGTTCTCTGCAGTTTCCTTTCAGCCAGCTCCCCTCCTTACTCCTTGCTACTGCCTTTCCTCATCTCCTCATGCTTTTCTTGTCGCCTTTTTAAAATCACCTCCTACTCATCTTCTCTGTTCTTCATCCTTTGCTTCCTAATACCTTCCTGAAGTCTCTGAAGTTTCCTAAGCATCAAAGCCTGGTTGACCAACTCACTCAGGAATTCATGCGGATAAATCAGAAGAAAGCAGGTGGAGGTAGGCTGCAAGCTCTGCTGCAGACAGGGAATATTACTAACACCCTGTTAATTTTCATTGGAAGACTTGACATGTACACAGCCTAGTTAATCACAGAGCAGCAGGGATAGGGAATTTGAAGAAGAAACAATAATGGAGAAAAGATACTCTGACGACAGGGTAGAGAGGAGCAAAGAACCATGGATAAGGGGTTCGTGTTCAAAATACAAGAGCCTTGCCCATGTACAGCATCCTTGTAGTGCGGTGTAAAGGCATTACTCACTAATAAGAGCCTCTCATTCACACTGGTCCAGATCTATGTGAAATAGTCTGCTAGAGAAGGAACACAAATGATCTTATCAGGATTGCAGCAATTAGTAGAGGTTCTTTCTTTTGTTACTGAGGAACCAGAAGACAAGTGCTATATCAATACAGAGGCTCTTTTATTGTTTGAAGTCAGAAAGCAGTTGTGGACCAGGAGGGATGGGCAGGAAAGGACAGAGAAAGCAACCACTGTACTTTCAGCTGTCCAATATACATTTTTTTTCCAGCAGTGAACAAAGCTACTTCAGCTCTGTGGCTAGAACTTGGCAGCTTTTCTCCGAGTTCCTTAAAAAGAAACAAAATTGTTCTACCATCTGGGAGACCCACTTGTCCTTTCCCTTTCCTCACACATATGCTTACTACGTTACGTTACCAGTTGAATATAGCAACATATGCATGCAAAGCTTTCCAACTGAGATTCTTTTACAATTACCAGAATGGAGTCAGCTGTGCAGAAGAAATGCTCTGCCCCAATTACTTAACCCGTTATTGATTCAGAGGAAGGGAAATAAGGAATGGCAATAGAATTTTATATGGGCAGAATGAGGTGGCTGTAACTTAGTCTGGAATACGGCCAGTGCACGATGATTTGAGACCCCGGTCCAGCAAAGTACTTAATTATGCACTCCATTGAAAGCAGGCATATAGTCTCACTGACTGCTCCTATTCTGAAAATTAGTCTAAGGCTTAAATGTTTTATTGGGCTGGGAACTTATATTCCCATTCCATAAAAACACAGTAGGATCATGGATAACTGGGTATGTGTCTTTGTATATTGTGGGTGAATGTAATTTTACTCTGCCTGCACACCAAAGTGGTGGGGCATGAACTAGCTCTGATACAAAAAAGGTGACTCCCTGTCCTGGTTTAGCCCCAGCCAGAAACTAAGCACCACACAGCCACTCGCTCACCATTGCCTGCCCACCGTGGGATGAGGGAGAGAATCAGAAGAGCAAAAGTAAGAAAACTCGTGGGTTGAGATTAGAACAGTTTAATAACTGAAATATAACAACAACAACAACAATAATAATAATAGAATATACAAAACAAGTGATGTGCAATGCAACTGCTCACTGACCAACGCTGAGCCTGTCCCTGAGCAGTGATCACTGCTCCCCACCCAACTTCCCCCAGTTTCTATGAGCATGATACAAGTCATATGAGGAGTGGCTGAGGGAACTGGGGTTATTTAGTCTGGAGAAGAGGAGGCTGAGGGGAGACCTGATCGCCCTCTACAACTACCTGAAAGGAGGCTGTAGTGAGGTGGGGGTGGGCCTCTTCTCCCTGGTAACAGATGATAGGACGAGGGGGAATGGTTTGAAGCTGCGCCAGGGCAGGTTTAGGCTAGACATTAGGAAAAACTTCTTCA
>NW_009258952.1:4533243-4547638 GCF_000687185.1 Egretta garzetta | reverse complement strand
TCTCAAAGGTCTTTTCCAACCAAAGTGATTCTATGATTCTATGATCATATGGCCTGGAATAGCCCTTTGGCCAGTTTGGGTCAGCTGTCCTGGCTGTGTCCCCTCCCAGCTTCTTGTGCACCTGGCAGAGCTTGGGAAGCTGGAAAGTCCTTGTCTCCATGTAAGCACTACTCAGCAACATCAGTGTGTTATCAACATTCTTCTTGTACTAAGTCCAAAACACAGCACTATGCCAGCTACTAGGAAGAAAATTAACTCTATCCCAGCTGAAACCAGCACAGCATCCACCCCTTATTCTATACCATCCTTGTCATGCCCAGGTCCTACCCTTTCCAATACATTCCAATTAATCACCACCACTTTGCTTGTCTTTTGATATATACACACAGATATAATTCCCTTAGTCTGTGGGCTATCCCTCTAAAATGTCTGTTAATTTAGTCCATGACTTTGAGCTCCTTCTGTTATAACAGTCTTTCAGGACAGGAAGATGGTGTGTGGTGTTGAATTGTTGCAGTTCTGATTCCATCACTGCTGCACTTGTTCGGTTTTGTCAAAGATCATTCATCATTAATCTGGGCTATTCTTACTGTAAGACCACTGACATGGCATATAGCAACCATAAAAGTGATGGCATGCAGTATTATATATCAATTAACATCATATCATAAAGTTCATTGGCTGATCTAGTTAGCGGTGTCCCTGCTGACTGCAGGGGGGTTGGACTAGATGACCTCTAGGGGTCCCTTCCAGCTCAAACCATTCTATGATTCTATGATTCTATGATTCTATGATTCTATGATTCTATGATTCTATGATTCTATGATTCTATGTTTCTATGATTTTCACCCAAAATCAAATCCCCTTGAGGTACACATTGGACTTGCCATCCTATTGTATCACCCACCAAGTGCATCCAGGTCCTTGAGCAAAAGCAATCCCACAAATGGGTTTGCCTTTGCTCAAGGTAGGAGTATGCTGTCTTCCCCAGAACATTTTTTACATGCATTACAAGGACTTTTTCCCCTTCTACAGTACGTAAAAGTCTTGATTGGGCAGGGCCAGATCGATTGGCAGATTCCCTAGTGTTGACTAACCAGGTCACGTTTGCTAAACGTATATCCCAGTGTTTGAATGTCCCACCACCCATTGCTCTCGGTGTAGTCTTTAACAGTCCATTGTATTGTTCAGTCTTCCTGGAGGTTGGTGCCTGATAGGGGATGTGATAGACCCACTCAATGCTGTGTTCTTTGCACAGGTATCTATGAGTTTGTTTCAGAAATGAGTCCTGTTGTCTGACTCAATTCTTTCTGAGGTGCCATATCACCATAAGACTTGATTTTCAAGGTCCAGCATAGTGTTGGCCCAAGCAGTGGCATGGGGCATGGGATAGGTTTCCAGCCATCCGGTGCTTGCTTGCACCATTGAAAGCACATAGTATTTGGCTTGGTGGGTTTGTGGGAGTGTGGTATAATCAGCCTGCCAGGCCTCTCCGTATTTATATTGTCCTCCATACCAGAGAAGCTTTAACTGCTTGGCTTGCTTGATTGCAGCACATGTTTCACATTTGTAAGTAACCTGTGCAATAGTGTCCATGGTCAAGTCCACTCCTCGATCACGAGCCCATCTGTATGTTACATCTCTTCCTTGATGGCCTGAGGTGTCATGGGCCAACCGAACTAGAAATAGTTCACCCTTATGTTACCAGTCCAGATCCACCTGAGCCACTTCAATCCTAGCAGCCTGATCCACCTGCTGGTTGTTTTGATGTTCTTCAGCGGCCCGGCTCCTGGGTATGTGAGCATCTATGTGATGTACTTTTACAGCCAGGTTGTCTACCCAGGCAGCAATATCTTGCCACAATGCGGCAGCCCAGATGGGTTTGCCTCTGCACTGCCAGTTGTGCTGCTTGCATTGCTGTAACCGTCCCCACAGGGCATTTGCCACCATCCATGAGTCAGTATAGAGAGAGCCCTGGCCATTTTTCTCATTCAGCAATATCTAAAGCCAGCTGGATGGCTTCCACCTCTACAAACTGACTTGATTCACCTTCTCCTTCAGGAATTTCTGTGACTTGTATAGGACTCCATACAAGCAGTCTTCCCCCTCCAATGCTTTCCCACAAGACAGCAGGACCCATCAGTGAATAGGGAATATTGCTTCTCATTTACTCGTAGTTTATTATACAGTGGAGCCCCTTCAGCGTGCTGGCTGAGGCTAAACCACGACCCTCCCATTAATGTAATGCTGAATACACTGTACCTCACACCGGGGCTTAGGTCGATGGACACACTACTGCTATTGCATGTTTGATGACCTGCTCCAAGCATGGACAAAGCTTGCAGCTGCCTGCCCAAATCGCAATCTTCTGACATACCCTGCTGTGGCTTTACATTCAGCTGGCAGGAGGAACCTTCTCCCAGTCTGTTGTATTTACTAGTAAGGGGCTAGAGAATGAATTTGGAAAGGTCAGTGGCACCACTGATGTTTTTGTAACTCCCCATCAAAACTCACAGAAATTTTGGCTTTTCCTTTTGGGATCAGCTTTCTACACTTGTGAAGGGATTCACTAGATATAGAATAAAGCAAGCTTTGCCTGCAAGAATATAAAATCCTTAAGACATCCTACGTTGGTGCACAGGCTGGCATAAGATGTTTTTGAGGGGGGATGAATTTCACACAGAGTGAATATCATCCTTTTTTCACATATTAAAGAGCCAAAGAAAGACCAAGAAAAATTGGTTTAATTCTCTTTTAACGTAAAGGGGGCCAGATCCTCAGCTGGTCTGTATTAGTACACTTTCTTGAACTCTTTACAGTGATGCTGATTAGAAACATCTGAAGACCCTGTTTTATACAAAACTGTATAAAATGCATCTATTCAGCTCTCAGTAGCTATGAAAAGCAGCTATACTGCATGGCGCATTTTAGCAACTGGGAGCAGGACAGAAAGAATGTGTACGGAGCAACATTTTTTGACATGGAAGGTAGCAAACATGTGGAAAGAATTACCAAACAAATGACATATATAAAAACGTTAAGGCTATGGTTTGGAAGCACTAATGAATTTAGGTCTGGCATCAACAGCGTTCTTTTTTTTTTTGAAAGTGGGTGTTTTGATTCAGCATTATTAACGAAACATTTGCTCAGCCTTTTTTTACCAGATAAATGCAGATTGTAAAAATCTTTGCTAGATGGCTCTTTTTAATGAACTATGTGAAAGAAAAAAAAAGTCTTGGCAAGGCAAAGAGACATATTAAGCACCTTTCATAGGAACATTGCAAGTAGCTATAATAAAATGCTCCTGGACAAATCAATGAAAAGTTTTGAGCTCCTTGCCTATTAAAATAAAAATTTTTGATCTACATGTTAAAATTTTGAGGCCCATCATACCTAACAAGGACAGGAAGAGTTTTCCACTGCTTGAGCATGAAACAGAATTCCCACTGCTGGCAAAACCAGTGGAAAAACGTCATATTTCCAATGGATCGGCAAAAAGTAAAACAACAGGGCCCAATTTTGAGTTCCAGGTTGAATTTCTGTTCAGTTTGTACACAGACGAAACTGTCACTAAAGATGATGTCTCAGCAAGTCTGCAGTAAAAATGCCAAGCACCTGAAGGTCTCAAGATGTATGTGCCTATTGAATCCTTTAGGTTTGTAAAAGGTTGGGGGTTTTTGTCTGTTTGTTAGCATTTTCTGCTGGCAGCAATTGTTTTTCAAAAATAATGTCATAAAGGCAAGATTTAACAGATCTAGCATACAATACCAAGCTTCTTAAGTTTTATGAAGTTCATGCAGATTACTGGGGTGACAGCTCTTGCACTAATCTTAGTGTAGATTCTCACTGTTTTTTGAGGAAAGCTGCACAGTTTACAAAAGCTACATTTCAGGCTTTGTACCAGCAATCTTTTTGCCTCCCTCTCACTCCATCCGCGACACAAGCCCTTCTCCCTTCCAATATACATCCTTAAAACTGCACTTCTATGACTTTTAAATTTGTGTTTAAGTCAATTTCTCATACCTCTCTTTGGTTTTAATTCTGATTTCTGGCGTTGTGATTTTTTTTTTTTTTGTATAGTTCTCTGAGATTCCTTGGAGACAAGTAAAGACACTGAGTGTGACAATGAGGTTGAGGTTGCTTTTGTATGTTCCAGAAAGGAAGTAGACGAATATGATCATAATGTGCCATAGCAATTGTCTGCAGTGATGTTTTTTCTCTTTCTGTGTCAAAAATACATTTGGTTACACTACACCCAGAAAAATCATGTCTGGTTTTATTTCTGTGATTTCTGTGTTTACATCCATTGCATTGAACATTATATAATTTATGAATGGGAAAATAATAGTGTAATAAATACCATTCAACTACTGTATTATCCAAGGTAATTAACATTTCAGTTAATCTGGGAAAACACAGTATAAAGTTACTTTGCTCTCGGAGCTTCACAGGAATATGGAGTTTATCTGCCCTGTACAAAAAGAATTGGCTTCAGGTCTTTATTTATCAGATCCCAGCAAGATAGCAACGCATTTTGATATTCTGGAATCCCTACAGTTCTTCTGCTCTGTGGCAACAACAATGGCAGTGGCATTACCAGAGGAAGAAAGAGCAAATTAAAAGTTTCAGTATATGTGGTGCTGATAGGGACCTGACATGGGAGGGATGGTTGTGCCTGTGTCAGGACTGAATCAGGCCGGGGGGCTGCTACACTGACTAACGCTTTCTGAATGCAAGCAATAACAAATCCTGGGAGCCTTTCCTCTTGGAAGAGGCTTTTGTAGTAGTTATGGAGAGCACAGCACAAAATAAGATATCGAACAGATAATTTTTCATGCTACTACATGCATACGCTTACATGAGTGAAATAGTCGTTTGTCAGTTCTTAGCTAAGAAACTGCAGGAAAATTATGAATAAAGTTTGAGTAGCTTTAGATAAGAATAGTGAGGGGAATTACAGTCTTAATTATAGCCAACAGGGAAGGAACACCTTTCTCTTTGCTCCCTAAGAATTCTCTTGAAATGAAGGCCCATTATAACTGTGTAATTTAGCTGTGAAACTGCCAACAGGTTAGAAGAACAGCTGAAACTAAAATAATCAAATAAGTAAATATATGGTTTGCATGGGAGAACCAACTTTAGTTTGTATAAGAGCCCTATTCTTGTGTATGGTACCTGGTCCTGCACAGGCACGAGGACTATGTGTCCCCAGTAAGGGTTATTACCTGTATGGTTAACTAGGCTATATGGAGGAACACATCTTGTGAGAAAAGAAACCGGAAACTGAATTGAAAAAAGCTGTCTGGATGAAAGTCCACTAGGGTGTCCCAGCTACACTCTGAGTGACTGAAGCACTGCCCGTGGTAGAGGAAGACTGAGGGACCACTTAAGCAAACTGCACATAAACAAGTATCTGGACCCAGGTGGTGTCCATCTGAGGGTGCCTGAGGGAGTTGTCTGTTGTAATAATGAAGTTCATATATCATCTTTAAAAGGTCATGGAATTGTGGAAGTTTCCTGACAACTGGGTAAAGGCAAAGTTATGCTCACCTTTTAGAAGGGCAAGAAGGGTCTTGTCAGCCCAGTTTCAGTCCCTGGGAAAGCTGTGGGCTGTATCCTCCTGGATGCCAATTCCATTCCCATGAAGGATGTTTGGAAACTACCAGGATGTATTTTCCAGGAGAAAGTCATTCCTGACCAACAAGATTGCCTTCCATAAGGACATGACTGGCTTTGAGAATGAAAGAACAGTAGAGGCTGGAGAGGTGGGCCTGTCTGAACCTCATGAGGTTCAACAAGGCCAAGTGCAAGGTCCTGCACCTGGGTTGGGGTAACTCCCAGTATCAATACAGGCTGGGGGAAGAAGGGATTGAGAGCAGCCCTGTTGAGAGGGACTTGGGAGTACTGATGGATGAAAAACTGGATATGACCCGGCAATGTGCACTGGCAGCCCAGAAGGCCAACTATACCCTGGGCTGCATCAAGAGAAGCGTGGCCAGCAGGTCAAGGGAGGTGATTCTGCCCCTCTACTCTGCTCTGGTGAGACCTCACCTGGAGTACTGCATCCAGCTCTGGAGCCCTCAGCTCAAGGACATGGAAGTGTTGGAGCGGGTCCAGAGGAGGGCTACAAAAATGATCCGAGGGCTGGAGCACCTCTCCTATGAGAGTTGGGCTTGTTCAAGCCTGGAGAAGAGAAGGCTGTGGGGAGACCTGACTGTGGCCTTTCAGTACTCAAAGGGGTCCTATAGGAAAGATAGGGAAAATCTTTTTAGCAAGGTCTGCTGTGACAGGACAAGCGGTAATGGTTTCAAACTGAAGCAGGGTAGGTTTAGACTAGATATAAGGAGGAAATTCTTTACAATGAGGGTGGTGAAACACTGGAACAGGTTGCCCAGAGAGGTAGTGGAGGCCCCATCCCTGGAAACATTCAAGGCCAGGATGGACGGGGCTCTGAGCAACCTGATCTAGTTAGTGGTGTCCCTGCTGACTGCAGGGGGATTGGACTAGATGACCTCTAGGGGTCCCTTCCAACCCAAAACATTCTATGATTCTATGATACAGAAGAAACTCCAGTGGAGGGCCACCAGAATGGTTGAGGTCTGGAGTACATGCTGTATGAAACGATGAGGGAGCTGTGTTTTGCCTAAGAAAAGAAGATTAATCAGTGCCCTTGTCTACCTAATAAGTGATTGCTTATAAAGAAGATGAAGGTAAACTCTGCTCAGAGGTTCATAATGAAAGGAAGAGAACCAGTGGACCTAAGTAGAAGCAAGGGAAATGACAGTGTTGTGAATGCACTAATGGCCCTGACCAGCCTCCACCCACACAACCTGCCTGGGGACTATTTAAAGTCAGGTCTGGGCTGTCAGGCTTTGCCTGAACTATGGTGCAAGTATAGTACTGTCCCCTGATGTTCCAGCTTATTGGCTGTTCTCCAGGGTGGATTCCAGACCTACACTGCCAGTAGATTTGTCTCCTGTCTTGTCTTCTGTTGATCCCAGATGGACCCCGGAAGAAACTCCCTATCTTGCCTTGTCTGAAATTTTCAACCGAGCAGTCCTGTTCTGCCAACCCTGATGGTTTGCCTTCCCTTGTGGAGCAGCCCTGCTCTTGCCGCTCCTAGACAAGAAATTACAATTACATAGAAAGAAAAAATTCTCCCCATTGAGGGTGGTGGGATGATGGAACGGGTTTCCAAAGCAGTTTGTTGACTCTCCATCCTTGGAGCTCAAATGGACAAAGTACTGACAACCTCATGCTGTTTAGACCTGGTCCTGCCTTGGGTGAGAGTTTGGATGAGTTGATGTCCAGAGGTCCCTTCCAGCCATGACTGTTCTCTGACTCCATGGTTCTGACAGGAGGAAGAGCTTGGCAACAGATGGACAAGAAGGTCTCCTTTAATTTAGCACCATTCTCCTACTCTTTATAAATGGCTCAGATTATAGAATTTGAAACTTGTGCTTCTCTTTTAGTAGGCAGATCAAGTCCAGATCAAAGAAAAGAATTTCACACTCTAAAAGATCGGGGCTCAGGCGTTACAGATCAATGCTGTTACAGAGGGAGGTGACATTTTTGGGTGGCAGTGGAAAGGGATGTGATGGAGCTAGTTTGGTGTATATATACACCCAGCTGAACACAGAAAAAAATAGCCCAGAAAGCAATATAATAATGTCATTGTGAACCATAGTAAAAGGTCAAATAATTATTAATTCTATGTTCTTTATTGCCCTTAAAAGTACTATGGGGAACAGTCCTGCACTGGCAGGGACGGACAAGATGACCAAATAGCCAGTGGGGTCTTTTCCAGTTTTAATTTCTGTGATTCTGTGACTTCTATCCATCATGTGCTTGGTAGTAAAAAAATCCTTGTTTCCACTTATATTTGTCTTAGCTTTTTCCTTTGTTCCAGTGAAGTTAAGGAAAAAAAAGAGTAAGTGTTGCTATTAAAAAATGGTGCCAGTAAAATTAAAGCAAGATCCCACTCTGAGTGTTGGGGATAACCCGGAGATGCAGGTGGAGATTCTGGATTTGCTGGAGAGCCAAAAGAAAGACTCAGAGACTGGGCAGATAGCTGGAAAAGTCTGTTAGTGCAGCTGTGAGCTGTGGGAAGACAGAGCCTGTAAAGGACAAACAGCTGTTAGAGTCAGACAGGAAAGCCTCCGAAAAAAAAATAGGGTGAGGGAGGAGGAAAAGAAGTTTGATCATGGCTGGGTAAAAGGCCAGAGAAAGAACTTTGTATCAGAAGATCAGAATCTGAGTGTAATTTTGTAACATCTCTCTGTAGGACAGAAAAAGAAAAGTCAGCAGCAGTCTGCTTGGTAAATTTAGAGGAAAGAAGGAAGACACCGGTTTTTATCTACTTTATCATCAAGATTGCCCCCAAATATTCTGTCCTATCATGATTCTGTCCTGTGAATGGTTCAACAAGCAGAAGAAATATCAAAACTTAGCCCACTACTAAATGTCTTTTTAGTTGCCTGGGCCAGCTGTTCAGGGAACAGCTAGTTTTAAGGGCACTGCCTTGTTTCTTATGAAGATGGTGATACAAGGAGTCCATCTGTAAGTCTAGATGAAGTTTTTTGGAGCAGAGGTTGTTTTATCAATCTTTTGAGATTGAAACTGTTCTTTTTCTTCAGTAGACTCTACTGTCAGCTACAAAACCTAGTGTAAGGACTGGTTTTAACTTCTCGGGACTTGGCATTTTGAAAATGGTATAAAATGGGTCAAGCCAGCTTGAAAGAGTGGGTTAGCTTTTATTTTTATCTCCCTACTGGGAAATAAGTGTTCAATTTAATTCTCACATGAAATAGCTGTTCTTTCCCATGTTGCCTTTGTTCTAGCGTGAATACTTTCAATCCTAATGCATTCAGTGAGAATCTGATTTCCTGCTTTGTTTTTAGGAGCAGAGTTGCTCTTTGTAACTGCAATGTGGAGACCGAAGTACCAATTTTTTAAGCTGCAAATGCCAAAAAAAGGTGCGATTTCTTTTTGTTTTAATAGAAGGGTTTTTCTTCTCACAGAAGAAATGAGTACTAGTAAATTTTCCTACACAAAAATTAGCAGAAATTACAGTTTAATGTGGGATAGGTTTTCCCTTTCTTCCCTTTCCCTCACTGGTCTTTTGATTTATTAAGTGGTTTTGGGTACTGAACTGAATGAGGAATTTCAAAGGGTTCAGAATTACTTCAAGTCTCAACTCCCGTTGACTTTTGGTGGGAGCTGTGTTCCCATCCTGCTCTCTGCCCCCTCCTCTGTAAAACAAAGCCTTCAGTTTTGTCCCAGATGAGCACTCACATTTCCGCAACAGCCTAGAGGCATTGCACTGCCTTTTGGAAATTATTGTGTAATGCGTGGAGCTTGGTGTAAAGACTCATGGTTTCAGTTCTAGAAGATGTCGGGTTTTGTTTTTTTTTTTCTTGTTCAGAGGGCCTGGAAGAAGATTAAAGACTAATATTAATGAAAGTGCCCATAGCTTTTCAGGCTGTGTTAACAACATCTTTTAAACACAGGCTCTAGCTTGTTCCTGAACTGACCCTTTTCAGGCATTTTGTTACACACAGGAGTATTTACACAGTTGTAGGCATCACGTGAAACTCTACAGCGCTTCCAAAGCAAGAGCTCCCTCCTACAGCTGAGCCATCCCTGGTGGGGTCTGAACCAGGCAAGCATGGCAGTGTGGAGTCGTGTACCCCTGGTACCGCGTTGGACCAAAGCGATAGCTAGCTGCGGGGATGAAAATCGTGTTTCGCAGGAGATGGCATATATAAACTCCTAAGTGGTATGTGGCTTTGGCATGTTTAGTGTTGGCTGAGGCTTCCTAAGCTGCCTTCTTGCTGGTGGCATTCAGGGTTTGTCCAGGGGGATTTGTCTCTTCAGAGACTGCAGGTTTCTTTTCATCCTGTGTAAACTTCCCAGAAGACAAGTAAGGCCCTGGTGCCCTCTGCAGCAGACATGACTACACTTGCTTACATTTAGAAACTCAGATGATTCACTGGCTGCCTTTATTCTGGTAAATAAAAGGGGGAAAGACCCATTCTCTGCCTCTGAGCACAAGGACAGGCCTGTCATCAGACGACTGCGCACTCTTCCTCCGCAGAGTAAGATGGCCTCATCCCTGCTGCCTGCTGGAACTGGTCCTCAGCTCATCCTATTCCACAAACCACACTTGAGCCTTGGTTGGGAGATTACTGTTCCTTTTGGCATGATCCAAAACTCTGTTAATGGGCTGGACTTAATGCTAACAGCCATGCAGCATGCACAATTGTGTACTTGTGCCCAGACTTGTGAGGTCAGCTATCTTACAAGTTTAGGGATACCCATTAGGATTACTGAAGTTACACTGGACATAGGATTTTATGAGAGACTTAAATGAATGAATTTAAGATAAAAGAACAGGAAAGAAAATACATTTCTTTCAGAAAAAGAAGAACTGGAATCAATTGTCTTTCAATAAAAAATACACAAAGGGCTACAAATTCCAGGAATAAGTTTAAAATTAGCAAAGCACCTGGAGCTCACATTGAAAATGTTGGAAAACCTTCAGCAAACCTGACGCTAAACTCTTGGAAATGTGATATTTTCATAACGGACAACTTTGTGTATGGTATTTATCATCACAGTTATTCTGTCTTCATGTACAGAAGGCACTTTTTTTGTACAGATTTTATTTAAGTTTCCTAGTAGGTGAACTTTTAAAATTCTACAGAAAACTGGAAAAAACCCAAAGTTGTATCTATTTCCAAGGGAAACAGCTTGCAATCACATTCTTTTACAGAGTGATTCCTGTATGTTTTTGTTGCTGTTGTTGCATTTCTGGCATGGTGGTAAGGACAGAACTGTACTCAATTATGGAAGAGCAAAATCAACATTATGAAATGCAAAGGCACATACTTTATATGTGGTTAAAGAAGAAAAATATCTGTGAAAACACCCATTCTTAGAGTTATAGAATTAATTATGCAAAAACTGTATAGTGGACTTAAAAAAATAGAACTCCCATTTATTTGCTGATATGTTTAACATTGCTTTTATACCAATGTTGTTGAGCCAAAACTAAGACATTGTAGACAGAACTTGTGCATTAGTGCACAGCCAAGAGCCACCAAGAATCCTGATGGCACACACAGAGCTTTCTTGCTGGTGGTAGTCCTATGCTTGAGTTTATGCTGGTATAAAACAGTTTGGCTGGGGGTCTGTTCCACTCCCTAGTACAAACTACCTGAATTCTGTACTTCCAGAAGTAGAGCTTTTGAACACTAGATTGAAAATAAGAAAAAAGTGATTAATTCTCCAAATATGAATCAAAATGAAGGTTGTATATCGTCTGCTTTTACCGAAGGTGGTGCTTCTGTTGATACAACCAAATTAATCTGTACGGAGTCTCAATGTTTATTGGTGATGAGATAGTACTATTAAAAATGCTAATCATTATTTTACTTTCTGTGCTTGGATTTTGTGACCCATGAATGCCAGTAAATTTTCCATCTGTTTGGAAACTATTAACTGCATTTCTCTCTTTTTAGCTAGTAAGACACCACCCTATGATTTATTGTAGATGAAAAGTAGGAGAGTCAGAGACTCTAAGGATGTAAACCCTCCGGAGCAATCTGGTTCAATGCAATTGTTATTAGGGTAATTTGGGGTCAGCAGTCTGGCTAGGGAAGAGATGTATTTCTTTGTCTTACCTCACAACCTCCTTATTCTAATATTTGTAAACCTTCCTGTTGTTAAAGACTGATCATAGATGTAATTCCAACAGATGCTTTTCCCTAATCATCACTCAGGCATCATAAAACCATCTTGTAAATGTTGCTGACATGTAACCAAGCTCCACAACATTTTCTGTCTCAAAATTCAGAAAGCGAAAATTTGTATATTTGTCTGGAGTTTTGCTCTGTTTTCTTCACAGGCTACTGAGTGTGTTTGAAAGGGCATTTGAGTACTACTTGCAAATGCACCCACAAAACTGGAAGAATCAAAATGAAATCCATGTGGTATTGTAATTATTTGCTGCTGTATATGGCCACAATGGCTCTATGTACTAATGTCTTTTGAAATATCTTTGTCTGACTAACTTGGGATACAGCCAAATGAAATTTTGTCTGATCCCTGAGTTTAGTCACTGTTGTGGTCTATATTTATGCCTGTGTTTGGTGAATGCATTTGAAATAATCCTGATATGAGTCCAGGATTGAACCAGGGGAGAGGGTATGGTGCAAACTTGTAATAAAATAAGAAAGAAAGCACTTGAAAATTGAAAAGACTTTTTCCCCCCCTTACATTATATTGTTCCTTGTGCTTTTTTCATATTTAGGGAATATTTTGTTCCTATCTCCCTTCAGAAGCAAGGTTATAAATGTTTTTACATATTATTGCCAAGAAAATATTTTGGTAATTAAG
This sequence comes from Egretta garzetta, assembly GCF_000687185.1. Classification (NCBI taxonomy): domain Eukaryota; kingdom Metazoa; phylum Chordata; class Aves; order Pelecaniformes; family Ardeidae; genus Egretta; species Egretta garzetta. Next base: position 4,535,239 of record NW_009258952.1, on the reverse strand, counting down.
GGGCCGTGTTTTGAAGTGATAAAAGTCCCATAAAAGGTGTAGAACACAGTGCACTCTGAATTAAGCCTCATATTTGATGGACAAGCTGTCACCTTTTCTCTCCTTAAAAACACTAATTATCTAAATACTTCCTAACAGGGGACACAGAATTTTGGTTTCTTAAATTGGAAAAACCAGGCTTGCCTCTATATACTTTTTCCTCCATAACTGGCAGAGGCGATAGCTAGAAAGCCCCCAAGACTGACACTTCGGGAGATGACCTGTCAGCTGAGTGTATATCTTCAAGAAGAAGCATGGGCTGGTCTCCCAGATCAGGGATTTTTGGGGTCTCAGCAAGTTTTTGTCTCTGTGAACTGAGGAAGCGGTACTTACACACCGTGCCTCCGATCTTCAACAGATCTGCTATGCCTTCTACGGGTAAAACCTATCCTTTGCTTGCAGCAAATATACTTCTCCTTAATTACGACACCCAGTAAACTAAAATCATCACAGGGGGGATGTTGCTTTCTGAATGAGGAGTAAACAGAGACATTTTGATAGGCTTCAAAGTGAGGTTAAATTTTGCAACAGTATAATTATAAAGGAGACACCAGAGTTGGGCTTTAACTTAGCATGACCTTCTAATCATTTATAGTGAAGTCATGGAGTGTAAGTGTGCCAGCTACACTGTAATGCTCACTACTTATAGCCAAGTTGTTAAGCCTTGCTTGACTTAGGTAATAAAGTTCCATTTATCTCATTAAATTAGTTAACAATGGAGATTATTTTCCAATTCATACTGGCAGTAAACACAACCCAATATTCCTTAGGCAAGTGAAGGGATTCCCTTTTCAAATATCCTGATGTATTAGGAGAATGAAAGAGAGTGTATTGTGCTTCAGACTTGCTTGCCTTTTTTGCAGTTTTTGAAATGCAAGAGGTGGTAGAAGAGTTACCAGTAAGGAAAACATAGGTCGCGAAGGAAGATGTGCCATCACTAATTTTGAAAGCTACTTTGATTGGCCATGATGTGTTCACAGAGGAATTATACAGGAGAAGGCAAAAAAAACCCCACCCAAACTCAAAGTGCCACTATTTTCTAAAAAAAAAAATTAATTTCCGAATGTAGGATCTATCTTTTATAATTTTTTATTAGGAGTAAGGTTTTTGCACCTCAATTGTTATTGCCTGGGTGAGATGTCACAGCTGTGGGGATAACCGAGGATAATGTGATTTTAGTGCAAATGCAGTAGCAAATACTGAGAGTAACAGTGCAGCAAGACTGATAGAAGAGTGATGAAGTAAAAGTTTAGCAACTTCATGGTTTAGAGTTATTAAAAGTGTGCCTTAAAATACTTTATTTTCCTGAATGCCTAATACAATTAAAGAATTTGACTGTGAAGACCTGGGAAGTAGTAATGAGATGGCTACAAGACTTTACAGGGATCCTGTTTTGAGAGGAAGAAGTATGTATTTGAAGAGGGCGTTTAAAGACTATTTTTACGGCTAAGAGCAGTAAGCAATTTAGATGGCAGTCAAAGCCTTTGGCTGCAGAATATCAAGACAAATGTTGATGTTAAGGCTATCTTTCCCTTCAGCTATATGTGTTCCCAGTATCCCTGGGCAGTGTCCATCTCACTTCTGTAAGGGCTGGGTCTTCATGGGCAAACTCATTTTTTCACGGTGGCATTGGGGCGCTTTGCCAGTAGGTTCTTTCCAGGGGACAAATGTGAATACCTAACTCTTCCCTGAGACTGTCTCAAATCCTAAAGTGTATGGACAGATTCTCTGCCTACCCTTTTCCAAAGGCTATTCATTGCAGGGCTCATGGACTTTATAGAACAGATTCTTCTCATGTGTGTACTGAGGGGATGATTTTCCTATCATTTCCTGAGTTGTACATGGAAGAAAGAGAGATCAATGATATACACTGGATGACTTCCTGAGTTCTCTTTCAGACCTATTTTTTAATGATTCCAATGTCACAAAAACATGGGTGGGAAGCATCAAAGGCAGC
>NW_009258952.1:4507464-4533073 GCF_000687185.1 Egretta garzetta | reverse complement strand
GGAATGCAATGAGTTCTGTTCTTCATAGAATTTATGTGGGCTTTGAAAAATATTTAGGTACACATTAGTGAAGGCTTTTTATTGGCAGTGCTGCATGGATTCTTTGTTGCAGGAAACTAAGAGCTGCTGGGAGTTCTGGCAGGAGAATCGAACAATCATCACAAATTCAGATTCTGCAAAGGGATACAGATATGCAAGAACACAGTTTGATGGTTCAACAGAGCAGAGTCGAAAGCGCTAAACATGTTTGCCTACTACAGATGTTACTCTGTCAGGTGGAGAACATTTTGAAATCAATTATTGGACACTGCTAACTCCCAGAGCTGAGCTGACATAACACTTAGAAGGTTCGTGCCCCAGAGTAGTGTGGAATAAAAAGGAGAAGAGTGAAACCACATAGAGGAACCTCAAAATGACCTCCAAAAAATAATTGCTTTTGCTCTGAAAGTATATTTTACTCCTGCAGTTTATTCCAACTCTATGTTATTTCGCTCTAGGCTTCTTTACACGGTACATTTACTTGTGGCTATTGTGTGATCACATTCTCTTAGTTTTCTCTACATTTGGATTTATTTCTCACTCTCCCCAGCTGCTATGTCTCATTAACCCTTTTAGGCAAGACCATATTTGTGTTCAGTATCTTCTCTTTGCTGGTCTTTTCTCTCAATCCACTTGTGAGCTTCTGCTATTCATGACAAAACCCTAAAACTGTATTTCCTTTGGGAATATGGGAAAAATGAATATGAGGCTTATTGCTTCATGTGTCAACTGTAAATAGACTACTCTACAAACCTCTTGGACAGAAGAGGTAAAATTATGTTACAATCAGTGGGCATTTAATTGACTATACTAATTTTAGGATTCTGGAAATGCTCGATTTTTCTAGAACAATGAACAAGTTCAAAACTAGCATTACAACACCCAACTTTTTATGGACTATTGAACTACTTTTCTATCTTAAGAATTAAGTAGAAAATGGTTATTTAGAGGTGCAGAGCAAGAGATTTTCAATGGGAGTCAAATGCTTAAAACACCCATGTAATTTGTTTCCATTGGTAAAGTACGTGATTAAAGCTGGGCAGAATATATGAAAATTAAGTATTGGTTTGAGTCAAAACTTTGGGTGCAAAGAGTTCAAACTGAATAATAATTCTGAAACTAAAACCAGAGTAAATTTTACAGTTACTTCACTCCATCTTTTCAGAAAGAATAAACCCTGGAAGGTCAACTCTTCCATATATGAAAAGTCCATAACTGGATTTTACTGTTTGAACCCTAATTCGCCAGAGAAGAAATGATGCAAAATGCACAAATGATGCAATGGGGTGTATCTATTGCCTAAAATTTGCACATGAGGAGCAGCAGACTTAGTTTAGTCACAGGAAGGTCTGTGTGTCACAGGAAAGGTCACAGTCCCACACGTTCCCTGTGTTTGAGGGTGCAGTATTAACGTAGTGCTTCCTGTCTTTTATCAGTCTGTGCCATGGACATTTATGAAATATTTAAATTGCAAGTTTTAGTCTTTTTTAAGAAAAGATTATGGCTTATAATCTTTTTTTAAAAAAAGTATTGACTAGATGTTGTCAGCTGCTAAAAAAGACTGACAGTTCCCTGAGTCACGGAAATGTTGGGCTTTCTGTTTTTACAGGGGGGATATATCACGTTTCCCTCTCTCTGCATCTAGCTGTGATTAGAATAAATGTATCTTTATTAGTTCAGCCTTTATTGGGGCACGTTTCAAAATACAGCCATTGAGTATTCAGTCGGGATTGTGTAGGTACAACCACTTGCACCTGCAGAGGATGTGTGACATATTTAAATGAGATACATTGGATGCAATCTTAGTGCATAATTTTTGTGACTTCAGAGGGGCTACCCTAATTTACGCTGCCTCCACAACTGCTCATTCACAGCCTGCATTCTTTCTGCATGTGGAGCCCAACAAGTTCATTGAGAGATCTACGTATGTCCTGGACTGTGAGGGTGGACATTTATGTAAGTGAGCATCCTTTGCAAACACAAAGAGAGGATTGACTATCAGCTGTTATAAATTGGTATAGCTGCAAGGGCGTTATACCTATGCATATCTTTTAAAGATCTGATCCAGTCGGTTTTATGACTTGTTGACTGAATGGATGAAATTGCTGTAATAAATTTAAAGACCCTTTTGAATGTGTGGTTGTTTTTATAATTCGTTTTTATTTCCATTGTCTCTATTTGTTGCCATTGGGACCTTCTGACATCAAAATAAGAGGAGAAAACAAAACAGCAGTTTAGCACACACTGAAATGGAAAATACAAAAAAGGCTTAATAAATACACTGTCTGTGTAACTGACAACATCTGGAACAGCTTTGTAGCCAAGTGCCTTGAAACCATCTCTTAAGTACAGTCTTCAGTAATCAAATCTAGATACATGTTAATTTAGAAAGCTCTAAGATGTTGCACTGAAAACATCTTTTGAAAATACTTCCTTTCCTTCATCAGCTGAAGATATACCCATTTACTTTCCTGCATATTTAAGACTCCTACTTTCTGTCAGTCTGTTGGATGACTTACTGATGTTAACAGTATGAATAATGGTAGGTAACTAGCCAAGTCGATGCACTGTATTTCTGGAATTGAGTCACTCATTCCTTAAAATATACATATCATTATGAAATTCTTTATAGTTTTAGTGAGAATGCTTTACATTCTTTAGAATTAAAGAATGAAGAGATTTTTTACTTTTGAAAGAAAAAAATCACAAAACCAAAAGCCATCTTCTGAACAAAATATTATTCTAGTGCTGTTAGGCAAGAAATTTGAGTTGTTGCCCCTTTCCAGAGCATTATCAAATGCAGAAAGGACTGGTAATTAGGACAACAGGGGTCTGGCTGGCCTTGGGTCAGTATCTGTAAGCTGTGTTCAGTGTACCCAGTACAAGCTATACTTTAGCCTGCCCTTGAGCCCATACTCCACCAGACAGAGTGGGCACAGGCTTTGAGTTCATGTCTTTACATGCACTGCTCGTCTGTGCGGACGCATGAGCATTAACTCTCCTACAGGCCTTCACAGCCTAGTTCAACATTTCAGCAGTACCTAAAGAGAGCCACACATACTGATTGCATGATTTGGGTCAGTAGTTCATATTAATTTCATCTGGTACCCAGGTGCTGGAGGAGGGGACCTAGAGATAAGGAAAAAGCCATTTGAAGAAGAGACAGGACTAATGGGAGAGTGAAGTACAGGAGTGAGGCCAAAATGAAGGAAAAAAAGTGGCTGACAGAAAAAAAAAGAATCTCATTAATAACAAACATGTCAATGTTCATGTTTTTAAGAGTCAATTAAGGATTTATTCAGTTACCCACATAACATTTGAGATTCCCTGTGGTATCTCAGACATCCAAATGACACTGGCCGATATGATACGGGACCAACAGAAGAGACATAACCTTTTCCAGCTGAAGCTGAAGGGCCAGGTGGTATAGACTGGGCATTTCAAATGACTGTAGATGCTTGAGAATGAGCTATATAATTTATTTTTTAGCCTGCAAAGGATGAAGGAAAATAAGAACATCTGCCTTCGAGATGGTTTGCACACTCAAGGCTGTAAGAGGTCTGTGTGCAATACCACCCTCATTTCCTAAACTCTTTTGTCAAAGTAGTTTTAAGGTAAGAGTTGTGCCACTGCAATCACAGAATAACAAAAAGCAAACAATGTAACAAGGGAGTTACAGGCCTGGTGGCATTTAGATTTCCTATGCATGCATACTGTGAAATAATATGTTGTATTAACTGTGGCAGTAATATGACTTCCATGAGCAGCTGGAAGTACAGTGTTCCTAGCTGTCTAGAAAGAATCTTAGTCGTTCGAATACCAAGGTGCTTTGAGAAAAGAATGAAGCTTATCATATTTCTACTTCAGCCACTTTAGCAGCAAACTGAATCAATTCAAGTAGCTTTTGTGGAAAGAGATGGTGTAATTGTGAGGCTCAAGGTCCTTAAGAAGGTAAGAAAAAAACAAGCACTTCCTTTGCTCGGTAGCACTCTGAACTATGACCATGGGAAACCACAGATGCTTTACTCCTTTCTGGTTTTCTTTTTACTCATTTCACAATTTCTTATGTTACTGGCAGCTGTTTATTGCACTGGGGTCACTGGTCTTTCATCACTCTATGTTCATTTGGCCATTACTGCTTTAACTCATAGCTTTCATGGGAAGTCTAGAGAAGGTCCTGAACTCAGCCCTCTTGAGAGTCTTATGCTTTTTTTTTTCTTGGCTTGTGAGGTAGAGCCATCCATGTGGCCTGTTTGGTAGACTCATTTCTTTGATAACTGTCACACAAAGAGTAATACATACTTACACAGTCAAGACAGATAGGGTCTGTGCTGTAACATGCCCGGTACATCAGGCTCCTGTTCACCTCACCGAGGCACATCTCAAGGAATACTTGCAGCTGCTGCTGTTGGCTCAACAGGACAGGGGCTTCTGCATTCTGGCAATAAACACACCCACAAAGTTAAGGAAAAGGGAAAATACCTACATCAGTCTTTCTCCATAATTTCTTTCCTGACAGACAAAGCAGCTTAGCATAGCTACGCAGGGACTGTATTTTTGCAAATATTATTTATTTCAGATGCCTAGTCCAAGGTGTATATACAGAAATAAATTCATTGTTCTTCAGCCCCCTCAAAATATTTGATACGGTGAGAATCAACTGGTCAAAATAGTAAGATACTTATCAGTGGTGGACTTGCTGGTTTTAATTCTGTTCTTTGCCAAAAACCTAACAGTTAAGCTATCCTATTACCAGACAGTTATTTAATAATAAACTCCTATGGGCAAGAGTATTAAACAGACCCACTCAGAATGATTTTTTAAAAAAAAAGATCTCAGAGCTGTGAAAATTATCACCCATAGAAGTCAGTGGATTTGACATGTGGTTGAATGGAAAATGCATTTGCATTATTTTCCTGTCATTAAATGCTGCCCTAGTTTTTCCCCTCTGCCTTACACTGGCAATTTATATTTTGAATACCATTTCCTTAGCAATTTGATTTTCTTTATTAAAGAATAGCCTGCATCTCTCTGTCTTTAATAACAAAACATATTGGTACAGAAAGAAACAAAGCATTCTATTCATAGTGTAAATGAACCATTTAGGAGAATGGGAATAAAGACATTGCATTCAATTTTTTCCTGAAAATACCATGACCACCTTCTTATGCTTGATTCTTTTGAGGTGCTAAGCCCCCTGCTATGACTGGAAATTGAAGAAGCTCAAAGTCTTATGGGGACTAGGTTCTCATTTGGTTTTAGACACAAAAATATTGTGCAATTTTTGTTCTCTATAGTGTAGCAGATTATGAAACAAATGAGAGGCAACACTCTGGAAAATGAAAATCTCATTTTGTTTCACCATGTAATTACAAAAACAGAGGAAGCTTTTTGAGGTTCTAAATTATAAACAAAAGATATGCCAAATTGCCTAGATTTGACAAAAGTTTACTTAAGTAAGGGCATCATTTACAAATCATTTTCACAAGGTTTTTGCTAGACATGCAATAACTAGAGCCTCATCTTCTTTTTTTATTTAAAGATGTATCCATGAGTGATCCCGCATTCTGGAAAGAATGGATCAGAAATACTGACTTCCAAGTTCCTCGCAAGTGCCACTACACTCCTCAGTGACTTGTTAACCAGGCATGCATCCTCAATACAGCAAACCAGTATGGGGTCATGGAATTTTCAGAAGAAAATGAACTCTACGTAAAGGTTACCAATCTCCTAAGCGGTTCATTTTCACAATAAACAGAAGTGGGTTTTTCCTTTCTGTAACAGCAATGTCTTAGAAAATAATGTATACCAAAACACCACATTAAAATAACAATATTAACAGTGCAAGTCAAGCACTTACAAATTATGAAGTCCAAGAACTACAAGTTCCCTGTGCCACCTTAATTCAATCTGCTTATGAGTGTGCATTATGATAAATTATGTAATTGCTTACTCTTCTTTGCATGGGATCTGTGCCCCATGGGCTCTTGCCCGGTCAGTCCCGGTATCACATCTTGCCTCACTCCTCTTCTCAGTGCTTTTTAATCAAAATTCTTGGAAGTCTCGTTCTTGGAAATGACTGAAGTGCCTTAGCTGACACTTTCCCCAGCAAGAGTCTCTGAGGGATACACAGCAGGGAATGCTTCAAATATGCAAATGGTTAAAACTTAGCAAAGCTGTAAGCAGATGGGAATGTGTTCTTATATGGTGACATTAAACTATAGAAAGCATAAACTAGTTCTACTTTTACTTAGCAATATGAGGTGCTGTGTTTAACGTAGGGTGTCTGGGGCCCAACAAAAGATAAGATGTTAATATAACCCATGTTCACAGCTACAACATAAACAGTGAAGCATGGCCTGGAGTTTCCTTTCAAGTTATTGCTGGCGAACTCTCATTGTAATAACCGGCATTCCAAATCTATCGGTTACAGACCCAGAAAAAGGGAAAACGGTTAAACTGATTGAAATATTGAATAAAACTTGCAGTTAAACATTACCCCTCTCCCTTATAGCTGCAGGGAGTTTTTACACGGAAATTCCCTTTGGCTGTCTTTTAGATCATATTAAAAATAGTAATAGTTCTTCTGGGATAAAAAGAGAAGATAGTTGAGCTGGTTTGGCGTTCCTAGATTTTCTCTTGCTACACACTCTGAACCTGTTTCCTGGAGGACAAAAGAAGACAAATGTTCAAAGAAGGGGTCAGGAAAGAGAAACAAGCCAGAAAATGCAACTTTTGCCTGAGGTGCTGACTCAGACATTCATGAGTGGAGGACCTCAAGCACAGCCTATGTTCTGATCAGCCAGCTAGAGATGTGGAAGGGTTATGCCAGCATTGATTGGGGTGCTTGCTTTCAGCTGCCTTTTCTCGGTTTTACATCACTGTTACAAAAGATGCAATGTGTATGAGATGGGGGGTGGGGGGGGTGGAGAAGAACGGGGAAGCAAGAACTGAATAGGAAAGCACCCTCCTCTCCCTCCAAATCCCAGGTGTTTGAGAACAGGACCATTGGCTTTCTGATGGAGGTGGAGTTCATGTGGTCAAGATTGGCTTCTTCGGCCTAGCCTGAGCTGGGGGTTTCACAGTGAGGCCCTTCACCCCACATGATACGGGAGAACACACTTCACTGATTTCAGCTGTAAACATTTCCTCTATGTCTCGAGTCCTTCAGTGTATGGTAACCTGTGGCTTCACTGCAAGCCTTGAAATTCCATTACTGAAACTAAACATCAACTCAGCTCTATTTTTTGTTGTTTTTTTTTCAGTAACCTTCCTTGAATGTATTGTTTTGTAGTGCAAAGTATACAGGCACCAGAGATGGCAGACATGTAGAAGTTAAAAAAGCAATAAGACAAACTGAATAGTTCGTTGTTTATCTTAGTCTTACACAACAGTCAACAGATCAAGAAAAACCCATTCTTCACTCAAGTCTCAAGCTTGTTCATGAAATTCTTAGTAAGATTAGGGAACAAAGTATAAGCTTGACATTCTAAAATGATGGCAAATGTTAATGGCAATTCCATTCCCAGTACTTGAGAATATATTGTTCTTTTTCTCACTGCTATTCTACAGTTATCTTACAAGTCTTATTCCTCAGGGACTTGTACTTAAAAGATTTGCAGCTCTGAGCAAACTCTGGATGGGAACATATTCAGACTTCTTGGCATTAATCAGAGAAGTCTCCAGATCCAGGGCAGCATTTAAAGCTTTGTCACTGTAATTTCTCACCCTTTTTTTTTTTTTTTTTCTATTAATCCTGCCTTTGCAACTGCCTTTCCTTCATTTGGTTATTTGGTGCAGTGAGGTTGTTCAGAAAGTTTTCGTTCCGTAGGCTCATGCGATTATATATTATTCTGACAGAATCTGTCAGATTGATGCAGTATGTGCTCCTTTTCCCTTGGCATAGACCTCCCATCACAGACAGACAACGCTGAACTGCCATGTTGGGACTGCTGTGTACAGCATCCCAGTTTTCTCTCGTCTTGGATAGTTTTACTAGACCTCATCTGAATAAATAAGATTGGGGCTCCACTGTGTCAAACATGGTGTTGGATGTGACTGTGAGACAGTCCGTGCTATGACTAGCTTCCAACCCAAGCTGATCAAACAGGAGAAAAGATACCTGTACACCGTATGACCAAGGGTATCCAATTGTGACATATGTGTCTATGTGCACATATTTTTTTTCCTTTTATTTTGGGTAGGAAAGCGCTGTTGTAATCTGTTGACATAGTTGCACTGTTTCTGCAACATACGGAGCTTTTTCTCCTGGTTTCTGCAGTAAGTCCAGCAGTCTGTTATTAAAATGCAAGGAACTGTGGTAGAAAATCATGTGCTCCGTTAAAGTATTATTTGATACCTTCGATAGCTAACATTGGCATGCATTTTAATAATTGCTTTTTTTTGACTTTTACTGTTTAGGTTTTATCTCTTAGTCAGATTCTAGAATTAACCTGGACTGATTACTCATTCCTTTAACAGCCAGTTTTACTTGTTCTTTATATAAATTTTCTCTTCTTTATCTGGGAAAGGTATGAATTAATTCCTTTGTTCTTTTTAACAGCATAGTTAGAAAAAGAAAAGGTAGAAGGAAGGGGAACCAAAGAGAGAGAGGAGGGAAGAAGAGAGGAAGAAAGAGAACATCTGGTGATACTTGTTCTTTTAATGTTCACATGATTCATTTGGAAAAAAGCCAACAACTAAACTTACATTTTTGAGACTGAACATTTGATATGGTGGCTTTAAAAATTTGGAAGCACACCTTGGATAATTTTATGTGTAAAGAAGCCTTGGAAAGCCAGCCCAATGAGCCTGGCAGATGCTGCTTGCAGTTTCAAATGATTCATTGATGCCCCAAGAAAATGCATATGAGTATAGTGTCCCTTATGAATACAGTGTCCAGGACTGGCCAAACTACTTGCAGAGTGGTTGCAGTTGGAGTTGATGTGATTAGGAATATGCTCTTATTCAGTCATGTGCTTCTACTTTTTTTTTTTTTTAATAAAAGCTTCTGCCAAGCAGAAGGAAAAAAGTCTACTTGATTCTCTTTGGTTTTTTTCTATAGTGAAAAATAATATTAAAAAGAAAATACTATACAGAAATACATTACAAAAATCAGAAGCCTGTTGATATTATAGCGCCTGCATTGGTTGTAGCTGATCATACATCTTGCACTACTGGTGTTTAAGGAACAATGCAGTAGTACCTTCAGCAGCCAGAGGAAAGGCATGGAGGAGCAGAAGATATTAAATCATGCTGATGGACCAGATGCTGCTTGTATGAATGGAATGAGCAGCTTAAAGGTGGGGAGAGATGTGGAGGGGAGAAAAACTTAATTATTGGCAGGCCAAAGAGATCAATGGTCATGCATTAGCTCATTTTCATGACATTTTATGGATTTTTTTTTTTTTGTTCCTACAGTATTCTTGAAATAATTGTGATTTGAATGTTATTTTAAGTTACTTATATAGATTTTTTTTCTCAAAGAGTAAGTGTATGAGAGGTTTGCACTGTGTTTGAGGGGCAAAATTAGCTTTTTGTGGCGTTCAAGCCCGAACATCTGATGGACTGTAAAATAAGCTGATGCTGCAGTGTAAAAATGTTGGGGGTTTGTTGATGTTTGCTTTTGCTCTAAAAAAAAAATTACTTTCTGCTAGTGAAAGCTCATTAACTACAAGATTTCCACAGTTAAGGTTGCAATGTAAGAGAGAGCTTCTAAAGTGACAAGTTAAGACTTGTTAACTTTTGTTAAATTTTTATTATTTCATTCCGCTAACTCTCTCTCCCCCCCATTTCCTTTTATGTGTATATTTTACTTAGCTCTTTAATACTGACTGTAAGTCCTGTTGGGAAGATGTTATTAACTTTGCTTATTGGTTCAATGCCTAACATGATGGAATCTTGATCCTGGATTGGTTTTTATGAGATTTAGCATAAAACAGACATTTGTTCAGTGTTGAACTGATGAAATATGTCAGGTCAAGTAAAAAACTTAAGCATGAAACTGTTAGATCCCTCAAATACCAAGAAGATCATAGAGAGATTTCTGAATCAAACTTTTTGATAAGTTTGCTTGCTAGAAATTTGGAATTTCACCTTTTATTCTCGTCTGAGATGAAAATATTTAAGTTCTGATCATTGAATGGTTGGAGTTGAGTAGACTGACAAATACTTGAGGAAAACCACCGAAGTTTTGCAGGACCTCTGAGGTATTGTTTAATCCCGTCAACATCTTGGATTAATCCTTCAGACCAAGTGATTTTTTCATTACTGCTTTTTTCCAGAGTTGAAACAGAATACTTGAATATGGTGAATATTATCAACTGTTGTGAGGCAAACATGGAATTCCCTGACAAACAGCTAAAACAAGACACTGTGAATTGCTTTTTTTGGCTCCTGTGTCTTCAGCTGGGGAAACAGAACCCTTAACTTGGAAAAGACAGATTGAAAGGCTTTTCCTTCATTTATCTTCTGAGGCCATGTTTTGAGAAATTTGGGTGGGTGGTCTCTGCACCACGCTTCATTCATTTACATGTACTGTTTACTATTTTTTCATCTTGATACCAGGGATTTGTGTGTGCAGATATGTAGTTAGGCTGCCACAGTTGTTCACATGTATCAAAACCTAGTTGTCTAAATACAGTTAAAGCTTTCAATATTATATTTCTTTAGAGATAAACTTCAGTTATAAGTTACTTTGAATATCAATGTTAGAAGAGCCTGAACAGTCTGAATTCAGCAGCAGGAACCAAATTTCCAGTTGTACAAAATATCAAACCGTGACAAAATAAAACTCAAATGTTTTTTTACCCAGCTGTTTCATAGGATCCTAGAACACTACCTTTACTTCAGGCCCCATATTAAATGTGATTACAAATAGAATCTGGCCCTTCAGGACTCACATTTCTCTCTATAACATTGAGTGGAATACTAGTGTTGTAATGTTAGTGTTTGATGACAGGAGTAATTTGCAGAAAGAGCCTTTTACATGGCACTGCCATATTTTAATTTGATTAAAAGAAGTCTGCATGTTTTTGAAGTATTTAAAAAAGAGACAAAATAATGATGCCTTTGAACTAGAAGCTAGGAGCAAAATTAAGTTAGAATTTCTATGCCAGCTTTGAATCGAATACCATGACACATCAGAGTCCCAGTTCAACAGGGCTCAGGAAGCTTAAACAAGAGCCCATCTCTGTTCTTATTAGCTCAGTGTAACTTCAATCACTTAACTGGAATTAAGTTTAATTTAGAGTCTCAACCAAAATAGAATTTAAACACATCTTTAATTTTAAGCCCATGAGTAGTGTGGGACTACTGATATACTTCAAAGTAAGTACGTGCTTATGGAGTTTGCTGAATTAGAGGCTTATGATGTCAGAAATAAGAAAAAAAGCCAAATTTCTATTCAAGTAATATTTTAACCACATCAGTTTAAAATCAGACAAGCCAAACTAATAATCCCTTTCTCACTTGTTAGATAGGGCCTAGATAGGGTAATTTGTAGTGAAAACTTAAATTCTGAAGGTAGTTTAGGAAATATCAGCTTCTCTGTATGTTGTTAGATTAAATAAAACATACATGTGTTTACTAGTGGGTATTCCATTTCTTTCTTATGGGCCAATCAAACAGTTAGAGGCATATGTTTTGGAAGAGACCGGTATTTTTAAATACCAAACTTCCACTATAAAATGCTTGTCATATAATTACGAAGATTTCAGAAGACTCTGGCTGAATTAAGTTCCAGAAGTTTGGAAGACACGTATTCAAAAGCTGAATGGCATATCCTATTCATTACCAGCACGTGCTAGAGAAATACACACCTCTGAAAAGCTTACCTTTGATCTCATATGAATCACAGAACCGTAAAATGTTTTGGGTTGGAAGGGACCTTTAGAGGTCATCTGGTCCAACCCCCCTGCAGTGAGCAGGGACACCTGTAACTAGATCAGGTAGCTCAGAGCCCCATCCAATCTGGCCCTGAATGTTTCCATTCAAGAGGTCCCTCCTACACAAAGAGGTCCCTCCTATACAACAGCCTTTATTAACTCATTCAGGCCTTCTATTCCTGCCCGCCATTCTCAAACCTTGTTTTCTTACATTTCCTGCCTTCTTGGAGAGGTTTAGTATGTACCAAGACTTCTTTACAGCATATTGGTTGTGTTTTATAACAGGCTTTCTTTTCTAGTGTAGCCTTCCAGTGCCAGACGATCAGGGGATCAGGCCCAGTCAGCAATGGTTCATGAAAGGCAGGTCCTGCCTGACCAACCTGATTTCCTTCTGTGACCAAGTGACCCACCTGGTGGATGAGGGAAAGGCTGTGGATGTTGTCTACCTGGACTTCAGCAAAGCCTTTGACACAGTCTCCCATAGCATTCTCCTAGAGAAGCTTGCAGTTCATGGCCTAGACGGGTGTACCCTTTGCTGGGTAAAAAAATGGCTGGATGGCCGAGCCCAGAGAGTTGTGGTGAATGGAGCTAAATCCAGCGGGCGGCTGGTCACAAGCAGTGTCCCCCAGGGCTCAGTTCTAGGGCCAGTCTTGTTTAATATCTTTATCAATGACCTGGAAGAGAGGATTGAATGCACCCTCAGTAATTTTGCAGACGACACCAAACTGTGTGTTAGTGTTGATCTGCTTGAGGGGAAGAGGACTCTGCAGAGAGACCTGGACAGGCTGGATCGATGGGCCGAGGTCAACTGTAAGAGGTTTAACAAGACCAAGTGCCGGGTCCTGCACTTGAGTCACAACAACCCCATGCAGCACTACAGGCTTGGGGAAGAGTGGCTGGAAAGCTGTGTGGCGGAAGAAGACCTGGGGGTACTGGTTGACAGCCGGCTGAATATGAGCCAGCAGTGTGCCCAGGTGGCCAAGAAGGCCAATGGCATCCTGGCCTGTATCAGGAATAGTGTGACCAGCAGGACAAGGGAAGTCATCGTGCCCCTGTACTCGGTGCTGGTGAGGCCGCACCTCGAATACTGTGTTCAGTTTTGGGCCCCTCACTACAAGAAGGATGTTGCATTGCTGGAGCATGTCCAGAGGAGAGCAACCAAGCTGGTGAGGGGTCTGGAGCACAAGTCATACGAGGAACGGCTGAGGGAACTGTGGTTGTTTAGTCTGGAGAAGAGGAGGCTGAGGGGAGACCTGATCGCCCTCTACAACTGCATGACAGGAGGCTGTAGTGAGGTGGGGGTCGGTCTCTTCTCCCAAGTAACAAGTGATAGGACGAGGGGGAAATGGCCTGAAGTTGCACCGGGGCAGGTTTAGGTTGGACATTAGGAAAAATTTTTTTCAATGAAAGGGTTGTTAGGCATCGCAACGGGCTTCCCAGGGAAGTGGTTGAGTCCCCATCCCTGGAGGCATTTAAGATGTGTAGACGTGGTGCTTAGGGACATGGTTTAGTGGTGGAATGGCAATGTTAGGTTGATGGTTGGACTTGATGATCTTAAAGGTCTTTTCCAACCTAAATGATTCTATGAATCTCTGAATCTGATGGTTCTCAGAGTTGTACGCTGCTGCCTAGACTGGGGTTATATCTGCAGTTTTGTACTGAACTGTGCTCACTCTGCAACTCCTCATCTTGGATGGCAGCCCCACAGTAACTGTTTTATTGAGCGCTGCACATTACAGACCCAGTTCTCCAGCCTGGGATTCAAGTATGTTTTCACCCCTTTTAGCAGATGCTCCTTAATAAATTTGTGCCATGAAATTGTTAAACATTAAAAAAACTGATATTTAACCAGAAAAACTGGTTAGTAAATGAGATTTCATGTTGCTGGAACATCCATCCATGGAGGTAGACGCTGAAATATGAAATGTTCTTAAATAATTATTATACATAACTATATTTAACATAGTTGATTATATTAACTGCAATAAAGTTAACAGAATTATAGTCAATTATACTGTGGAATTATTTCAGAGAAAATCCATTCCAAGTCAGCTGCTTGTATTCAGTCCTCATACTACTTGCAGGCTTCTCATCAGTGGATACTAGGATCACCCAATATTTGTTATTTAAAAATATTTAGATTTCATTATTGACCTCATGATGGTGGTGAATAATTCTTTTTACTATCAGAAGAGGAGACCTGAAAAATTATGGCAATTTTATGTGTTTGGCAGGCTAACTACATCGCTCTCTTGAATACAGACGCTTTTCAAATTCTATTAGGTGTCACAGATAATATTTCTTCTGATTGCAAAGGGTAACAGATCTCAGTAATATTTATCAAAAAATTCCTTGAAGTTCCTTTCTGGATAAATAACACAAATGTTAGATAATTGCACTAAGAAATGTATTTGACATAGTTTAATTAAGTCTTCATGTGTAACTGAGCACAAAAAAAAATAATCTCAATTTCAATTGGGAAAACACAAAAATCACAGTATAACTCAAAACATATTTGAGTGACCGTATTTAGTTCTCATTTTCTGCATAAATCTCTTTGCAAAGTAACTCTTTATTACTAGAAACAGATTATACATGGTATTTCAATCCAAAAATTCCCATTCACTGTCTTGCAATCGTTACATGTCATGTGTAATTGTTTTACTCCTTGACTGGTCGATGCATGAAACTTAGTTACAAATTAAGTTTGCCAGTTAAAAATAGGATAGAATTTTCAGTGTTGGTAAGCACACATAAAGTGTGAATTTTTAGCAGAAGTAAATGCATTAGCACTAATAAAATTGCAGGATGAATTACAGACAATATGATAATACAAAATCCTTAGTTAATCCTTCCTCCTTAGTTAGAATGAATTAACAGAAAAAAATTTCTGTTTGTTTGAACTTTAGAAATTGGCAGTACAAGCTGGTCTTTAAACTCCAGGGAAAAGGGAATTAGACATGATTTTCAAAATGCACATTTATATTCACGGCAGCCTTTCTGACTTCAACAATTTTCAAGTTTATCGGAGCAGATTTTTGCATTAAGCTAGGGAAATTGTGTTACATTATTTACAAGTAGAAAGTATGGGACTGACTTTTGACCAAATGCTTATCAAAGAGAGGAGAGGAATAAACCTGGACTGGCACCTTTCTCATTAGAACCTGTTCCAAGGCTGTCCAAACTTTTAATGATGATTGACCCAAGGAACAATTACAAATTCTCTTTTTTGTAACTATCTGCGTGTTCTAGTTACATGCTTGTTCTAATATTAGAAAGTTTTACCACATTTTGAAAGGTAAACCTACTAAAGAAAATCAAGATACAGTGTTCTTAAACAACTCACCACTTCATAATCTTCTTGGCAAGGACGTCGGTGAAAGATAGCAGAACCTGAAAAGCATTAGGCCAATTTAGCAAAGCAAAATTTTGGCATATTTTTAAACTGGTATTATTCCAGGTCTCTTTCCCATGCAAAGTCATTTGGTGTTATTTTGCTTTTCAACCTATAATGTGCAATATACACGCAAAAATGAGAGGACTTTTAGTATTTGCAATGTTTGCTAGTCACAACACTTCAGGTTTCTTGCTTGGGTGTGGATGCCATTTCCATTGTAATGAGTCAGGTAGATAAACTAATTTTCAGTAAATGACTAGACCTGAAAAGAACGTGGCTTGCAACCATTAATTTTTATGTGTGGGGTAATTAGCAATTGTTAGCGATCCTGCCATTTACATGTGCTGAATTAAAAAGGCAGAATCATTCATAGCAATAGTTATGTGTAGACTAGTAATGAGATGAGCCAGGAAGAGATGAAGAGACATCTTTTAATGACCAATCTTTTAATGGGGTAAGTGTGAAAGGGAATTTGAAATTTATCAGACAGCAGACAAACCCACCCATTAGTCAGAATTGCTCTCTACTAGACAACCTTGTTATAGTTCAGTAAAGCATTCAGCCAGCCACAAGACACAAAGCCACTGGAACCCAAACATTAGTTCTGATGGTCATGGAACGGCTTTAATTTTATGTAATTAACCTCAAATGGGAAACATGTGCGCTTTTCTAGAATGATGGGCTCTTTAAGGGATAATAGATTCGCAAGAGGCAGGTCATGCTGGAACTGCTAAGTTGCTTTCTAAGGCCTGCTTAATTTTTTCTCTCTCTTGGTTTTCCAGAAAATGTTTTTGAAGGTGCTAATGATCATAAGTAAACTGACTGGAAAAGACATACTGAGTAAGCACAGATTCTTGCCATAGGTTTCTCCTAATTGTTTTTTCTGTGAACCTGCTTTTGCCATGTCTCTGCTGTTTGTCTTATTTTTCTGTTAAAGAGAACAGGAAATTGAAGTTCAGGTGGATGTAGCTACAACAACAGTATTTTCATAAGTATAAGCTGCTGATTATCTTCCCTCCTTCCAGCTCTTCAAGAGCAGTACAGGTTTTCTGTGTGAGGGACAATGAAGAAGGTGTACCACAGAGCCTCCTTCCTACCCTTGATTTCCTTTGAATTTGCTCCCTCTGTGGCTGTTGTCCCTCACGCCTAGGAGGTTACCTGGCCCCTACCTTCATGTTACCTGAAAATTTATTTTTTAGTACTGATAATTGATGCTGGTACTACAGGAGTGTCAGTGATCTTAGATAAGTGATATACAGATGAAGATATACTGTTGTTTCAATCACGTATGATGACCATGGCAGTCCCTGCTCTCCTCAGCTACTCAGGGCACAATTTGTGTCTTTTGTTTCACAAATCTTTATAAGTGACCCCAAACCAGCGACTTATTCCAGATGCCAATGCTTTCTGCTAGGCAGCTTGTTTGTAGGATTTTCCTTTTATTTATTTATCCATTTCATTTGCAAAGAACATTTTACTGAGTGACATGTTAATATGCACTGTTGCTGGTTCCCTGACAACTGTAGTTGTTGTCTTAAATACAATTGCCTGAGTTTTAAACACTTCATTTTAAGTGCTTCAGAAGTTTGGTTCATGAACTAAGTAGGTAAAACACATCAGTCATTCAAAAGAAGGACAATCTCTTTGAGACATAAGAATTTTTTTCTATTACTTTATTAAACTATGAGTTAAAGTGAAGTTGAAGTTTGGGACAAGGGGAGATTGGGAAGGCGTGTAAGGTACTCCAGCTAAGTACTTGATAGAAAAGTTTTGCTTATTGCAAGTTTGGATTTTAAAATACATTTACCTAGTTTTTAATCTGACTTTTTTTTTGAGGTGCAGTGCTTGTCAGTATGACATACTGAATGAAACCAAAGTTCTGCCTGGCCCCATGTCTCACCTCTGACTGTTGCTGATGGAAGACCATAAGACCATCTTATAAAAACATACTCACTTGGTATAACCTCCCAACTTCCAAAAATCTTGGTCATAGGGACTGATTGAGATAGATACAGTGTCATTGTTTTTAACCACTGCTGTGGGGATTTTCTTCATAATTTTTTATAATCACTTTTTGAACCCTGGAAAACATTCAGCATCCACAAAGTCTGTGGCAAACCAAGTCTGTTTTTACCAAAAGTCTGTTGGGAAGACTGTTCCTTTCTCACTTAATACAACAGTTGGGCAAAAACAGAGCAAAAGTTGTTTGTAGATACAGCGGAATCCTCCAGAAAAGGATCAAAATAATCCGATAAACTTATTTTCAAGCTCGTACTAGAATTATTTTTATAATTTTTATGTAACTGTTGATGACAGCAAACTACTTTTTCATACACTATAATATGAATGATGGCAATCATTGCTGTTGTTTTTCATTTAATACAAAATCATTTTATACAGTATGCAAGAAATCAGGAATTTTGTTTCCCATCTTTTCTGAGTATTTGCCAGAAGTCTTGTATGACAGGCACTTTCCACTTTAAAGCATGTATTTTTGGATGAGAATATCTGGTACTATTATTTAGATAGAAATAACAGCTTTCTGGTTATTATAGTGGTATAAAGTCAAGGTTGCTGCACTGAAGACTTCAAAATGGGTATAGCTCATTCTGTGGGCTCTGCAGTTTTAAAAACTTTGTAGTGTGTTGTACATTTGTCTGCTTAGTGAGTGTTCTCAGGACTTGCCACCCCCCTGTGAGAAGATCTGCATGGATGGCATTGGTCCAACACCTGAGCTGGGAACTCAAAATTTAAGGCTCTTATTTAGGGGAAAAAGTACTTTAAAGAACTGCTTTTAAAATAATTTAAATGAAAACAGAAACCACAGAACAAGCAAATTAATAGACATTATTTAACGCAGATACTGAGTGAAAGAAGTGAATAATTGGTAAAGATTTAACTTGTAAAGAACTTTCCAAAATTGGCTACAGTAAGCCTTTTAATGTTATTTCATCCCTTCTAACATTCCTTGTATATCTTTTCTACCTGCTCATTGTATTTGGAGCAGTCTTTTTCCTCTGTTGGTACAGTATGTAGAGTTTGGGTGCCTGACGTAGGAACTTGAGTGTTGCTAAATGTCTATAATGGGAAGGATTAACAAGACATCTGTGCAGAGGTAGAATAGGGTCTCGAGAGGAGAGATAATTCCTTCCACTAAAAGCAAATTTAGGAGACTGTCTGCAAATTAAAGGGCTGCCTTACATAACAAGCTGTGAGATAAACAAAAAAAGACTAAAAAAGAGACTCAGAGCCAGTGCCTGCTTTCCTTTTTCTGTGGCAATCACACTGAAGACAGCAGGATTTCCCTAGTCTAATTGTGAGCAGGATTTGGCCCTCAAATGAAACAAACATCTGGAACAATAGTAAGTTTATTTACATAGCCACCAACTTCCAACCCCTCCAAGGCGCTCAAGGCAATGCTCAAGAAAGCAAATCACAATAATAAATAAAATAGATAAAAAATAAATTAAAGCATTAGAGGACACAGAGAATATCTTGGAAGAAAATTATTTTTTCCAAGAACAACTTCAGTTAAGTTGAACTAGACAATGAAGACCAAGTGGTTTAGTATACAGCTGTGTTTAAAAGCCTGCAATGGGTGTGTAGAGAAAAAATACAAAAGCCAAGCAGGACATCGGAGTGTGAATTACCTTGGAGATTAGAATATGGCAAGAGGGGAGAAGGAAAGTAATTACAGAGTCATGGACAGGACATTCTGATTATCTTAAAGGTTTTACTCTAATTAGATTGTTTAGATAAACATTTGGCAGGCTAATTGCATTTCAAATCTAAATACAGTACCTAAAATGGAAAAAAAAATATCACTGGAGCTAGCTGACAGCATTGGAACAATAATCTGTTTCTCTTCAATTTTTAAAAACTCTAGTTAATTAATGAAGGTACATTTAAACCAAAAAGGTCTCTGCTTCTGGGTGCATCCATTAATCTGCCTGTGCAAGAGACCAGTATGCCTGTGTGATCACTGATGTTCGGTTCCAGTGGACTTCTCCAGTATTGCTTAATCAGTTTGGGTGAGATATGAGTTGAAGGCTTATGCCCAGAGATTAATTTTTTTTCTCAAACAAAAGACTAAAAAGTCGTGACAGATTGATATGATGGAGCCTAATTGCACTGCAACTTCTTATATGTAATAAGAATAAAGAGCAGTAAGACTGTGCTGTTTCTGTGTCCTGCACAGCTCCCTCACCAGTGTATTCATAGCCATTCATTTCCTCCTACCACCTAGATGAGGATATCCAAGGATATTTTGCCCTTATGGCCACATAATACATAGCTACAGAATTTTCTTGTTTCCTTGCTTCCAACATACAACCTTTCACTTTCCTTTGCCAGTGCATCAGACAGAAGCGAGTCTTTGTTTTTAAATAGATAGGAGGCTGAAGGATCACCATAGCTACAGACTTCAGCATCCCATCAAGAGTTCACACACAGTGTTTATTCTGGGCTCTAGTGTGTCACAGAAGTCAGATTGGCATATTTTGATACAAATAAAAATCTACATTTTGTTTGATATTCATATGTCTAAGGATCGAATGTACCTCCCATTCATTTAAAAAAAAGTTATGAGAAGGAAAGACACGAAATAGAGTATCTATAAAAAACAATACAAATTGAACTGTCTGAACCATTTCTAAAGAATGTGATAGAGACAAAACACAGAGTGGTATTTTCTGGCTTAGAGTGTCTTGGCATGATGTTTTTAAATCAGTCATGGCTTTGCCACATGTAGGTAATGCAGTCATAACATACACTTGCCAATAAAAACTTTCATAGCGCTGTAGACCATCATGCATTCTCTTAAGATCTATGTAGGAAGGGTAAATCCTTTCATAAACAGAAATGTCTTCAACAGTTAGCTATAGCAGCATGTGTGCACACAGCTATGTGTATTATAGCCCAGCTGATAACAGTGCCTATTATTACGGTTGTCTGACATTTTCTCATAAATAGCCGGAGGCTGTTTCATAATGACTTTGCCAAAGTTTGACCATTTGGGCTGAAATTTTCCGTGCTGGGGTTCTGTTTCAACTGGAATCTTTTTTGGAAAAAATCTGCCAAAAATGGCCAGCAATTTCCAAGAATTATGTTAAGGAAAAAATGTTTTCAGTTTTTAAAATCATTTTGGTCATCTTCTCTTAGCAAAGTTCTAGCATGCTTTGCTCTGGAGGAGTGATGCGAGATTTGGAAGAATGAAGGCCCTTGTCTCAAGAATGTGTTTTTAAATTTACCTATGAAAATCCACTCATCGTTGATCTATTCACAAGCCTTTGCAGAAGCACAGTTTACACAATCTCAGCTGACAGCTGTTAGAGTTGGGAAGCTAATATCTCCCAGACATTTTTCCCTCAGTGGGCAGGTCTGTTCCCTTCACACCTGCTGACTGGGTGGTGAGTAATCAATGCTTGCAGGGAAGCACTGGGCTGCATATGTAGTTGACCAGAGAAGAAGTGGCACACTGAGATTTTGGGGTCTGTTTCAGGCTCAGTTTCAGAAGAGTCTGAAATGGTCATGGTATTTTCCACACTGCACAATCCTCAAGCAATCCAAGCCACCCATACACTTTTTCCTTGCTGCAATCTATTTGTCTGGCCAGTCTCAGTTCTACCCCCAGCCTGGGTCACCTGCTGCCTCACTTAGCAGAGCCTGTTTCTCCTGCACAGGCTCCTCTTTCATTTTCTTCATGCATTTGCCTTGGCTTCAGTCTCACTGTAGTTTAACCTCTGCAAAAGCTCTCTCAACAGTAGTCTCATTCACTGCTGAACTGATTCAGCCCAGAACAGGTACATCTTGTACTGTGATTTTTCCTTTTTCCTTTTTCCTCTTTCCTTTTTTCCTCTTTCCTTTTTCCTCTTTCCTTTTTTCCTTTTTCCTTTTTCCTCTTTCCTTTTTTCTTCTTTCCTTTTTTCCTCTTTCCTTTTTTTCCTCTTTCCTTTTTTCCTTTTTCCTTTTTCCTCTTTCCTTTTCTGTTCTTGACTCTCCTCAAATTTCATGTGTGGGGTGCTAGGACAACATGGGACACCAAAATGGGTAACTTAAGATACGGCGTGGTATATATATTTCTGTATTAAAATTAGTAACTATTTAGAATTTTGTAAAAATACTTTCTGTTTCACACCATGAAGGAAGACTTAACTAAGATGTCAGTAAAAAGAAAAAATACAAATAGTTATATTAGTTTGTCTTCCATTTTACAGTATTTTCTGTTAAAGCAAGATTTTCTGTTAGGAAGCAAGATTGTCGGGGCTGTGATCAAGTAAAGAGATGAAAAAGTGAGAGAAATAGCAGTTTCCTTGGCACAGAGGAGAACTCCATCTGATAAATCAGTGGGAAAGTCCTCCTACCATTCCTGTTATACTTGTATTTTTTCTCCACTTTTCTGAAGTAATGGCAAGAAATTCAAGGTCAGCTGTTCTCTAAGGTCTGGAATCAAGGAGAGAGCAAGAATATGATTTAGTATGTAGACTCTCATGAACTTTAAACCATTTGTCTTGTGAAGGGGACAGAGTTCATGTTTTTTCAACAGGTATTAGGCAGTGCTGTTTCTGTTGGCTTTGTTTTTTACTGACCACAGTCCCCACTTCTGTGTCTTTCAGAGCTGCGTGGGAGAAAGGAATAATCCCACTGCCAGGCAGAGCTCATCAATCTGTTACTGATCTTTCCTGTCCCTGAGATATTTCCTATGGCTTTCACAGGAGGAAGTTCTCTTTTGATGAACTTTGAGCAACTTGGTGGTTCAGGAGTGGCACCAGCCACCAGTTTCCAGGGTTAACAGTGAAATTTCTTAATTTACATGTGGGAGTAAGATTATTCGGTGCTTGAACACCAAGATATGGAAACTGGCATGCTAAAACTTTGCTATTAAGTAGCTACAGTTTCAACGTAAGATAATATACAAAATCTGTCATGCATGTATCAAAGAGATGAGGCAGTGAGCCACCAGCCAGGATATACCACCTCCTTTTCTGCTTGGCAGAGCACATACATAGCACAAACCAGAGAAGATAAACCACAGCCCCACCAAGGTGCACAAATTCAGACAACACTTTACCAATACCCCTGATGAGATGTCAGAAGTATCAGATATACCAAGT
Organism: Egretta garzetta; assembly: GCF_000687185.1. Lineage (NCBI taxonomy): Eukaryota > Metazoa > Chordata > Aves > Pelecaniformes > Ardeidae > Egretta > Egretta garzetta. The sequence continues at coordinate 4,510,640 of NW_009258952.1, read as the reverse complement.
GCTGCTTAGAAGTGAAAGAAACACTAAAGATTTGCTGCATTTAAAACTTTATAACAGCTTTTAGTCTTAAATTTGGGACTGGATGCCTTTTGAAAGGCTACATTAGAGTTTAACCAGAAATGGGCTTTACGCTTACATTGCTGGCTGGATTTCTTCAGCCTTGTCCTTTCTGCCTTGGATGAATAGGAAAAGAATCAGCTCAGACACTGGGAGGATTAGAAAAATTTGTAGTTACCTCATGTGTTTGGAAATACAGTGACAAGAGACGTAGGCCTGTGTTTCAAATTAGGATGCATAATGATAGGTGCTTTCATGACTTCACTTTGCATCTTTTAGGACGAAATTTTATTCCATCAAACCTTAACATTAGGGTGGGAGGAAATGTTACATTAGCTAGGGAAACTGAATATTTATCTTAACATCTCCGTGTTTAAAATCAATTTCCTCTTTAACTAAATACATTTTGCTCTTATGAGGTTCTGATTGATACCTGGGGAGGTTATTTTCTGCTGCAGATGTGGGTAATGGGCACAAGACATGACCTGTTGTAACTGAATAAACTCTTAGGGATCCCATCAGCACCTTGTAACAATAAAGAAATGTCCTTTTTTTGTTCTTTTTTTTTTTTTTTTAAAAATTATTTCAGGAAGTGTATTCTGTAAGAGATAACATATCTAAAGCAGCATATTCAGAAGGGATCACCTTGCACTCAGTGGTCAAGAGGAAGTAGTAAAACATTTATGAGTACAAAATTGTTGCAATTAAAAATTTAGCAGATGAAAGCTTAAGTCTAGGAGGTAAAATGCTTTTGAATAAGGTTTGTAAAGTACTGAAGGCAAGAAAACATTTCCACAGAAGCAGGAAGAAGTCTTAAAAATTACTTTTTTTTTTACATGTCCCCAGAAAAATATCCTGGAAAAAGTAATAAAATTTTTTGTGAGATTTTTAGCAAAGGCGAATTAGTATTGATTAAGGCAGGTACAGTTTGGGAGAAAACTTAATCATAGATCTCTGTACCATTATGGAATATGACCCCCAGCATGAAGGGTGAAGCATCATCCCATGTACTCAGCAGTACTTTTCATGAACATGTATTCCAGACCAGGTCTTAGACCTGGTGCACTGATATTAATTAGCCCGGGCTGTGGTACAGGTATGTTGCAATGAGAATAACACACTGTCTAACATTAAAAATAAATCCCATTTGTCTGAGGTGAAGTTTGCAACACAATAGTAAATACCTTTTATTTAGAAGGAGAAAAAATGGAGCCCATACTGACAGTATAACCTTCTCTATAACTAAAATTCACTCTATAGGGGCGGATATTTATTCCTGTGCAAACACATAATGCTTGTCCAGATAATACCTCTGAAATTACAAAATACTGCCTGAACCAAGGTGATGCACAGATATAGCATAATCAAAGCACTCTGGCTTCTCCAGCCATGGGTAGACAGGTGAGTGACACGAGGAATATTCATAGCCAAGCAACCTTGATGCACCAGCCTGAATGATTACTTAACCATTTGCATCAAAGCTCATGAATCTAGAGCCAGAGCAAGAAGCCTTACCTGCTTTATTATCTCATACCCTTGAAACATTTATAAGCAGTCCAGTTTATAGTTTGTGTTATGCAACCTTGATTTGGTCAGGGGTTGTGTCTTAGTGTTACAGAAATTTCTGGTCATACTGCTGTCACTATGACACAAGAAAATGGAAGTAGGTTTACTATTATTAAGCCTTGTTATTTTTCCTGACAGTTTTGGTCAAAAAAGAGGAACCTGAAATGTCATTGTCCACCACTCATACTAAACTCGAAATCTGAAGTTTAAACGAGTGGCTCTATTGCTGACACTTGGAACATTTTCTTCATTTGTTTTGGCTCATTATACCTCCTACATAGCTTGACCTACAGGCTCCAACTATGTTTGATGCAGATGTCTTGTAGCAAATACTTGCTGAAATAGCAGGGACTGGTGACAGATATGGGGAGCAGAAATGGGTAACAGCAGCTTATCACGACACATTTTGATAAGCATGGAAGATGTTAGCATACAGCTCATTAGAGCAAAGATCTAAAGTATTAAACTATCAAAAGCATTAAAGGGAGTTACGCACATGCACAAAGGCACATGCATATGCACTCCTGTAGGAGGAAAAACTAGGGAATTCACCATTTTCATTTGAGAAACTTTTATTCTAGCTGAAATAGTATGGGATGGTTTGTCCTTTCTGGGGACCTGGAGACACTCTTATTTATTTGGGCATGAATGGAAATCCACACCCTGAGAAGCTCACTGGGCAGGGAGCCATATCTGGAAAACAACTGTATGGTTTGTTTCTAATTGCTGTCCTGTATCTACCTTAAGGGCTGACTTTCACATTTTAGAGAAAAGAGGACAGTGAAAATGGGTGATGAAGAGTGACTCTGTCTGGTATTAGGGAACTATAACTACTGCCATTGCCTTCTGTAGGTAGATCTAACCCCTAAGTCTTAAGTCATTTGGCACCAAGAGTCCATCATTCTGGTAAATAAATTAGAGAAAGCATGTCTGAAATCACTTGCTTTGGTCTGTGGCTGATTCTATGTTTGAGATTCATCTTGTCTTAAAAACACAGCAAAACCTCAAGCCACCAAGAAAACAGCATTGTTTTGAGGAGAACTTATCCTTGCCTCATTGAATCTTTTTCCGTCAGGGTATGAATGTTCCTCTGCAACTTAAATTCAAGGCCTTCAGGATCAGTCACTGAACTAGTCCTAGGTACTGAGATGATCATTGCACAATAACTCTCCCTTTCTAAAATGCCATGTCTTTTGAAGGTCTGCCACTGATGAGGATAAAAGCAAAGAAGATAACTTTTCAGCCAAGTCTATCCCGGAGAACCTACTTCTGATGTAAGAGGCATCTGGAAAACTCACTGCTTCCAGACTGCTCAGATAAGACATCATTCTGCTCCCAGGAGCAATGCAGAGGTAGAGAGAGGATGGAGAGAACAAGGAATTTAAAGATAAAATGCCTGAGCTGCTATGGGGTCTATGGGGTTGTAGAGTGGAGACTGGATGGCGTTTCAGCTTGTTTCTGTCAACACTTTATGCAGTAAGCAGTTGTACTGAGGAATAGTGAATAAAACACTTGGGTAGGAAGCAGGACCAAAGCAAACTCTGAACAAAATC
>NW_009258952.1:4505117-4507400 GCF_000687185.1 Egretta garzetta | reverse complement strand
AATAGCATCACCAGAAAATTCAGGATACTTATTAACCAAGAATTCTGAGTGAGCTACAAGCATTCTGTGAATGAATTCCAGCAGCAGATACAACTTCTTCCAATCTTTTCTGCAGCTAAAATTTTTTCAGAATCTTTTTTAACTACTGGTTTTACCAAAAAATAAAGGAAAAAAAAAGGAGAGAAAGAAAGAAATAGTTCTAATAACTCCCATCTTGTATAAGCTAGCCTTATTCCACAAAAATGCACAGCATTCTCCTGGGGCTGGACTTCTTCAGACTTTGGCTTTTAACAGAACCTTTTTTTGATATTTGTGGATTATTACGTAAAACTGTCATTTATTACAGAGATCCAAAGAAACGGCCTTTGACCACAACATAGTCTAGTAATTGCATACATGGAAATATGCATATTGGTATATAGATATGTACGCATGAAAACAAAACCTCCAGTTCCCTATGAAGTCAATTGTTGAAAGGAACAAAGACGGCAATTTAAGGACAGTGCCAAGTTATTCCCTTTCAATGTTGTAACCTGCTGTAAATACGGAAAAACTCACTATTTTCCTGATGCTCTAAGAACATAAAAGCATATTTAGAGAATAAAGGTACATTTATTCAAAGCATTGTTGGTTTATTAACTCAGTTCCAGTCAAGACATCAGCTGATTGCACCAATAATCAAATCAAAAGGTTATCAGACTATTCATTCTTAAAAATATTAAGCCTGAAACATGATAACATCATTTACAAGATCTTGCTCAAAGAAGAGAATAAAATTGGTCAAGTATTTTAGAAGAAAATTAATTTTCTTTGGAGCAATATGTATATGCTGTCGTAGCTACATATTATTGCTGTAGGTTATACCTGTAAATGCTGGCTCCGTAATTACAGCCTTTGTAATACACTAAACTGTTCTCATTTCCCTTACAGACAGCTTCGTGTCCTGATGGGCTTGCAGTTCCACGTTCAAACCGGCCCAACATGACAACGTGCCATATATGGCTAGAGGTTATGAGAAGTTTATTTGACGAAGGGGCTCATAACCACCCAAAAGACCCTTTGCAACCACCCCTCTACAGTGGCATCTGCGCAGAAGACCAAGAGTTATGTAAGTCCTTGAGAGGCGGGAACTAGACTATAAAAGGGCACAAGTCCAAGGAGCCATGTGCGCGCGCATCACCAGAGGTTTGCTGCTTTTGGCATTGTGGGATCCAAGGGTGGTGATCGCTCTCTCCCCCTCTTTTCCTTTTCCTTCTCTTTTCTTTTCTTATAAACATCTCAATAGGACCCACACCTGTCTACCATTACGCTTTCCCAGTTCAAGTTGCTTCTACCACAAATAAAATGTTTAACCGATCATTTGGTGTCATTTCACTTCGATTTAGTCCAAGGGAAACGTAAACATACTATGACCTCCCACGTTAATCAGTCTGCATCAAAACACAACTGTTCAGCTTAAAAGGTCTCTCTAGTTCTGCAGTGTCAAACCCCACATTGCTGATCAGTGGCCATGTATCTACTTAATATGTTCATGGTGAAGGTTAGCCCTCTGAATATTTGACTGGTCAGACTAGTAGTAGATGTTTAGCCAAGAAAAATGCCTCTTTTGCAATTAAATAAATCAATTCACTTATTTCACGTCATCATGCCTGCCTAGAAATCCGCACAGTAAATAGTAAATCCTAGACTTTAGTAATATATTCAGTCTTTGTTAAAATAAGATAAGATTGACTGTTAGTCAAGCCTGAAAAGTCCTCAAACTGAAGATTCTTATAATATTAATTATACATTTAACAAATAAAATGACTACCACAAAATGAAAAAAACTGAGTGAAAATCCATCATGGAAACATACAGATGTTTGACACTTATTTCAGTTTCAGCTGTCAGCATTTGCTGGTCAGACAGAGAAGTGTTATCGTTGGTACAAGACTACTAAACTACCAAGATGCATGAAGATTTGTTGGCCTCGGTAAACTGCCAAGTTACTTACTGGCAGGTCAATTCAGGAGAAGGAAAATTATATGCTTGGAAGCTGCATTTTTGAATCCAAAGCAAAAAAAGAAAAAAAAAAAAAAAAAGAAAAGGTTTTACAGTCAAACTATACATTTCTTTAGCTGCTGTAATTTTATTATGGTGACTGCGATGATTTGCTGAAACATAGATGTCAGCTGTAGTATTTAAGGCACCGTCCAGTAGCATGTTGGATTCAAACAGCAGATGGACCTACTAGAAAATAACTATTGCTCTAGGCAATCACAAGCAGTTAATCTAAAACTGAAA
>NW_009258952.1:4475000-4504161 GCF_000687185.1 Egretta garzetta | reverse complement strand
TTTTTTTTTTTTTTTTTTTTTTTTTTGTTTTGTGATAGCTTTCTTCCATTTTTAAAGTGCTTGCACTTTTTGCCCACATGCAAAGTCAATAATTTTCAGAACCAACCTGTTTGGATGGACTACATTCTAAACATCACTAGTTTAAAAGAAGCAATGAACTTAAACTTTCTTCAGAAGCCTCCTGTCTTCCCATAGTCAATAGCAGCCTTAGCAATACTCCTGCAGTCTGCTTTTTTTAGGTTGTTTTTCTGTAACTGTGACACAGTATCTGTGGCTGACACAGCATTGCTGTGTGCACTTCAGCACTCCAATCTCTCAAAAAGATTCCTAACCTCTCTGTAAGTCTCTGATAGTTTTATAACTGCATTGCATTTAATACCTCCATTAAGCAACATTATGAAACCACTTGAAGCATCAAATTTAGAGGTTCCTACCAGAAAACCATCCACCCTTATTATTTCAAGCAGCGCCCTTTCATCATTACACTCACAGTTTTCATACTAGAGGTCAGTGCCAGGGAAGAAGTGTTGCCTCTTTGCTCTAAGACAGATCTTGCTTTTGTAATTTTTAAGCAAAACCAGGTGACCTAAAATACTAAACCAACCTAAATTCTGCAGAAGCTTGAGACGCTCTGTTTCCCTTTCCCCCTGCAAACCACTCTGACTGCTAAGAACTCCTGGTGCAGGCTGAGACAAAGCTAATTGGCCAAGTACAGCTGGGACCTCTGTCATAACCTCTGGTCAATAACTAACTTGTCCCTCTGGAAGCAGCGCCTACAGCAATCCTTCACCATTCAGAGGCCCCTTGTATCCCTACGTACTTTTGTCTCCACCACAGTTGACACCCTTGCTTCATAGCAGGCCTGATAAGCAGCATTATTGACTCCAGGTCTTTTGAATTCATCTTCTATTGAGAAGCTTGTCGCAGTATTTCTTTCTATAAATCAGGGGAAGTTCCTGTCAAAAGTGTTTGTCTTCTCTATTTTTTTTCTGCATATTTGTTTAGGATGTGAAATACTAGCAAAAATCCTCCCAAAACTTTAGAGAATAATAGTATTTCATTTTACCCAATCACAGCAAAGCAGAAAGATCAGCAACAGGTTTAGAGGTGACAGATCCTACCTTCTATGTAACACAGAAATTGCAGTTTATTGCAAGGAATTTAGGCTTTCAGATTCTCTATGTCTGTTCAAGGAGCTATTATGATTACCAACAAACTCCATGTTCTGTGAGCATCATCTTTTTAAGAACACTCAGAAGAATGTGTACTCCAAAACCACATTAAATAAGGAGAAAGGAAGGTGTTTGCCAGTAGTTTCCAACCGAAGAAAAAAATCCATTAGCCTGTTTTTGAGGAATAACCTACCTAACAATTTGGTGACCTAAGGAAAGCAAGAATTACAGCATTCTCTCATTGTTCGTAAGCGTCTGTTTCCTTGTTCCTAGAAAAAGAAAACACAAAAACCCTTCAGAGATTTCCTCACTGACACGCTTTGTTATTATGAAATTTGCTAAAACACTGAAGGTGTTATCAAGGTATTATAATCTTGGATGACAGATTCTGTTCTGAAATATGTGTTTCCCTGGTTTACTTCCTTGCAGTGACAGAGCTCAAGTGCTTAGTCTACGAAAAAAAGACCAAAAAAACCCAACCCAACCCAAAACCCCAAACCCCAAAGCTTTACTTGGATAGTAACATCATTCCTGTATATCCTTCTTTTCTGTCCCATGACATCAGAACTATTGCCCTGAAAACTCTACCAGTTTTCAGAACTACCAAAGCTGGTAATCTAAAGCACTGAATTTTTCAACAGTAACCTAATCAAATCTCTACTAATCCTTTAGTGGTTAAACCTGAGACATGAGTGTATGTGCATGCCTGCTCATCTTCATTCAGTGCTGTTTTCAGGAGAAGCAAGCACATGCTCTTGCCTTGGTCTTATGTACCTGAGGAACACATACGAGAGTCATGTCTTCAAACACTAGACATTCTCTAGAGAATACAGTTGGATGCAATAAGCTGTGAGCAAAGTTTTACCACTGAACTACTGCTTGAAACTGCATTTCCTTACAGAAATCTTTGGAAAGTGTGGGTGAAAAGCAGTCACAAGCTACTGTGCATTTAGTAATCACTGTGGCTTCTCAAGCAAAAACAAAGGTGAAAGATAAAACTGCAGGCTATGTTGCTTTAGTAAGTACAAGGACTATGTGCTCTCATATGGTAAAGGTACTTAAATGGAAGTCTTTTGTAGACATTAATAAAATGGAATATAAGTTCTGTCTATGAAATTGGCTGGGTACTCAAATAGAACTCATACTGTATTTTCTCTAGAATATCATGTTTAAAATATTATATGCAGAAAAAGACTCTATGTCTTCGTATGGGTCTTTTTTTCTTTTATATAGTCTACTACCAAATAGCTTTTGTGTCATACCAGTGAAAAGATAGACCAGGCTCAGTGAACAGCTAATGCATGTCACAAAGGTCTTAGAAGGTCTAAAGTACTTTGCAATTACACAGTTTACCTAATGGGTCTCCAAAATATATGATACAGTTAAGAGAAGCAAAGCCTCTTGGAGGAATTTTTTTTACAATCCCCACACAATAACTTCTGAGAAAAGTAGTTCTGAATAATAGGAAGCCTCCAGCCAGTCTTCCATCAAGACATCTGGGTTTCTTCCTGCACTCTTCATGGCACTGGGAAGGCTTGCAAGATGCATCTGGAAAGGAATTGCTGGCCTTTGGCTCACCTGCCAACTGTATGTCCTTCTGCTTTATTTTGTAGTTCCAGTAAGGATAACAGTATCTGAATGGTTGTTTTTACCCATTTACAGAATGCCAGGAAATACTAGGGAGTTGTAAGGATGAATAAAGTTTGGTTCTTGCAATTGTATTTTTTTTTAAATAGCACTATAGTAAATGGTATTATTACATAAGAAAGGGTTTCACCCTCTAGAGGAATATGACATATTTCTGAAGTCAGAACTACTCTTTAAAAAAAGCAGCACTTCATGAGAACTGGAACAGCACACCATAAGTCTGGCTTTTGCTTCCAACAGTATGCAAGATTTGGTGGCTTGGAGGAAGATATGCAGCCACCAGAAGGAACAGCCTGATAATGATGTGCCAATGGCAGAAGCTTCTTCATAACACAAGACACATGGTGAATAACCTTATGAAAATGCTCTTATTGTAGTTTTATTTCAGTTTTCTATAAAAGAGTTTAATTAATATAAACCAGAGAGACCTCACCAGACTTTAACAAACATCTTATTTTTGAGGCCCTCTACTTCCACCACTGGATACAAAAGTATTAAGAAAACCAACTTTTTTTACCATGTGCTATCTGTTATTTGTGGTTGCAGAGAAGATAGGGAACTCCAGAGATGAATGCCTTCCTGCAGGGATTCACATAAAGGAACTGTTGATCAGAGCAGAATGTGGACCTGATGCCTGTAGATTTACTGGGAAAAGCTCCCTGAAAAATACTTCTAACCATATAGGGAATTATGATCTGCAAATGAAGAGCTGCTACAGCCAGGACTTAAGATAGATTGTGAATCATTCTCAAAGTAATTATTAAAAACACCCTATGTGATATACATTTCTGGAAACAAAGAAGAAAAAAAAAAAAAAAGTGGGACATCAAGAACAACCTGGTTACACTGCAGGTAAAAACTCTACTCATAAGGCCAAAACTTTTTCTGTAAATGGTATATAGACTGATCATGCACCCCTTTCTCTCTGCTTTCCTAGAGGTATTAACCTCACCTCTTAAATAAATTTAATCTGAAATTATTTCATCCTGTTTTTTATCAACCTTTTCAGTGGAATATTGGAAAATGGTGGAAAGGTGAATAACACCAGCCAGATAAACATGGGGGGTTTGTGCAGAAACTGTCCTTTTTTTGGAGTTATTTAAAACAAAGACAAAGATGTGATTTAGGGTATTGTGAAAGAACTGGAAATCAAGGCAGAGTTTAACTGAGACCCTGCACAAATGTTCTTTTAATACTTTATTGTTTTTATTAAGCCTCATAGTCAAAAAAGCAGGATTTTCAGGGTTGTTGAATGTTTTGTCCAATATTGCGATCAGAGCAAGTCATGGATATTTAGTATTGTTTCTGCAGAAACAGTAGAACTAGAAAAGATACAAAGAAGGGTGACAAGAATGATCAGAACTAAGGTTAAATAGATTAGGGTTTCTTCAGCTTGAAGAAAAGAAAACCAAGAGAAGTAAAAAATCTCAATGTCTATAAATCTTGAATGGCAAGAAGAAAGTAAATTAATTATGTTTTACAATTTAAGAACTAAAGAATATCCAATATAATTACTATTTAAATGGCTTCATACACATTGAGCTACATGTTCGCACGAAACAGAAATTGTGGAAGAGATTTCTACAGGGCTCAAGTATCCCTTCTAGAAGGGATTAAGCAAATTGCTGAGTGTTTGGTCTGGCAGAGGATGATACACCTTTAGTAAACACATTATGTCTGTCTTCAGAAATGCAAGTCTTCAATACATTGATTTTTAGAAACTGTCTACGAGGAGAGCACTCATCCTGTTCACAATCTATCCTTATTCTCTTTCCTGGCTGTTGATGGAGATAAGGTAACGGAGAAGATGAACCAATATGGCTGTTTCTGAGTTCACATGTTTTTAATGTCTCACGGAAAAGTCAGAATAGTGAAGAAGTCAGTGGTCACATAAAGCACATGTACATGAATAATTGCTATAACACAGTTTTTATCATAGATTCTTTCTTCACGGTGGTATAATTTTCACAACTCTGTTGAAAGGTGCCGAGGTGTGTGTGTCAGGAAGAAGGGGGAGGAAGGAGGAAGTGCTACCCAAAGTAGATTTCCAAGGTGCTCTGAATTGTCCCTGTCCCCCCTTATCAACCATATAGGGACCCAAATCCAGACTCTCTGAATCAGCCCAAGAGGAGATGCCTAGAGTAACTTGATATAATTGGTGTAAATATTCCCCCAACAGACTATGTTTAGATATTCCAAGTACTACTCACTAGGGACATGTTTTCCTATGTTTTCTGGGCAAGTTACCTCCTCTGTCAATGTAATGCACAGTAGGTTTTTCCTTCATATCAAGGATGCTAATCTCTTTTAATCCTTTTCTCAACATTTCTATGTGACAATATGAAAGCATAGTCCTGTGACATTTGCTGCCAGACTAATATACCCAGAGTGCTGATGTTAAAATAATAGGAATAATCATTCCCTTAATATGAAAATGAGGTGCCTGCCCATAGTCAAATAGATTAAGTAGGCTTCAACATTAATTTTCTTGTAGAGTCAGTGTCTGAAGGCACAAATAGGCAGGTGGGGTGTCTAGTTTGGGTTGTCGTCAGCAAATACTCTTAATCCTGAGAAAAATAATGCATACTGCTAAGGGCTTCTAATCATGGATTATGATGCCAGACAAATGCAAATTTACCAAAATATCATACACCATTCAAAAAAGAGCAGTTTGAATGGTGCAGATGAGCCTTTAGTTCAAAGCTGTGGCAAATAAAAAAAACCCCAGCTTTATAAACTATGGTATTCTTTCCCCTACCCTGCCCCTCTCTCCTGAATGCCATCTTTCTATTGATGGCAAAAGTTTGGTGTAAATATGTGAAAAATATATTGAACAGGAAAAGAATGTATTTTCAGTAAAAATGAAACCCATGTACCACAAGTAGAACAGAACATCAAACAAATTACAATAATCCAGTGCATAAAAAGAAACATGAGACCCTTTATCAAATAATTTCCTCTGACAACTCCACTGAAGTTAAAATTATTTTAAGTGTTTGAAAGAAATTCTAGCATGAACTTAGTAGAGAAAAATAATATTTAAACACAGGATATCCACCAAAGTCAGGATATATAGATAGAGCCATAAAAATGAGTGATTCTCCAAAGCCAAGCTGCTGTTTTCCATTTTAGTAATGTCACAATCCACTGCATATGTGCAAGTCCTGCTTTGGAGTTCAGTGTGTTAGCAGAGAGATTGCTGGCTTCAAGATTAGTTTTCATGTGATTTTTCCAGGAAAAAGAAACAACACTGCTGAGCCACAGTAGTCTGCAGATCTAAGTCCAGCTCCTCATGTGCAGCAGACCAATGCCAGGTTCGTCAAAGACGCAGAGTGGCATAGTTGTCTGCCATGGTGCACCTTTTGGCTCTAGAGGCTTCCAGCCTTTTAGAGTAAAATATCTCGAGCAAACAGGCTCTTTAGGGAAATATTTGGCTGAGGAAGGTCACCAGAGCTTAACACCTCTTTCCTTGTTTTTTACCTCTTTCCTCCTGCCCAACTCACTCCCTTCATTACAGTTTCTGCAATGCAAAAATATTTTATTTACCTTTATGAGATGTAGAGCTAGTTTTGTTTTGAGTTCCTTATTGCTCTGAATATTGCCTTTAGGAGTAAGGCGACTGTTATATCTGCTTCGGTTTGCCTAAAAGTATAAAATACTTGCCTTATTATCATTGCTGATGTCCATGCAGAAACAGCTGTGTAATTGCTTTGGTGCTTCTCACCAGAGTTCACTAAATTTACTTGGAACCTTTTTTGGTGTATTTCAGAGAGGAAGACCAGCTGAAAACATAAGGAAATTACACCCCCGGTGCTAAATACCAACTGAAAACATTTGTTTGTAAAATATGTGTTTAGCCATGCCTAATAAGCACGGGATATATAGTTTTAATGTAACTGTGGGACTGAGTGACCAAAAAAGAAGTGGCCTGCTGGGAAGGGCTGGGAATAGAGTGTGCCAAAACCTTTCCTTCGCCTTTGTGCCCCTGCCAACAGGCAGACTGGGCAGCACTGGTTCTGAGGCAGCAGCAGTATTCTTCTCAAAACCTGCAAGAAAAAAGGCTATTAGTGTGATCCCAGCTGGACGAGCCAATCTGCCTAGCATGGGTACAGTAAGAAACTCTTGCCTCATTTGTGGCAAGAGCACTGATACAGACTGCAAACCTTTGCTCCAGTGGAAATGTGGAGGTATTAATAAATGGGAGTTAGAAAGACAGAATCTGGTCCTAAGTAAATATTGTTGACTCACCTATTTGTTTTCCAACCCAAAGGAACACAGATTTCAAAGCTGTGTTATTAGGACGTAATCTCTAAGTCAGATCCTCTGAGGCACTTTCTGTACCAGCTGCTATGCTCTCTGTTCCAAGCAACAGATATTACAAATAAAAAATATTTATTTTGTTTGGGGCTTTCCCACAGACTATTTTTAAGTAATGACTTTGAAGAACTGTGCTGGCTGTGTTTCAACTGCTCACAAGTTAAAGCCATGAGGATTCTTGTTTTAAGCTCTTTACTTCTCGGCGAGGAACTAAGAATGCCTGGGCAAGTTTTGTCCTTAGCTGCCCAAGAGAAGAGAATGTGAATCCCACTGCCACCCCCTTACGCTGCTTTGCAGCATCTAATAGTCCATGGGTATGTAAGCAGACACAATATTATATTCTCAGTTCATGTCTAGTTACAGGGCAAAATGGAGAGTGCACATTTGATTCTAGCTGCTGAAGACAAGCAGAAGGCAAGCAGGCTATTTTTACCAGTTTCACAGGCAGTGTGGACCATGCCTCAACACAAGAAGCAGCTGGCAGAGATGGTGATAAAGCCTTTGGTACTGGGCTGATTCATGTTTCTCCACTCCTCCTTCCCTCCATTAGGGAAAGCAGGAGCTATGGCTCTGGTGTGCGTTGCAGACTCACCGTCTTTTCCCAGCTCCGTTTGGGAAACTGTAGCTAGCACAGGCTAGACAGCGAGCCTCCAGTAAGGCAATGTGTCACATATGATATATTAACAGACTGTAGGCTTGTTTCTGAGCTGAAACCTAAAAATACCTAGAAGTGGCCCTACATTGCAGAAGTGTGAGGACTTGAGGTTAGCAGTAAGCCTGGACTTTGGGAAAGCATACAAGATGTTTTGTCACAAAAAGAGATGTCAGATACCTTTGCCTCAAAGATATTCCCAGAGTTCATCTCACATTGTTGAGGGGGAACAACTCACAACTGGTTTTCCCATGGGTCAGTTCTGCAGAACATTTGCACATGTGCTTACGAGACCTAGTATTTAAAAGGCTTCTGACTCCAGACTCTGTAGAATTTGACAGCTGGAACAAGGATTCTTTTGTCTAAAATGTTAATGAAGTCTTGGCTGCTGTTGGTATATTTTTGATAACAAAAGATTTGAACATGAATTTGGAAGGAGATAGAGATAATAGGAACGCAGTCAGTGATTGATGGCATGCTATGTAAGACCATGTAATAGAAAACATCTTAAAGGTCCCACAGGATAGTAAATACAATGATAAGGATAGTAATCCAAAATGTTAATAGGGTTTTTTTTTAACTTATGGAGCTGGAGATGGAAACACAGTCACATTCTGCAGAACTTCAAGAATTTTGGAGAAAAGTAATTTCTAGATTTAATTTAATATTGAAGTTGGCTTTTCCAATGAACTCCACAGTTTTTACACAGGAGATAACACAAGTCTGTCAAAATCTACAGGGCACAAGAAAATATTTTGTTAAGAGCAATTTAGTGTCTACAAGATTAATGTTTCAGAAATAAAAAACATCTGTATTTCTGAGTATTGTTGAGTTGTAAATTGATTTGACAGACCTGGTTAATCTGCTTGTGATGTATCTTTATTCAACTTTTAGATCTGGAAGTTACATCTATATTTTCAAAGTTATGATTTCATCCTAGTGATTTTTGTGCATTATTTTATATTTACTTGGAGTAAAATGTACATTCATTTTCAACAAAATAATATCCCTAAGCAGCACTGTATCATGTAATCTTTGGTAAGTAAGGAATATACTGTTGGAACTTGACCTACATGAATGGTTTGGATTTCTTTCTGTAATTGCAGTAACTGTTTTATTGTTGGTTAACATTATGGATATCCTCATGGCATCGCATTTGATAGTAATGCTTTCACTGTCTTAAAAGGATCCTTGGTTCCAGTCCACCTCTTTAATGGGTCACCAATTCCAGGTATCATTTATCCATGTGGTATTGTTATTTGTTTCATTTCTCCGTAACTATATTAGTTCCTAGTAGCACAGACACTGATTGAAACTCATTTTATTAGAGATTGTGCAAATCAAGAGCAAAACCCTGATGTCTACTCAAAACATCTTAAATAACTTAGATAACAATCTAGGAACTCATTCTTGATTTGGAAATGATGGAATATCCCACCATGCTTCAGAGGGAGACAGAAAAGCAAGGGGGAAAATCCAATGTAGGTCAAACTTCATACTTCTGGCCAAGAATCTTCCTGTTAGTTTTTCCTGTTGGACTAGAAAAATAATTTGTTGGACATGGGTATTGTCTGGGTTCTGTCATTGCCATCTTTTTTGCTGCTTGAAATTTTTCTGGTCTGGAACCCAGTTTCTGTTGTCTTGTACAGTGGAAAAAGAGAGGAAAAGGGCCTCAGACTCTGGATTTCAAATAAACTGCACTGGAGAAGCTTGTTTTGGAAAGCTGAAAATGTGCTGGTAGACACTGTTTCGGAGGCTATTCGCATACCATATATGCAGGAGAAGGTAAGCTTGAGTAACACGTAAATTAACATATTACCTCGGTATTTGCAAGCCATTAACCAACACAGTTGTCTAGTTGTCCAACATAATTTTGGGTGTTTGACTTATCTCATATTTTTATTAGTTTCTTTACTTTTGGAAGAAATTGGCTTTCGGTTTGCTTAAAAGCTAAGGTTTAGCTGAGCATTACATCAGATGGTTTCCAAACCCTTGGGAAATGGCCAATGCATATGGACATATTAAACAGCACAGCCAAAGGATGAGAGATATAATGTCTACCAAGAAAGTCAGTTCAAATGTTAGTAATTTAATTTCACATTTTATTTTTCTCATTAAACAAAACTGTTATACATGCTACATGTCTGAAGAGTAGGAATTTCAGGTAGAGCTGTCTGGATCTGATACTTCCTTCTGATACATGTGGCTGGTTTGCAATATTCTCTGTTGCCTTTACATCTTCCACTGAAAGTTGATGTATGCCGTAACCAGTCATCTTAATACCTGTTGTATGGTTTGGTGAGATGGTAGTATATCCATTTTACAGCTGGGGCATTCAGACACAGAATTAAATTGATCAATGACAATTATTTAAGCCACAAAGTCAAAGAAATGCATATAGCAATGATTTCTGTATACAAATTCTTGAGGTCTGCCTGATGGGAAAGATGGGTTTAATTCTGAAATGAGAGGAAAGGGAACAAATTAACTAAAGGTCTTCTGGGGCATGTTTGTGGTGGTGTTGTCTTGACTTTAGGGTGTGGTACAATGTTTCTGGCTCCCTCTCTGATTTTTAACAAGCAGGCTGACTGCCCATAGCATACAGGGATATCAAAATGTGCATCATACTTCAAGGATGTGCATCACAATAGTACCTTGGCAGGCCTATTTCTATATTGTGAAGACAATGAACATGATTTATTTTCACAACGGAATTCAGAAGCTCCAATGCTACCCAGCTGTGGTATAGCCTTTCCCGATGCTGACATCTGTAATATACTACAACTGTGATATTGCCTTTAGTCCAGAAAATAGGTGGGGTAACTTTTTCTAGCAGTTATTCACTGTAGATTAGAGTGAGTACTGATCCATAGCATGATGAAGTTTAGCCAGAGACCATAGTGAAACTATAAACTAATTGAATAAGCTGTGTTGTTCCAATGTGTCACACACTTGTTTGAGTTGTAAATTACAGCCCCTCTCAGTGAATGAAAAAAGCAGTAACAAAAGCAGAGTCAGAACCTGCGTTAAGCAACTCTTGTCTGGGCAGCTAATCTAAGAGTTGAATACAGGACCTACTCTAATGTCCTTTCCTCTATCCTGTCCTACCATTTGGTATTCAATTATGGAGGCTACATTGCTATTGTGAAGGATACAAAGGTGATGTAGGGAACCCTTGAACAATGTTAGAGAAAATTGAGAGTAATTTTCTGAAGAGGGGGATCAAGACTAAGACACTTTGGGAGGCATTGTCCTACTTAGTCATTAAAAATACCAGCTGAAGCTAAGGGACAGCTTGCTTAGTTATAAAGAGGAATAACTTTCTGCAGAAGCGCCTCTAACTGTTTTAAGTTCCTGTTCATTCTGAATTTGACTGTCAGGAACCAGTCAAAGATTTAAGTGGTAACTGTAATTGAAAACACACCAAAGCCAGAGACTCTACCCAAGAATGTAGACAGGCCCTGCTTAAAGGACGATAAGAACACCTGGAGGATTAACAAGTACCACAAATGGATTTCAGTGTTATACAGAAGTATAGGTACAGCATAAAGGGTGACAGTAAAGGTAAGTTTGCCTAGTGTAAAACTGTAGTCTTGGAGGGTATCCACAAAGATTTACTTTTGTCAAGTGAGACTGTTTACCCTTTCTCTGTAGTCTGTGACAAGAAAGGAGCTACGTTAGTCTCACTCTAAGTCACCCTTTACAGGAAAGTTCTCTTTATTAGCTACAGAGGGAGCCTACTTGGACTTGGATCCCACCAATACTGAACATTAATTTGCTGTAGTGTGCTACGCATCCTTTTTTACGTATGTTGAATTCTGTCTATTTTTTCTCTCCCAATTTTTCAAAATGCCAGATGACCTTACAGAGATGAAAAGCCTGTTTTCAGTCCCTGACACACATGAATATTTCATTCAGAATCAATTGTCATTGCTGATTTCCCATTGCAGTTTGTTACTAAGTTTCACTGGTAGCCTAAAAATTTTTTGAATCCCTTTCTCTTTTCATTAAATGAGTTATATTTGGCCATAGATACCTCTGAAGTTTCAACTGTCTGCATTACTGCCTGAAACAGTAATAATATAAACTCAATATACTCTGAATAGTTCAACTGTTTGGACTAAGATCTATGTAGAGGAACTGATATGCATGATTGTATTACCATTTTTGTGGTTTACATAAATCTTTTATACTTTAACATTCATAACTGTTACTGATCTGTTTGTATAAACATGTTTCTTATTAGTTACTCTTAAAATATTCTGTTGAAACAATGCAAAGGAAAATGATGATCCTCAGCAGAGGGAAAGAATAGCATGATTCAGGGATAAACAACTTAGCCTTTTTCAAATTCCTTTTCATTACTGCACAGAGGATTGCATTACAGAACTCATTAGGCTACATGTAGTCACCTTCATTAGAGGTCATGAAAAGAGCTCATTTTTTGTAATTCTTGGATGCTACTGTTCCTTCAGTCTTTCAGCTATGAAGAACCATATGTATCAATATGGATCTCAAATAAGCTTCTGCCATAAAGGAGCATATGCACACATAATACTTTCCAGTAAACATTTTACTACACTGCAACTAGCAGTGCTGAAATACATTAACAGCATCCAATCTGTCAAAAATCAGATAATCTTGAACTTATGTGAAAAAATAACCAAGCTTTCTCTCTATGGAAGGCTACTGCTTGTGCATTCTGTTCTTATTTTAGGTAACTATGGCTTCTGTAAAGATGCACCTGTTTATTTTTGCCAAAAAAATTATGAATGCTGTATATTGGCTCATCCTCACCATGTGAACTCATATTCTGAAATTTTACAAGGTTTTCTCTTGGCAGATCCCTAAGACAAGTTAAAGCATGAATCTTCTATGATCAACAGTAGGCAGATGGAATGAAGCAATTCTGTTTGAAAATAGGAAAATTGAGATACATAGATTAATTAGGTTGAACAGGAAGCCTGTGGCAAGGCTGACATCACGTGCTTTTAGCTCATGATTGGAAAACCCTGTATAAATGAGTCAGGTGAATGAAAAAAAAAATTGTATTTGAGGAGCTGCAGCTGCAATAGTAGGAACTATGC
This sequence comes from Egretta garzetta, assembly GCF_000687185.1. Classification (NCBI taxonomy): domain Eukaryota; kingdom Metazoa; phylum Chordata; class Aves; order Pelecaniformes; family Ardeidae; genus Egretta; species Egretta garzetta. The sequence goes on along the minus strand of NW_009258952.1, from coordinate 4,491,286 downwards.
AGCAATGAGCCTGGTACCATATTATGTGAGCAGAGGCACTCATGTACCACTCAGTCCTACAAAGCGAGAAGAGATGGCTGCAGCCCTGGTTAGTGTAAAGATTGGAACCCAAGTGCTAGCAAGTACACTTCTCTAAATGAACATAAACTAACTATAGAACTTGTGGAGACAGAGTTTGTAACTAGTAGAGGGAGAACATTACAGAGTTTTTCAGATACCAGAGTCAGAGAATGATTATCAGGGACCTCTGTGCCATGTTGTCACTGTGATCTACTGTATATTTGGGGAGCAGAACTGAAATCCTACCAAACCCAGAATACATCAGAAAATGTTGGGAGGGTAGATCTGAGATATGACAATGTAAATTGTCAAGTTCACAAACTATTAATTCCATGCTTTTCTTTCATCTCATTCTTTATCCTCCTCCATTGACACCCATTGCTAATACATTTGATGTAACAGCGTATGCTGCTGGAACATCTCAAGTTGCCAAAGAGATGCAGGAAACACTCATAGCTACAGGAATGGCAACAGCTATAGTAGCAGCACTTGTGCCAGGAGCAACAGCCCCAGCAGACACATGCCAGATATACACAGCTGCAGATGAGCCACTGCTGATCCATGCAGTATGCTGGTTCATTTACTTAGTATGTGTTGGGAAGTAGTTCAACAGATGCAAAAAATTCACAGCTTAGTTAAGTGTTCTCCCCTTCTCACTTTCAGCCTTTTCCGGTCTCATGCAGTATATGTTTTCATTAGCCTATGTCCATGTGTAAATGGACATATGCCACTGAGCTTCCGCAAAATCAGAGTCCACTCACACTCAGCCAATTTTATCTGACTAATATAAGTTCGGAACAGTTCGTGCTATATTTTTAAAACATACAAAAAGATGCTAAGAGAATACTACAGTTGCCAAAGCCAGGAGAAAAAAGAAGCTAGGAAGTATAAGAAATAAGGCTCTGCCTATGTGACTAAAATGTATATAAAAAAGGAGCTGACTCATTACTTCACATATTCATTTTTCTCTAATTCCTGCACTTTTGCTGTGCCTGTTGGCAACCAACTTTTCACAACCTCAGCATGATAGTTAGCCTGATTCCTCCTCTTATGCTAAGTACCTGGCTATAGGGGAACAATTAAACTCATGAGCAGACCTCACTATTTTCAGTTCCTTTGTTCATCACCAGGGGGTCTGCCTTCCAAGAAAAGGAAAGATCAGGAAAGCTCTGAGGTGGAGTATTCAGAGCACACTGAGGTCTTTAGAGGGTTTAGCTGCCGAACTCTAACAAAAGGTGGCTAACTGAGGGTGGGCTAACTGCTATGATTAAAGGCTCATAGCATTGAAACTTTACATAAAACTTCAACAATAAATTGAAAAATTGTATTGGTCTGAAATTCATATGAACCCGAGAGTATAAATTTCAGATGGGTCAATCTTTGCTGCTAGATAAGTTTTTAAGCGTGATGATGACTGTTGACTAAAATGATGAATCAAAATGACAAACCTTTTAGAATTATATCACGTTTCTTATTTTTAAATGGATTTGAATGGAGGTGAAAGATTCAAGGAAGGATTTGTTGTCACATACTCTCCAGAATGGATTCCCTTAAGATCAACAGCATGAGAGTTGATGTAACTCATCCAGCCAAGCACCCATCCCCATGTTCACAGTGTGTGATACCATGTTCGGGGTTTTTATGTGAAGCTCAAACTGGAGTGAATGTTATGAGCCCACCAAGGCAGTTCATTCTCAAAATGCAAGATTTATGAAGTTTTACTGCTATGGTTTTAGTAGATTGTAATGCATAGATAAGATGATGTTCGAAAGCAAAGACATAATGCTAATGAAGAATCTTTGAGAAGAAATAGGGAAGAAAAGATTTATTGTCTGTGCTACTGTGAGATGTCCTACCAACCTACCAACCTGTCATTGGGAGTGATTCTGCAGGGGTAGTTAAACACAAAAGTGGATATTTTGACTTCAGTAGGTGCATATACAGCAGTACAAAGGCTTTTATTTTCCTGGGATGAGGAGGGGAAGAAAAGGAAAGAGCTAATAGAAGGAGAAGACAAACATTTCTAAGAAGTTTCTAGGGTATGCCAGGCATGATGGAGGGTGAAATACAGTGCACCAGCTAGAAAAGGTCTTACATGTTTGTGACACAGCTAAGGAAGATCTTGGTTACCAGGTATATTCTTGATTTTCACTGCTTTATTTTTTTTTTTGTCTTTACATTTTCTATTAGTTAACCTGGCTTTGAGCAACTTGAGGATCACTCCACTCTTTATGAAATTCTAGATGTATGGTCACGCCTCTTGTGCTCCTGCACCCACCCCCCACAGGTTAGGGGTCTTCAGGAGTCTGAAGACCATGTTTTACTGAACTTCAAGAGCCCATAATGAGTACCATATATTTGTGAATAAAGTATCTGGCAGCAAGTACTGGCCCACATCTTTTTTGGAAAGCAATGGGAATGTAGAAGGAAATCTTGAGATGTGGTAGTCCCACAAAACTTAGAGCTTTTGTTAGGGCAAGTGATTTTCAAGTGGGGTTATTTTGTCAAGGTTTGTAATTTTTTTTTTTTATGGAGAGAATATTCTAGTTATTTTTGCTTTAAAAAAAAATTCATTTCCTTGGGTGTTTTAAGAAATTGTGTTTCTACTCTATAGCTTTCTGTTTTCCTTTTCCCTCATAACTTAGAAAAAGCCATACTTTGATCCCTCAGACATTCTCCTGGGACAAAATTCTAAAGAGTGTACTTCATAGTTTGTGGTCCCACTGATTCAGGTATGTCAAACATTTCTGCACACCTTCTAACATGCTTTTTGTTTTCCCTTTTTGTGGCAATTACATTAATGCTGGTAATAATTTAATTGCAGCAAATATGGTTAAAGCACTTGTCAGACACAGGGCAAAGCATGCCATTGAATTCTGAGGGGCATCCAGGCTGGCTAAAATTTTAACTGAATTTGGATATCAGGTTAGAAGAGCTTAGGTAGAATGACATCTTTAACTAGTGTCCTGTTTCTGTCTAAGAAACCAAATTCACATTTTTTGGCCCTGGTTCTGTTCAGATCATCTTTTCACAGTGCCTCCATCCAAGCTGTGAAATCAGTTACAAGCTGCCCTTTTCTAAGGTTTTTCTGTGCATGCCTCTTAAACTCTGGATGCACTCAGTTCACTACTTCCGAACTACGATAACTGCCCTACCTTGTACTTGCACTTTGGAACCAATATTAGGTTATAGCATTACATTTTCTTTGGAGCTAGTGTAGCTGGAGTACTTTTGGGCAGAGTAAAGATTTATGAATTCCCCATACAAACTTTCATAAGGAGTCAAAATTTTAGGGATCATGTAAATGTGGTCAAATGTCTACACATACTGGAAAATATTGATGTTGAAGACATTTTTTTTAAAATATATATTTTGGTAAACAATAAGGAGCATAAAAGCAAGAAATAAAGAATAATACTTGGAGATATTTGTTTAAGCTCTAATAAAAACAGGCTTGAAATGGATATTCCTCTGGAAAACTTTGCCCAATATGCTTTCTGCTTGGATAATGAATTAGCTATATTGGTGATATCAGGAAAATAGATGAAACAAAACTATGGTCTTTGACTAGAAAGAATCTTAACTCTCCAAGTCTTGGCTTTTTTTCTAAATTAGTATCTGAATCATGCCCATAACTTGTTTTAATTTAGATTTTATAAATTTAAACCCTTTCATAAAAACTCTCTTGAACTGTAGAGATTCAAAGAAGGAACAAACCTGTCTTAGAGCTTAGTTTAATAACTGATATTATAATCTCAGACTTCAGTAATGGCCATTTGAGCTTCACCCACTTACAGTCTAAATAAATAGCATCACAGTAGTGATGCATCTGGGTATATATCTTAATGTTTAACTGCATATGAAATACATGTACCCTAAGGTCTGAGATCCACATTATCAACTGATATCATTAATATTAAGTTGTCTGTGTGTGTTTGCATTTCAAAACCACCAAAAGTACTGTAAATATGAAGTGTGTGTATGTCTGTGCCCATCCTCACTTTTACGTGAGAAAGTGGCACAGGATCAGTAATTACTATAAGAAAGGGAGAAGGGAAGGGTAGTGGAGCTTAAAATTTGATCAACTCTGCTTACTAAGGAACCTCAATCGTTAAGGGAAATTGCTTTTAATTATTTCTTATACTCCTCCTCAAATGATCTTATTTACCTAAGAAGTCAGCATAATCCAGGCATCAGATTTGCATAGGCACTTTCATTGCATTTAAACTTACCTTGTCTTTCCATCTGGCCCAGTGTGTTCCAGCCTTACCCTTTGTTGATTATGTGCATCATCATTCACTGAGGAGGTGACCATTTATCAAAACTTATTTTTCATAACATTCTAGAAAACACAAGGATAGTTTAATAGTTTACTATGATAAATTTGTTCGGTATGACATTTTAGATGACTGTTAATTAAATTAAAATTCTTCTTGAAGGTTGTAAGGAAACTGAGAATAAAAGGCACATTATGTGACTGTCAGATATGCTGGTTACACTTAAGGTTGGCAATGGTTCTGTGAATTTCTCTAGGGCTTCTGGAGCTCCAGATAGAAAGGGATGTTTGTGAGCACTTTTGGCTGGCTGTTCTCTTTCATGGGCAGACCTTCCTTTAGAGCTTTATACCTGCTTCGCTTACAGACTGGATGTTGCAATGCATGTGGTGATGCATATATTTTAGACTATCTGAACAAAAGTAAATTATGCAGAATGACTGATTTAGGAAGGAGATCCTCTTTGCACCTATCTTCTGGACTCTAGGTTATATCAGGATGAAAAAGCGGTGTATTGATTTTGACACACAAACTATTTCAATACTAAAGTGCCTGAATCATAAACATAGAGATGATCTGAAGCATAATAAGAAGGTATATAGGAAGTGTAAAATAAATAAAATTATGAAGGAAGACAATACCAACACTGCACTAGGACAAAGAGACGAAGTGCTATATGCCAAGAGACATTCAGAGGAACAATAAATTGGGAGACATTCAGAGAAAAACATTCAAACATGTTCAGAGACATTCAAAGACTTTCAAAGAACAGGAAGAATGCTTAAGAACATCCTACTTACTAAGTATTCTTTGTATTCTGTCTTGAACACTGAATATGTTAGTCGGTATAGCCTGCTTTTATCATCCTGTGATTCTGAGAGAACTCTCAGAAAGAAAGTGATCTAAACTTCCTCAGGAATAATGAGCAAATGACATACTGCACTGAGAACCTGGCAGGGTAAAGGGCCTTCAGGAAGCAGTCTGAGGGATAGAGTGGATCACATACTAATCAAATGTCTACAATGACATGCAGATGCAAAAAAATACTGAGATAACAAAAAAGATCAGAACCTGAAAGGTACCTAAAGTGACGTCTAAGATCTCCTTTTCACTGGAAAGCCTTGGCAGAGATTGTGTGTCAAGTTTCAGGTACTGGAACCTAGGAAAGACAGTTCAGTTGCAGGCAGTCTTGGTAGAATATAAGAGCCAAGATAGGACTCAAGAAGGTATGACATGAGGCAGAAATTAAAAACCAAGGCTTGTCAACCTACAGAAGAAAAAGCTGAGAGGGGACACCATTATAGTCTTGCAACATTTGCAAAGAAGGGAAACCACTGTTCATCAGAGTTACAGTGGGTAGATTATAAGCTAAATTACAGAAAAACAGCCTATACATTAGAAAACACTTTCTAACATCAAGGTGTGATAAGCCCTGGAACAGATTGCCTGAGGAGATTGTGAAATACATAACTGGAGATCTTTAAAAGAACAAAAACCTACCACTGACAGGCAGAAGCAGCTGAAGTCTTCTCCAGCTTTAATGTTTCTGTGATGTAAACCATAGGGTTTACATCCTTTCTATCTCACAGATCCCGTGTAGCCTATGAGAAGTTCTACCATAAAAGGTGAAAAGAGCAAGCATTTAGTTCTGTGTTGATTATTTAAATGGGGGATATGAATATACATTTATTCTAAAACTGTTTCCCTTTTGACATAAACCTCTTAAGTATAATAACTATGAGTCTTCTTTACAAATGCCTTGCCTTCTGCTTGATATTTTAATAAATATTAAGCTGACTGTAATTTGTATCTTGGCTCATATTGTCAGTTTGGATGATTCATAACATAGTTATAACCCATTGTGTGTGTGCGTAGAGCTCTGTTTGAACTTGTATAAATATATCCAAATAACTACAAGTAATAAATCCAAAATGTTCCATCCAGTTGCATTCTATATCTGTCATTAGTAGGTGCATTGGAAAAACAGATAGTGATATTCTGTATTTTTTTAGATTTAAAATTTCTTACTATTTTTAGATTTCTACTGATGTCACTAGGAGTGTGCCATGTAAAGATGCGATACAGTATTTGAAATATACTTTCAGTAAATATTTTATGTATAGGCTGAAAAGTTTCATGGACAAGCAATTCCAATACACTGAAGCCATTCCAAAACTATCACTATACAAAAATTAAAAGCAAGGTATAAGTAGTTGAGGGTTTTTTGGTTCAAACAGTCAAATCTATTTTCAGTCTACTCTCGCCATAGTATACTTCACTTATTTTGGCTCTATGTCATATGAAACAATTAAAGTGGTGATGTGTTGAAGCAGAAACTATAAGGTGAAAAAGTAAAATCTGTTTTCTAAATTTATGTGGCTTTTTGGGCTTGGATTTGTGTTATCATTGGCTATCCAAATACTATAATCAAAACCTTATTTCTGATTTCAAGGAAAGCCAATAGGTTGAGTTGGAAATAACAAAAGTACACTCCAAGAAGTTGTATGAGATCAAATGTTAAATGAGAGGTTTAACTGTGAGTAAGTTTTTGTGTTTTTAACATAGGAATATGAGAAAATGCTAAAGACATAAACCTTTTAATCGCAAATTAAAAATCTTTTCTACCAAAGAACCCCCTTTTAAAAAAAGGAACACCAAACCAATTGAAAATGGTTTATTATTATTTTAAGTATTTCACACTAGTGGAAGCATTAGATGAAACATGAAGAACAGTTTTAGACATTGTCACTGGTTTTATAGACCTCTCCCTTTGAGAGAATTATCCAGTGACTCCTGTAACTGTAAAGGTATGATTCTCATAGTGAACCTCTACTACTTTTTTCACTGTATTTGAAAACATATTGCAGGATGATAACTTCAGTGACATCAAACATCTGAAATCCAGGAACTGGAAGACGTGCGCACACCAGTGTAATAAGCATCTTCTGTCTTTGCAGGACGAGTCGATTTGCTTTTAGCACAGACAGCAATTCTCTGAAGATAGAGTACATCACCTAGAATAAAACATTATGACACCTGTGGGCCCAAAATTGACACCATCTCTGTGGCAGGGAAAAGCTTAATCGAAGGTACACCTTCCCATTTCTGTACAGCACTAACTCAATGTATTCTGAGACTTCTCAGAAACAACCTTTCATTTGCCATTTACAGCTTCCCTCTATGTTAAAACCTCTCCACTAGTACAACCTTCAAAATGGTTACCTAAATACCTCAGAGTACAGAGGAAGGTTTTGCCTTTTTTATGTATGTACATACATACATAATACATACAAAATGTATGCATGTACATATGCACATAAAAACTTAGCGTGTTCTTTCAATTTCTGTAAGCCTAACATCACCCCTGTATAAAGCGTTTAAGCAGAGGACTTACGACTGCCCCTATACCTCATTTATTCATGACCTGTAAAACCGATTTCCTGCGCAAGCATATACAAAGACCAGCTCTAAAAAGATAGAGGCTACCTCAGAATAACACCAACCTCTCCCAGATCCCATATTTAGGTCTTCTTACTGAATCCACCTCCGTTGCCAGTATGGAGCAGACAAGACAGCAGTGAAAAGGAAGACTGTCTTAGCTGGTCACCAGAGAATGTCACTAATGTCTCTGCTGAAAGAAAAAGAAGAGAGTTACAAGACTGAAGTTCATGTTGAAAAAGAGCAACTGGTGGAAAGTTAAATGGCAAAACCCAGCTAGTTTCATCCTTGTATATGCTTATAGTTTTTCATTACAATGGAGATTTCTCAAGATCTAGAGAATTACACCAATTTTTCATTTTCAAAACATATAAATAGCTTATGCACAACATGCTTACTTGTAAAGCACAAGAAAAGAGAGTATATGGCATGGAATTGCCTAGTTCCACTGTCTCTTTCTTAATAGTAGAAAACATACCTTAGATCTTGAATCACTCACTGGCAGCTGCTTCTCTTTGCATCTTCTCTTCTTGCCTGAAGCCCTGCAGGAACTACTGTTGTAGCTGGTTTCAGATATGAATTGGGACTTTCTCAAAAGACACACTGGACTACAAACCAGTTACAGCTTTTGACCTTATTTACTTCCAAAAGGCAGGTATTGTATATATGACTTTGAAGTAGCTGGAGTACTTTCATACTGGTCCATGTTACAAAGCTTAGTAACTTCAGATCTATTTGATACTTCAGTAACCACTCCCATAGTTTTTGATGATAAGGATCTGTTAAATCATCTACACCTGTCGAAAGGTATAAACCACTCTGATTTGACAGCATTTTCTACCCACTTTGCCTCAGCATAAAATACATCAACAGTTTGAAGCAATGGAGAACTTTAACACTGTTGTGAGTAGCACAGCTTACATCAATACTCCCATTGTTCAGAGTCTTGGCATCACTAAATGAAAAGGCAGTGTCAGCATAAGGCTAACTTAAAAAATAACAAAACACACAAACCAAAAAAAACCTCTGTAACTTTTCTGAAGAGAGTTTACATGAAGGGCGTATTTTGGGAGAAGAAGAATTTTTAGTACAGGACCATTCGTAAGGAACTAGAAGAATTTTCTGTCACGTTTAGATAAAAACCAAAATTGGTTAAAAGAGAGACTGCAAAAGCAATCTCTCTTCAAACTTAGCATGCCACTGATGCTATTCCTCCAAAGACTTGCTCACTACAATAGCTTTCTGAACCTTTTTAGCACTCTTTGCAAGAAAAGTTTTTTAAACAGTTACTTCTCTGGGTTTTCAAATACTTTTTACTGAATAGCCAACACACAATGAATATGAATTTTTAAATGGTAGTAATGCAACTTTTTTTATTATTATAGAGGTTGGATCTTCAGTAAGGAGTTTCAAACAAATATTCTTTGGATACAATTTATCCCACACCTCCATGCGCGTAGACTTTTCAGTGAACAGAAAATCTGAGAATGATTTAAACGAGAATAGGCATCATACCTCACTGCTATCAGTTCTAAGATGTTCTGCAGCAACACCAAAATTCATGCCAGTTCTACACTATGTAGAAAGTATACAGGCGTTTCTCAAGAGGCAATAATCTGGTTGACTTCCAGAAAATCCCTTTGTCGAGCTTAGCGATGCAGCACAATTTTACCCTTGCACCAGAGGTAAATTTAACAGTTAAGTAATTTTTGCTGTCTTAGCTGCTCTATGTGTGTAAATGAAGTGGCACCAGGAATCTGGTACTTCTGGCCAATGGTCAATGAAATACCTTGGTAAGGGAAAAAGGAAGAGGAAGTTTACTACTATTTTCACAACTTTGGGAAATCATGTTAACAGCAGTGGAACTGCAACAGTTAAATAATGGTAATCACAAATTAAAATCCAAACTACAAGTTAAGAGATTCTTAATTAGGAAAAGAAATATAACAACTTCAGTTAATGGCAGGCTGTTTACCAAGAAGCTACATCTCCCAGCCTTTTCAGCAGTCACATATGTTTAAATATAAAATTTGAAATGCTGTCTTTGTCTTTGTCCAGTGCCTCTACAAAATCTGAAATCAGCTTGAAAAATGTTTGAAACCAGCTTGAAAGCAATGATGACATTGCTCACATCAGCCTGTTGCTATTTCCCTAAAACAGCAGAATACATGAATTCCAGCTTGTACCCTGTATGAAACATGAGAGTCTATATTTTTAGTAGAGTCCTGGCAGAAGCCAGTATTATGTAAGTCTTAAACCAAAGATATCTTGGCTTATAGAACTGAAGTTCACAAATTTAATTGTTCAAATTTTAGCTGAGAAAATGAAGCTGGTTTGAAATAGAGATCTAGTACACTATAGTGTATTTTTTAGGACTTGAACTTTCATTTGACATGTACCACATTTTTTGTGTTTCTCAGCCATGATACATGAAGAAAACTGCCCAAAACATACAATACCCATTAGCACAACTTAAATTTATGCTTTGCTCCTATGTAACTGTTGGCTGAAAGCAGAGAGGTAATCTATCTTCCTACTTAGTGTAAAGTCCCTTGTCATCTGCTGATTGGTGTAAATCATTATTAACTTTTGAAGCTAGTAATATCCTATTTATTTATATAGAGTCAAGAGGCTTATAATTTGTTTTGGTTTTAACTTACAACATACCATGTCAAGCTAATGTCTACTGTACCTTCCAGATTCTACTGTTGTTTAATCAAGAAACAATTTCTTACTCTTTCAGTAAATCTCGAGGTAGAAAGTATATGGCAAATCTGACCAGAATTCTTTCAGAAAGAGATTTCTTTCTTCCTTCCTTCTCCTTCTCCTTCTCCTTCTCCTTCTCCTTCTCCTTCTCCACTCCCTCTTTTTTCCTCCTTCCCTCCATTATTCCTTCCTTCCCCTTCACTTTTTGCCCCCTTCCCTTTCCTCCCCTTCCCCTCTTTCTTTCTTCCCTCCCTCCCTCCTTACCTCCCTTCCTCCTTTTCTTTCTTTGAGAGGAACAATCATTGGAATAAAACTTATATCCTCTAACACATTAATGATCTTCATGTTATGTTAACCATTAATGAGTTCCCTCACTGAGAAAAAACAAGCAAGCACTTTTTGTCCTCATATAAACTTTTACAACACTTGTGTGGTCCCTGATCTGGAGAGGTGGAGTACTCTACGGTGGCACAGGCTACCCTAAGGATTACAGTCATCCTGATTATGGTGGCTTGTGTGTTTCTGGCTGACCAAGGTCTTGCTGGAACACATAAAGCTGGATTTCTGGTTTGCCTTCAGCTGCTAACCCTCCCAAAAGCACAGCTGCATTATATGCAGTATTTCAGTCATGCTTACTCTCTTCTTACAGATTTCATCCAGAAAAAAGCAAGATCACAAAGACTAGAAAGAAGGGTTAATGTTAAGAAATATGAAGTGATGAAAAGGACAGGAAATAATACAGGGATGTCAAAATACAGTGTATTGTAGGAAATACACTCTGATCATTATAACAGACCACATGATGTTCTGAGTGTTAGTAAGAGGTTAAAGACAAAAATCTATAGATAGACTGTTTGGTATTTGAAGAAAGTAAAAAAAAAAACCAGAACAGAAAAAAACCTCTCTCAGAACTACACCATTCCTGGAAAACATTCGCCTAGACCAGGGTCTTTACAAAGCAGTGCCAAAGACCTTCATGTCTTTCATCAGGCATGTCCTCATATAATCTAATATGCCATTAAAAGCCCAAATTTATTTCTACTAAACCAGCGTACTCCACATTCATTGCAAAATGGACCCCACTGAAAATGCTGACTCTTTTGTTCTCTATCCTTAAGCTATTACTTATTTTAATAGGTAGAGCTGTACTGCCAGAAATCTTTTCTTTACAGTTGTTTGGACATATGATAAGAGTCCCATAGAATTGTCTTCTGCTTTTCTTTCCTAGTACTTTAGATAAAATGCTTTTCTGACTTTGTTGTCATCTTTTGATTGTCCATTTTTAGCTCTAAGCATTTTCCTAAAGGTTAAATTAGGTTCATCATTTAGATAGATACGTGTTTTATTTTCTCTTGTGCCATGATCACATGTGTGATCATGAGCACATCTGTGCTACCAAGATATGTACCCTTTCATATTTCTTTTTCCAAACTTCTGGTTTCCTGGTAAAATTGAATTTTTATGCCTGAACTGCTCAAATCCATCCTGATTTTGTTAGGTTCAAGCACATGAGTCATTGTTTTTTCTCTATGCCACTTAGCAGGTTAAAAAAACCCCAAAATACTCAAAGCCCCATTGAGTCAATGTAGTCACAAGCTCCTGATCTGTGCAGAATAGGTTGACCTGCTTTTCTCTAGGCTTTAAGAACATGATCACGCAATAAAACCCATGTTTCTTCCAACACCTGATTCTGGTCAACTTTGTTATTTATTGCTTTGTACCTGGTATAGTCACATGGAACTGGTTATTTTCATGGAAGACTTTAGATGAAGAACAACATCTTAGGGCCCAAGGGAATAGCTTTGGAAATTTCTTCCTCTCCGCAGATAGCCTGCAGAGGTTCAAGTAAGGCTGGAGAACAGGGGCAGCTTCATCATCAACTACAGCATGTGCTTGGCAGGGCTGTCAGGAGAAGGAAAGTAGTGAGACCAACATGCTTGTCCTGCCATATACTTGGTTTCTGTAAGATGCATTCTGCCAGGGGCAGAAGATTACCTTCCTGAGTGCGTCCCTGAGCAACACAAGCACACCTTCACTGTCTAGTTCTGTTTAGAGATACTCTGTATGTCGTCAGAGTCATGACATTCTTCCCTCAAAAATGTTTTCTACAATTAAACTTTAACACTATCTGTTTTTCAATAAAACCCCCAAACCCTAGAATACTTTGTAAATCTTTATTTTACCTGAACAGGAATTGGCATTTTCCCAGCATATAAAATTAGGGCTAATTTCAAACTTTTCATAACTTTTGCCACAGGAATTATTGCAAGACTGGACTAATGAGATAGATTTAAATGGATTAAAGATAAATTAAGGGAGGTGGTGTGGTGTTACTGTGGCTGGACACACGATGTAGTAGCGGCTGCACAGTTCCTCTGTGGACAATGTAGATAAAGTCTTAATTTTTGTACACGTTTTATGTCTTTCCCGTCTATGCTTGAGAAAAGTTGCATAACATGATTTTCTGTAGAAACAGAGCTTATAGTGAAAATTAATTCCTAAACAAAAGTGAGGGCTGTGATGCAGCTGAGTTATTCTCTGCATTAAGAGCTGGTAAATATTAGACCATTTGAAGCAGACAACAGTCTCTCTCTGAACAGACACGCAGTCCGGGAAACACAATAGTAAAGATTAGTTACTCAAAACAACAGTTGCAGTGAGCAGGGTTTGAGCAATCTGTAGGCTGCAAAGTCTCCTTACAAAATAGCTCCTGGACAAATTCCAAGAGTGGACAAATTTGTCAAGGTTACAAATGAGTGAAATTTGCCCAGCAAATGGTCCCCCTGAGCTTGCTTGTTAACTAGATGAATTTCTTGCTTGTTCATGGAGCAGGCAAACATGCCACTTGTCTGAGTTCTCTGAGTTTTTTGTGGATGCTTTCCAGTTCCAGGGGTTTTACTGTGGTAGGGGAGGATTTGGCCCAACATATATGTGTTTTTTTCGTGTTACATAAAATTGTAGGAAGATAGCTCTGCCAAAGGGCACAAGTCATTTTTTTTTGGTCTTAACAGCCCAGAGTTTTGTTGATCATTTTTCCCAAACAGGATGTCTGTGCAGAGGGGAAACATTCTTTTAGTTAGTTTATTTCTGCTATGATTTTTTAAAATTTCATCAGGTTTATTTTTTCAGTACCATATCCTAAGGAGAAAAATGTTCACTGAATCCATACATTATAATATTGTCATCAAATAGTATATCGAATAACTGGGTTGCCTGTTGGTAGTGAGAGGCAGATAAATCTTATCTGAATGAGATATTATGACAAGACACAACAGGTTTGATCAGTAGCTCTCAAGGGGCAAAAACTTTACCTCTCGGGAAAAGCACCACTTTTCTTTCAATGTTGAGCCTAGCAAAATTCTACTCCATGTAATGGTCTTGTTACCATAGCATGAATAGGTATTGCTTCTAAAAGGAATGCTGCTTTAGCAAGAATTAAGACTGTGGAGTCTTCTTTAATTGCTAAAAGCCAAAATTTAATAGCAGATATAAATATTACCTGACACTCCTTTTGAGGAGAGTTGCCAGGTGAAACCTCAGACACCGCCTGCCCCCAAAGAAACCCAAACTCCTTTCCTTAAATTCTTCCAGAAAATGAATTTCTTCTAGTCTATAGACCAGCCATTATAACTCAGGAAGAAGGTTCAGAAGGAGAAAGGACTCATGATCACCCGCCTGGCCTTCTGCATTACACATACCATAGACCTGTGCACCACAGTTCATATATTTATGACTTTTGGAAGAAGCAGAGTGTGCAGTTTAGAGAGCTATCCATTCTTGTTTAATCATAGCTACCAGATCTTAAAGATCTTTACAGTATAGTCATCCTTTGCCTCAAATCACAGTCTCAAACAGACTTCCTGTAATGTATTGACGATCAGTGTAAATAATCATTTACACTGGTGGCCTGTTAAGTCATCTTCAGCCACATTTTGTCTCCAGTCTTATGAAACTACATCAGGATTCCCATATTAAAAATCTACATTCACAGTTTCTCAAAAAAAAACCCAAGCAGAATGTATGTAGATTAAGGTCAATTATTAATGCTGTTGTGCAGCTGTTTGCAACTTTTTCATTTACACATCCAGGCTTCACTTATCTGTATTTCAAAATAATTCATATAGAACTCTTATCAAATATTCCATTTCTGATTTATTGTAGATTGAAAATTCACAACTGTTACGTCAGTTCTGAAAAAGTTTCTTTTTTTTTCTTTAAACTAAAGTAAACTTCCTTCATGTATGGAGAACGGCAGTGTTTAAAGATAATTTAATTTGCTTTCAAATGTTGTCATTTAAAATTTACCTCTGAATCATTTTTTGGTTTAGGGCTAGCCTTTATAAAGTACCCTGTCTGTGTGAGTATATATATATTTGTGTACTAAAGAAAATGTGCGGATGTAAAAAGATGGAAGATCCTACTTGCACAGAATGCATTTTACTAGTTCATATTCATTGCTTCTAATACTAAACTCTGAGTTCAACAATCAATCAACCAATTTGTTCTTTTTATTCTTGGCTTTTCAGCATTTCAGGTTGCATTCCTAATGTTTTTCATGTAGGGTTGTTTTGGTTTTGGTTTTGGTTTTCCTCCTTAATTTTATCAATTGCATATCATGAATATTACCGATTAAACGGTAGATATCACTTATCTTGACTTCAGCAAGGCTTTCAGCATGGACTCCTGCAGTAACCCTGTAGCAAACTGGAGACATATGAACCAGATGGGTTGATTACAAATTGCCTGATCTGTTGAGTTCAAAGGGTTGCGAAGATAAGTAGTATGTGAAGTCCAACTGTCAATTCATTACTAATGGCATTCCCTAGGTGTAAATGCTGGGGTTCATACTATTTAACAACTTTATTAATGATCTTGACAGCGCAATGGAGTGCATCTTCAGCAATTTCATGGCTGACACCAAGTTGGGAGGGTGGCCAGCATGCTGGAGTGTAGGGCTGTCATTCAGAGGGGACCTCAACTGGCTGGAGAAATGAGCTGGCAGAAATTTCGCGAAGTTCAGCAAAGGCATATGCAGTGTTCTGGAGCTGATATGATGTGATAATGCAGAAATATAGACGGGGCACTGACAGGTAGAGAGGAGATCTACAGGAAAGGAGCAGAGAGTTCTGGTGGAAAACAAGTTGAATGTGATGCAGCAGCGTGCCCTTATGCTGGCTTTCTGGGCTCTGTTAGCCAAGGGTACGTACAGCAGGTTGATTCTATTCAGCCAGTTGATTATTTTCCTCTATTTTTTATTTGTGAGACTGTATCTGGAATGCTGTGTTCTGTTTTGGTTCCTAAGACAAAAAATACACTGCCAGAAGGCAGTGCAAGCAGAAGGAAGAGACTGCCTTTTCAGGCACTGCTTGAAAAGATAGAAGTAATGTCAGCAAAGATCGAAGTTCCTCACCTCTACATTTCTGGGGCCTCCAACAGTCTTTGATCTAAAGAGCTGCTGATATTCCTGCACTTAAAGCTGGACTCATGCTAGGACCAGAGTAGAACTAGGACTCAGAAGATGCTTGGCCTTACAGGAACATGGTTGTAAGCTACTGTCAGGGATAACCTTTTACACTGGGACAGTGGCATGGCAAGACTGGCTGAATAATGACTAGCTGAGACTGTAGAATTAGGACAGTGCAGGGGATCTTTAGTGTTATTTGTCTATCAAATGGAAAGAAAAGGGTATAGCAGATAATAAAAATGAAGATATCTCAATGATTGTTCTGTGTAACATTTACTCACTTCTCACACAAGCCTAGCAAGTAAGCAGGACTAGTTTTACTTATCACTTTACGCTGAGGCAGG
>NW_009258952.1:4457471-4474841 GCF_000687185.1 Egretta garzetta | reverse complement strand
GGAAAGTCTCCAGGTCTAATTTCATAATCATCTCAAAAAGGATATTAGGAAGAAGGAGAGACTCTGCAAAAATGGGAAAAAATAAAACTGGTCAGCCAAGAAACGTTGTCTTAAAGGTCAGGAAGGATAAGGTAGCATTGCCAAAAGTCAAGCTGCATTAACGCTTGTAAGATATTCACACAAGCAGAAAAGGCTTCTTCCAGTGCAGAAATAAAGAAGGAAACTGATGCTTGTGCACTGTGGTAAGGGCCAAGATTGGAAGTAAATGAAATATGTTCCAAGAAACTAAGTTAATTATTTGCTTCAGCTGAGATAGAAAAAAAATGAAATGCTTAAAATAATCCAATTTTGAGGCCTGGAGAATATCTGTTTCCAGAATTCTCAAAACAGGCATATGAAACCACAGATTGAATAACTAAAATGGCTAATAAATATATCAACAAGGGATTAGCACAATGTAACTAGAAAATAGCAAAGGAGGTTCCTAAGCTATAAAGAAAGAAAAATCATCTGGTAAATCCATTTCTATTAGTATGTCTTCAGTAGTATTCAATAGAAGAGATTTTATAGGTATGAGTAATTATGATGATGCAAGTAAAAACAGATTGGAGAAATACACAATATGTATTTACCCCATCTAGATTATGCCAGACTAAACAAATGGGTAAGAAAACAGAAATTTTAGACAAAGGAAAGGGTGTAGGACAGCCTACCTGGATTTCAGTGAAAAAAATTAATATAGCATTACAGAGTATATTATTGACAAAGCTGGAGAAATTGAAGATTAGAAGAGGAGCCATCAATGTGTAATGAAAAGGGGTGTAATAAGATGTAGTGGTAAAACAGAAAATGTCTTGCTGGAAGAGCTTTTCAGTAGAGATTCTAAAGAACTTGACTTCAATAATCTATGTTCTTTAAGAATTCATTAAAACTTGCTATGTGTTATTTTCATTAATGTCCTTGGCACATATAGTGTGTGCTGAAGAAATGGCTGATTGGGCAAAACTAGGAAGCACTGCCTCTGTGAACAAACTGATTTTATGAGACAGCTGGATGCCCTTGAAGACTTGAGCAATGGAAGTGATTTGAAATCCTGCAGTATACACTACATGATTCTATGCTTAGGAATTACCAAGGAACTCATGCTTTAAATTCAGCAGTAGAAAACAAATTTGAAAACAAAGGTGGAGCTTGACATCCCTGGACAGCTAAGAGCTAGACAGATGATGCAAGCTGTGAGAAAAGGCAAACGTGATTTGAGAATTTGCTAACTGCGGCATTTTAAGTGAAGTTTGGAAAATATTTCAGTTGTGTTGCTGTTACTCTAATAAATGTCATTTGGAATTTAAACTGCAATATAAATAAAGAACAACTATTTGTATGATCAAGGGAATGGATAGCTTGTCATATGAGCAGGCGTAATTTTATGTGCATCGAAGCAAATATAAAACTGCTGTCTGTAAAGAAGTAACGTTGTGCTGTCTGATATTCCTTAATCATGATTTTCTTCTTCCTCTAGCAACTGCAGTGGAATTTCAAAAACTTATTGAATAGGCTATGTAACATGGTTCCTGACCATGTCATTGACTGTAGTCATTGAACTAGCCAGCTTCATTTTTCTAGGTTCTATTTACCAAATTTATTCATGTGATTTCACATGACTTTCCTTACCTTATATAATTTGCAGTGTACTCCTACCTTCTTTCTCTACTACCTTTTCGTCAAATCACTTCCTCGCCATTTCTTAAGTTTATAATTATTTTTCTCTTACTATTTTCTTACTACACAAAATTTTCTACTATTCCTTTTGAGACATTTCGATTACTTGCTCACATACATAGATTATACATATAGGACAGTTCTTGGTGTATTGACTAATACTTATATATAGGTTTCTTGTGAGCAATATTTATAAACTCGTGACTTCTGGACAGCTATTATTCACATATGGTTTTATCATCTCCTAGTAATGCTTATTAAATACTTATACATTTAATGCTGTATATTTATATGCTATGAGCATATGTGCTTTTATAACTTTCATTTCTTGATGTACATACAAGCTATGGAGGCTAAAATCATGTGTTTTTAATCAAGAGCATCAAACAAAACAGATCTTTTCAAGCTGGTGAGTCAATGTCAGAGAGCTTGGCTTAATGAAACACCTAGACTCCCAGAGCCCCCAAACCATACTCCATCACTTGGAGGTAAAATCACTGCTCTGCTGCTGTAGATCAGTATATCTCCACTGAGTTCAATAGAATTACATCAAATTATGCTGGTTAATGGTCCAGCCAGCAAAACTTAGAACTTTGAAGTGCTTTGGTTTGTACGTCTGTAACCAGTGTCCTGCTTTTTCTGCATAAGGTTTCAAACCGCTTTCAGGGAAATACTGGCCTACCTTTTTGCCCTGTCCAGCTATGTCCTCTGCATCTCAGTATGACTGTCTACAGTGTGTCTGGTTAACTCCACTGTTCCCAAAGTTTTTTTGTGGAGATGTAGTCAACAGAAGTCGGCAAACAAACTGCAGAAACTCAGGTCATGTGCCTCTATCATGAATGGTTTGCTTGTTCC
Source organism: Egretta garzetta (assembly GCF_000687185.1). Taxonomy (NCBI): domain Eukaryota; kingdom Metazoa; phylum Chordata; class Aves; order Pelecaniformes; family Ardeidae; genus Egretta; species Egretta garzetta. The sequence goes on along the minus strand of NW_009258952.1, from coordinate 4,472,267 downwards.
TGCCCCAGTTTGATTCCCCAAAATTCTCAAATGGCCAAATTTAAAAATTTTGATATTTTATTCCAAGTGCTTCAGCCCAAATGCTATTGGAGGGCTAAGGAAAGTTATAAAATAATTATTCTATTGAAAATATTACTGCATTCAAATGTAAAAATTTCACTGTCCACTTTCTCTATACATCCTTACTCTTCAAGCCTGAACAGTTTTTTGCAGCATCATACTCAGATGCATTACACTGACTTGCTTTTATTATTACTGATTCATTTGTAGCTTACCTTTTAAAGGGAAAAGGCTTTTTCTGTGTTTATGTCTGTCCAGCTCTCCCTCTCAGTAACATCTGAACCCACTAGCTAATTTCAACCAACTTAGACACGGCAAAAAAATATGAAGTTCCCAAGAAGGTTTTTCTTTTTTAAATAGGCATTAGATAAGGAAGGTACATCATTAATGATTACAATAATGAAATGGTAACGTCTTCCTTCTTTGGTCTTTAGAGGAATCCACAAGGATGCTTGCTACAGCTCAGGAAACCAGTTATTTATACTTCACTTCATATTTAAACAGAATGGGCTTATGGAAGGGGAAAAAAAAGACTTTGGAGGGGGAAGTTGTGTCCTGTTATTCTTGTCAGGAATTAAAGACTGAAAATCCTAAACACAATGAATGTAAAGTGAAAATGACCAACATCTCTTCCTTGCCAAATGCACCTTGCAGAATCAGATGTTCCTTCCCTAGTCCTGAAGTGACTAATTGAAAAGCCAACATGCTCTGACATTTTGTTGAGCACAGGTGTCGTCCAAAGAATTAAGAGATGGAGATTATAACATTCTGTAATTGTGGAACAGAATGACATGTTCCTGCAGATAAACTGGGCATTTATCCAAGCAAAATTCACAGAAAATTTATCTTAAAGTATGAGCTTCCAGTATGAGAAAACTGCTGCATAGTCGTTCCTGCTGTAGCATATGACATTGCCTTTACACAGTGACCGTGACCAGATTAAGATAAACAAACACAAGCCAATAGAACTCATAGGTACTTCTTAATAATATGAATCTTCATTTGCTAGAAATGACTGTGTTCTGTAACAATTTGACATTTATATAAAGCAGAACAGCAGGAACAATAGTATCTTTTTTGTGCTTCAAGCTAAAATTGAGATCTGGCCTTGCTGTGCTGGTTACCAAAGAGAAGTCTGCCTTTTCCATAACAATATGAAGGATGGAAGAAATAAGGTGGCAGCTTTCTTTTGCAGATGAAGACCTTCAACATGCAAAGTTTGGGACTCTCGTAAAAGGTCAACAAAAAATTTGAACTGTTACTAAGCATTTCATCCCCAGCTGTTGGAATCCCAGGCCAACATCTTAATCATATTAACAGTCCTCATCTTTATATCTTTTCTAGATTATCTCTGAAATTAAATTTATGGGATCTCAGTTTGTACAGATCTCAGGAACCTGTCAGACCAAGTGGATTAAATCTTAATATTTTCCTTAGAAAAAAAGGCTGTTCTCTCTCTCAAAAAAATATCCTTAGCTTAAGAAAAATACATGGACACTGTCCTGAAGTTTATGAAAGGTGCAGAAATAAGAGAGCTAGCCCTCTGCCAAATAGTTACTGAGATGATAAGAAGTGTGTGCTTTACATCAATCAGAAAGCTAGTATAGAAATACAGCGCTTGTCTATTCATTAAAACATCCCTCATTTTTATTCCACTGAAACCTGAAAAACCTTTTAATAATGTGTTGTGGATTAACCCCAGCCAGCAACTAAGCAGCACACAGCTGCTTGCTCACTCCCCCCTGGTGAGATGAGGGAGACAATTGGAAGCGTAAAAGAGAGAAAACTCATGGGTTGAGATAAAGACAGTTTAATAAGTAAAGCAAAAGCCGCACACGCAAGCAAAGCTAAACAAGGAATCCATTCCCTCCATTTCCTCCTAACATGTCTGTAAAATGTCCACAAAATGTCTGCTGAGTTGATTTAGTCCATGCCTTTGGGCTCCATCTGTTATGGTGGTCACTCAGGACAGGAGAGGTGCTGTGTTGCGTGGAGTTACTGGGTACCAAAGCCAGCTCAGGTCGGGTCACTGCTGCACTTGCACTGCTTCTTGTAAGGCTTGTCCTCCGTTGGGTCAGGTGGTTCTTGTTACAGTAATTCCCATAACATGCAACTCAAATCATGGGTGACAACAATTTAAAGGTATTTCCATCACAATCTCCACACCTGGACCCTTTGGGCCAGACCATAGGGCTTAACATTGCAATGAATTCCTTCCCTTGCCCCTGATCCAGCTTGGACTTATCCACAGCCTGCAGTCCCTTAAGGCTGTACCTGCTCCAAGTGGAGCCTTATCTATGAGCCACAGTCTCTCCAGGTCTATACCTGCTGCAGCACAGATTTATCCACAGTCACAGTTGCTTTGAGGTTCACCTGTTCCAGAGTGGCCTTCTCCACGGGCCACAACACCTTCAGAGATATGCCTGCTCCAGTGTGGCCTTACCCACAGCCACAGTCCTTTCAGAAGTAAACCTGCTCCAACATGGTCTTACCCATGGTTGCGGTCCCTGCAGGGGTGTAGCTGCTCTGTCATGGGCTTATCCATGGCCACACGCTTTGAGGTGCTCCAGCATGGCCTCATGCACAGCCACAGATCCTTCAAGGTGTACCTTCTCCAGCGTGGACTTATCCTTGGGCCACAATCCCTTCAGAGGTATACCTGCTGCGGCACAGATATAACCAGGGCCACAGATGCTTCAATATGTACCTGCTCTGATGTGGACTTATTCATGGCCACAGACACTTCGGAGTGTCCTGCTCCCATATGGACTCATCTCCAGGTCACAGTCCCTTCAACTCGAGTTCACACCGGAGTTCCAGCCCATCCAGGACAGCAGCACAGAAACAGCAGCGATGCCCTGGCCATCGGCCAGCCCAGGCACATGGCCATGGCTGTTATCAAAATGTTCCCAGGCACAGCAGAGTGAAATGATCAGCAGTACAGCAGTGCTGTAAGCAGCGAGAGCAAAAAGCAGCCACTAACGAGCACCGGACTCTAACATACAGTAAGGCAAGCAAGCTCTCATGGCAAGCACAGGAGTCTGCCAATTAATACCTAAACAGCAATAAAAGCTATACATTCAATTTAGCACATTCCAATCAAACCTGTTGTTATCTTGAACCCTTTGAGCCCCACGTTGGGTGCCAAAAAATGACTGTCATGGTTTAACCCCAGCCAGCAACCAAGCACCATACAGCTGCTCGTGGTGGGAAGGGGGAGAGAATTGGAAGAGTAAAAGTGAGAAAACTCATTGGTTGAGATAAGAACAGTTTAATAGGTAAAGCAAAAGCCACACATGCAAGCAAAGCAAAACAAATAATTCATTCCCTGCTTCCCATCTGCAGGTGGGTGTTCAGCCAACTCCAGGAAAGCAGGGCTCCATCACACGTCATGATGACTTGGGAAGATAAAGTCCATCATTCCAAACATCCCCCCTCCTCCTTCTTCTTCCTCCAGCTTTATATGCTGAACACATACTACTACTATATATACTACTACTATACTGCTATGAAGAAAATTTACTCTGTCTTAGCCAAAATCAGCACACAATGTTATATAGAAATTAGTCTTATATTAGATGCGATGGTATTGTCTATATTTTTATAAGAGTACATACAGAAATGAGCAGCTCTGATCAAAAAGAAAACAACCAAATTTGAAAGAATGAAAAAGAAAAGGTAAGTTAGATTTACTAGGTAAGAAGTTGAAAATTCAGGTGACTGACAAGAAAAGCTAATGATTGACCACTCTAGAATCAGAAAGCACAAAAAGGATGAGAAAGAAAATCCAGGAAAAAAAAAGACAAAAAACCCCATGGTTAAGGAACACTACAGGACACAATTTGTAGATAATAATAAAAAAGTCTTTAAATAAAAATTTAAATATAAACAACTGCAAATGTGAAAGTGCTAAAAAATACAGGCAATAAAGTTTAGCATGTAAAACAAAGCAGGCTGTCCAGGCAATAGGTGAACACAGGTATTTTCAGATGGGACGCCTGAAGAGGCCTAGCTAAGAAGCATTTTGAATCTTTTATTGTTTTGAAATTAATGTTAGAAACCTTGAAAAAGATTGCAAGACTGTCAACATGATTTAAATATCAGAAAATGACCAAAGTTACTTGAGATATTACAGACATATAAGATTTGTGAAAATACTGGGCAAAATAATGAGGCAATAAACGCAGTCCTGTATCTACAGAGGATTAGAAATTAAAAATTGAGTTTATCCCAGCCAACAGAGGTTTCTGGAGAAGAAGGCTTGAAAAAGTCTGGTTTTTTTCTTATAAGATTACAGGCAAGAATTTGACATGGTGTAATTGATAAAAGTGGCTACTGATAAAAGCTATTGGGATTTTTCCAAAGCATTTGATGTAGAACTATAGCATTTTAAGACCTGTGTGACCTGAGTTAATAGGGAACCATTAAAAGGATGAAAAGGAGAATGCTATGCTATGCTTAAAATGCAGGAATGTCCTGTCCAGTTCTGATGTCCGCTGTGCTTGAAAGGGGTCCGAATTACTTGAAAGAGCTCAGAGAAGAGCCAAAATAATGATCTTGCTGGCTTTGGAAAACAAACCTAGGATATAAGGAACTCAGTCTATTCAACATATCAGGAGGAAATCTGAGAGCTCATCAGGTCATTTTAGGAAAATGATTCAAACATGGAAGAAAAAAATTGTAGGGAGAATCATTTCTAGGAAGAGATGTACCATCTTGCTGATGAAGAAAGAAAGATAATTGTATGACCAAAGATAAAATTAGACAAGCTGACATATGATGCCATTTCATAAGAGCAAAGATAATTTGAAAAATGTAGAAAAATTTATGAACTGTAATAAAATGAAGCAATTTGCCCTAACTTCTTATGGATGTTCTACAGTGCAAATGCCGGGTGGCTTGCACATTATATTTTCAGTGGTCTTTCACTGAAATTCGAGAGTTGGATAATTTGTGAATCCTCTTATTTATTTTTATTCCTTCATAGTCAGCAAACATTACATTCTCTCAAATATACTGCTGCTTGCAGATTTGAGTTTGACCTGAAATAAAATTTAAGCTGAAAATCTCACACTTCAGGTTGTCTGCATGAAAAAGAATCATTCTTCCTTCATTGTTTTGGGAAAATGAGAGAGAAGGGAGTGATTCCTGTTCTTTGATTCCTGTGGATTGCCTGACTCTGCAGACAGACAGATGGACAATGTTCTGCCATGAAGATAATGCTCTTTATTATATATCTGACTGTGTCTCATACCCAAGGTTTGACAAATTACTTGATTTGAGGTATGGGAGATATTTTTTTTTTTGCAGTCAGGATGACAAGATATGTGCCTCCAGCTAAAGAAGAACCTGACACGTTAAATGCTTGTTCTAACCAGTTCCGTATTGTTTCAGGGGTCTTTACCAGTGAAGCCCCAGAGAAGTTATGGAGTCTCCCTCCCTGGAGATAATCAAAAGCCATCTGGACACAGGCCTGGGCAACTGGCTCTAGGTGGTCCTGCTTCAGCAGGGGGCTTGGACCAGACGACCTCCAGAGGTCCCTTCCAAACTCAACCATTCTGCAATCCTGTGAAGCCATTTTGGTTTCTACTGTTCCTGATACATAAATCTCTTGAGACCTAAAGTGCTTTACTCTAATCCAGCACTCTGGGTTTGCTAGGAGGATAATAGAGCGATATTTAATGTGCTCTGATATAGTAGTCAGACTACATGATCTAACGATTATTTGCCTCAGATTCTATGAAAAAAAAATGAAACCGTTCCTCTTCCCCCAGTCCCCCCAAAGAACTGTTTAGCTCTAAAGCCAAGCAAAAGGAGGGTCAGTTGCAGAATATAATCTGCCTTTTGTACTGTCATCAGAATTGTTAATAAATGAGCCTTTATTACTGTTGAAAGGCAGAAACAGCACCAAAGATTTTCAGTTACAAGATTAGGCTGGTTTTCTTGGAAATACTACAGTATCATCCACTTCTAAATCTTACAGATCTGATCTAGAGTCCCATGAGAGACAATAATCATGTGTTTCAATCTTCATATGCAGTAAATTTTAAGTTTGTAAGATTAAATGAAGTATGAAATCTGTTGAATGGACCCCCTGGCTGCTCAGGAGAGTGTTCCCTTCCATCCCAGGCAGGCTGCCAGCCTTGCAGCCGAAATTCCTACCAGGGAATTTCAGGTGCCTCTGGGAGGACATGTTCAGGAAGAGAGAGGTGTTTCTTTGTGTTTGAGACAATCTCCCTGATGGGCAGCACAGACATTATGAAACCATAGGTTGTAATAAAACTGAAAGTGGATTATCTGACTGTCCAATTTCTACAGCACCACTTGTGAGCCACAGGTACAGCTGACTCAGTTTTAAGAACTTAGTGAGTGACAGGCTTTTGTTCTGGTTTAGGAATTAAAGCCAAAGAGAATGAAAACTGAAAGAATATCTGTATTATCAGTGGTGGTGAATAAGAAAGAATCGTCACCTCATGTCATGAAATTAGAGGCCAATCCATGTGGGAAAATGTGTGTTATTTGCTGTGACACATGGCAAACCAGTACACAAGGGCTACTGTTCTTTTCTTGGTAAAACAAGTCTCAAACCAGAAAAAAAATCAGCAGAACTTGACTAGAAAGTTAGCAGAGAAAACCTTTGTTCATATCTGGAGTTTGCCTTTCAGGAACTAGTCTAGTAGAATGATTGCCTTTATAACGATGGCTTTTGTGTGCATTGGCTGATTTTAATAAGAGAAAAAAAAAGGTGATAGACTCCTCCAAAGACGAAAATGTTAACTGCAACTACAGAGATTCAGCTGAATTTTTTGTCACTGATCTTAATAGCAGTTACTGTTAACATTGGCTTTGTAAAAGTGAAAATATGAACTTGTTCCTGACTAGACTGAGAGGCAGTGGGGGTTGCTTATCTTATTTACTAAGAAAAACTTTTTCAAAGGCTTTGATCTAGCTTGTTCTAGGCATCATTGTTGCACAAATCTCTGTGATATTACTGTCAGTCTCCATTTTCTCTTGAATCATAATCTCTTTCCTGATTTTTTAGGAAGGACTTCTATTTTAAAGCTATGTGTGGAAACTGGCAGAATATAATTTGTTTCAGAAGATCCCAGGTTTCTTCTGAGGGAAAACAATGAGAAAATGTTGTGATTCCCATGAGAGGGGGAGACTTTGGCAGGGTCTTCTGGGTCTCTGTGGGAAGGGTAGGGTTCCAATGTTCTCTCCTTTCTTGGAGATTTTTAATCTCTTTCTGAGAGAGATATACCCATACATATACATTTCTATTGCACAGATGTACATTTGAATAATTAAATGTTTTACATTTTTATGGAAAAAGTATTTTTTCATGCATGGTTGATGGGGTAAGGACTTCTGTTTAATATCAAGGGTAGCAGTGTTTTGACATCAGTCATTTACAGGCAAATACAGACAGTGTGACTATACTGTGTTCGTTAACCAAGGAGCAAAATCGTACATTTAATCAAGGATGTTCCCAACAGAATCAGAAGGAAACCCAGGTTTTTAACATACTGGTAGTAGTTACTTTTTATAAGCTGATATTGCATCAGTTCAACATTTGGAATAACTAAACCATCTGCAAACTAGGGTAGTGTATTCCCTTGGAGGTTTAAAGCATTTCTAGCATTGAACACCTCTTATGATGCTCTTAATTTGCTTTGAAAGGGATTTTTTTTTTTTTTCATCCTGTATTGCTGGATGGGATTCTGTGAGGAGCTCATTTCCACTGTGTGTTAACGAGAGCACAGGGAGCCTGGACTAATTAGAAACCTAAGAACTATTTTATGCCACAACAACTGTAACAACCCTGTATGCCTTAGATTCCACCTGGCTTTCTTAGCACTTCTCATTCCTTTCCTTCTGTCTCTACAGTGCCTGGCATTTCCCCTGTGTTATGGGCAAATCTTGGCTTCTTTCTCAGGACCAAGGATCTGGCTTCAAAAAAACATAAGTGCTATAGCTAGCCTTTAATAAAAGATGTTTTCAAACTTTTCCTTCTACTGTTCACTGGGAAAGTGGTAACCTATTGGTAATGTCAGTTCATGATGTCACTTGTGGCACTAGATAAATTCATGGGTAACTACTCTTTGATAATAATTTAATGGGGTCAGTTTCTTTGACTTTTGTTGCTTTGCCTCTCCCTTTTGGGTACAGTCCCTGTTTTGCTATTCCATGTTTCCTGACATCTCTTTTGAAACAGTTCTGTTGACAGCTGCTTACTTGTTGCTATACAGAGTTGTACTGTTCTGCTTCTTAAAGTTGTAGATCCCGTTGAAACTTTTACTCTAGGTCCAGCAAAAGCTGTTGGGCCTGTTGTTGATTTGCATTTTTCCGCAGTCCTTACTTTTTTGGGGAAAGATAAAAGTATGACTCTGATGTAGTCCAGCTAGATCTATCCTTATTAAAGGTTTTTCACCTTCTGCTTAGTAATAATTTTAAATTAGTGTTCCAATATAAAATATTTCGTGTATTCCAAAGATCCTTGTGTTTTTTCTTTCACCTAGTCAGCATTTTTCTTAGCCTTGTTGTAAACCAAAGTCCCAAACAGTAATGGAGCTTAATTTTGCTATAAACCATACAAATGCATTCAGTGGGTTTACAAATTATCCCTTCTGTTGCTTTACAAAAAACCCCCCCCCCCCCCCCGCTTTTTTTTTTTTTTGGAAAGAACATCTGGGCTGTTGTACAGATTTTAAGAGCAAAGTTAAACAAAAACTGGGACCAATGCCCAGAGAAACCAGCTCAAATAAAACTTGGGCAAAATAAACTATCCTAAATAGGAAGAGTTAGATAGAAGCAAAAATAATATATGTAGAGCTGCCCAAAGGTACAGAAAGTAGAGTAGAATGCTTTTGCAGTGAGCACAGTTGCTATACATCAGACACCTTCAGAGACAGAATCAAAAAGATGCCTGTAGAAAGGGATGCTAGTGGATTGGTTCCCAATACTTTAAGGCCTCCCTTGAGTCAGATTCAACTGCAGCAAGAATATTCTCATGGAAACATAGGATGTTTCTACTGTAGACCCTGAAAGCATCTTATTTCAAGCTCCAAAGCTCTGGGCACTCTTTCAGTTTACCATCAAGAGCAGCTTAGGTGAAATGTAGGCTCTTTCACTTAGGTGAAAGCTGTGGGATTAGATCTTGCTCTCTTGTTTTTCCCAACTAAGCAACTGGAAATTGCTTACACAAGGAACTGACACATCAGACATGACAGCTTTAACCTTTGGAATATACTGTGCTCCAGATATCATGAGACTGACTTACAAGAATGAGATTATAATAACAATATTTTTGACTTCTTTTCACTAGCAATCTGAACATTTAAGCTATCATAGCCTGTTTTATAACATATCCTACATCCTTGAGGTGGGTAAGCTACATTTAAAAGAAATTGAAAACCCAAATTCTCATGGACTAATATGTACATAAGTGCAGGGTTTTGCAAAAAAAAAAAAAAGCAGTTGCAAATGTTGGAGTATGTCTTGCTTGAAACTTAATGTGCATGAATAGTGCCCATTTTCTGAAGTTACTAGACAACTTGTGGTTTACCTTACTTGAAAGCCCATTAGATTACTATTAAAAACATTAAATTGGTGGGGTTTTGTAAAAGTGGTGATCTATTGTCTGAACCTGTAGAATTGTTGGGTCTTTGTTGTTGGGTTAAAGAAAAACATTGTGAGCAGCTGCCAGTTTATCATCTTGGTGATTTTATCATCTTTCATAAGACTGTGCATGAACTAGAAGCAGAAGGAGCCTCCCCAGCCTCCTTGAGGTGAGCATAGGTTGGGCCCTTCTTATTGTAATTTTTGACAATATTTTTTTGTTTTCTGACATAAGTGGTAAGCTCACCTGGCACACCTTCAGCGTTTTTCTTCAGCCTCCCAGTCCTTCTTTAAGTTGCACCTCCCCATCTTCCTTCCACAATCTCCATTACATCCTCACTCCCTTTACTTCCCGTAAGTCCCTCTTTTCATCACTTTCCTCTCATTTATATCGAAATTACAGTTTATGCAATTTGTACTTGGAAGAGGACAGATAATCTGAGTTCCAGTAACTCAAGTGACCAGCTGATTGTATATTACCAAGCTTTCTCCTGGCCTTACATTTTTATTTCATTGTCTTTCATTAAGTTTTCTCTATATTTGGAGAACATTTATTTGCCCTTTACTAAGTTTTATCTCTGTTGTGCTATGTTTATAGGACACCATGTGTACTTTTCAGAAGTAACCTCAATTCCCTTGAGAGACTCTACTTGTTTTTTGCCCATAAGTCTATTTGTCAAACAATGTTTTTTGTTATACCTTGTTTGTGTTAGTATTCTTCTTTGGTTTGCAACCTGAAATAAATGAGAATATACAGTAATTTGCAGCAGTATTTCCACTAACTCAACTGAACTCTATTTATTTGTAATAGATAGATTTTTTCTTTTTTGAAGTGGCACAAAAATGAATCATAAAACCCCAAACCCTGTATTTCCTATTACATTTGTTTTATCCAGCAGGCAAACCAAACCATTAATCAGTTGGATTTATATGTGCTGCAAGATCAGGTCCTGGCAACCATGACCTTAGTCCTGGACAGTGTTTAAACGTGTGATTAACTTTGAGCAGATGCTTAGCTCCTATTTTTGACAGTGGAATGTAAGCACATCTGCTTCCTAAGGAGTCTCATTTCTACTGAAGTTAATGCAAGGTTTTCTTTGACTCCAAAAGGACCTGGATCAGACTTCAGTTTCTTGAAGATACTAAAGAATCCTGGAACTCTGTAAAAAATGCTTTTAAAAGAATTTAATTAGGGTGAAAGTAACTGGTCTTCTCAAAACAGTTATCTAATTATTTATGTCTCACTTCTGTCATAGTACCTTAGCATGTATTTTGTTAAGCTCCACAGCTTCAGGGACGTTCCATGCAGTGATTTAAGTAACCATTAATTGGGGCATCTAAGTTGAGGTTTAGATTCCTTTCACTTCAAATGCTTAAAATATACATGATCAAGATACTTCTAGGGGATTTTGGTCAATGCTTATGTGTCCTCTTAGAAGCTTTGTGTTCACATGGTTCACTTACTTTGGAGAATTTTTAGGCCCTCACAGAAGAAAATGGTTTCTTATGAAGAGAGCACCTTCTTAGAAGAGTAGTATATTTTATTTGTAAAAGACCAGTATATTTTATTTTTTTCAGTAAAGTGTTTTTTAAAACAGGATCTAATAAACATTCATTTACTGAACAGATGCCAACAAATTTTATTTTTAAAAATAAGACAAATATAACTGGACTAATATTAAAATAATCAATATCCAAAAAGATTGGCTTGAGAAAATATTCATTTTTTTCAGCAAAAGGGAAATGTATTATAGTATTGTTTTCATTTCACTCCTAATAAAGAAATTAGTAACAGAGCAAATAGAAGTACCTCAATTTTTTATCTTTTCAGTTTAGACTCAGGAAAAAAGGAGGCCAAAATATTTTTAAATTATGGTTGGCTTTTTTTCCTGGGAGTTTCTGTGCAATGCAATAATATGTGCTTACCCTAAGGTTATTGTAGAGTGTTTATACACTTCATTATATATGCCATCATCTGGAATCTCGTATGTACATCAATTTACCAGTCATAATTGCCAGTGAGTAGTATAATTCCTGGAGTCTTCTTTCAAATTTATGAGCATGCTGGTCTGAGCTCTGACCCTGTTCTCGCTAATCCAGGAGTGAAATAAGGGAGAGCATTTAAAATATGGTTTGGTAAGCTGTCCTTGTTTTAAATACAATATATTTATGGACTGTCCATTTAAAATCTGTGCTTTTTTAAGAGGCTTTTAAAATGCAAGCTCCATAACAATCTATCAACCTTAGGAAGTACCTGGTGTTCTATATTATATGGGGAATATGATTTGGATGTGTGTTCTGCTCTTTGACTACATAATATGTTGAAATATTACATGTTGGCTTATGTCTGTTCCAGCACTGAAGGCGGTAAAACTCCTACACTAATTGTTTTTGAAAGGCTTCCTCTATAGGCTTACCATGCATTATCCTTTTTTCAGGAGTTTACTCTTCTTTTACTATTATTATTTTTCTTCTCAATATCATTTTATTATAATCTGATGCTGGAACTGAACAGATTTATGCCTCCAAAGATTTACAGAAGGAAGATGTATCAATCACAGTCAGCCTTTCTAAATTGAAGTCACACGATGTGTGAAGTAACCGGGACCACTAGAGAGAGCTCTCGTAACAAAACACTGCTCCCCCATGAAGATCACTGCAATCAGTCCAGGCACTTCATTGAGTTCCAGGATCTTGCCACTTACCTGCAGCCAGATCCCAAGTTATATATAGCTTTATACAAGGCTTAATCCTGAACTGGCGTAAAGCAGACAAGAAGATTATAGACCCATGACCTATTAGCAGTCTGGATTTATGAAGTGAAAACTGTGCAGTACAAATGTTGATTATTTTTTGTGGAACAGTTACAAAAGCAATTGAGAAAGGAAAGAGGATATCATCTGGGTTTTGGTATAGCATTCAATACAATGTCTGACGAAATCTTGCTTTTCAAATGAGTTCAAATTGGCTTGGATCTGAGCTCCATCACATGGACTGAAAATTGGCACATAGAACACAAATAAATTATGATAATAAACAACAACATATCGAGCTGTATAAGCTGACTATGGGGGTGCCACAGGGCTCTGTTTAAGATGTTGTCTTCTTTAAAATTCACATAAATGATCTGGAATTGAAACACAAGCATAGTAATGAAATTCACAGATGATGTTAAATTGCAGGTTGTGCCAGCTGCAGTCAAGACAGGCAAATAATAGAGGGTCCTAGAAAAAATAGAAACATGGGCCGAGAATAACAAAATGAGAGTCAACTTGGAAAACTGCAAATACATCTGGGGAAAATTAATTCAAAACAGACACTCAACAAGAAGGCTAAATCTGGAAAGCAATGATACTGAAGTATATACCTGAGGTGACAGAGGATGATGAGTGAGATAATGTGTGAGTCTGCAGTGTAACAAAAAAAAAACCCTAACAATGAGATTTGGAGCAGCCACTACAAAATGTGTCTTTCCCACAAGGCTGAAGGGACAGTATCTGGAATATTCTAGTTACTACCTGATATTTCACAATCACAAAATGCAAAGTAAAACCTTGATTTCAAAGGGGGGTCTAGTGCTGGTAATCTAGAAGTCGTGTCTAGTCTAGTAAAATTATTTCATTTTCCTTTATATTTGAGAGGGAGAAAAAAAGAGAAAGGAGGCGGAAAGCAGGCGACCTATAGCACAGTTCATTGCACTTATCTTAAAAACCTTCTTGCTGTGGGATAAGCATGCATCTTTCTATGACTGCAGAAGAACTTGAACTCTGAGATGATGAACTGCCTAATGTCGAGTAAGTGTAATTATATATACTTTATTGTACCCACTCCAGCCCCTTATGTCAGGATTGTTCATGTACTTACATTGCTGGACAAAATGCCAGAAGTAATTCAGGTGGAAACAGCTTTGTATTATCTTGCTTCTGAATGCCCTAGCCAGCAGGCACCTTATCCCCAAGATCTTGTTGGCCTCATAATGCCCAATGGTCTAGCTACAGAAAAAGTCTGCTACTCTTCCTCATTCCAGTCAAATGGCAAGTTTTTTGGATGTAGCAAATACAAATTTGAATTTGAATCTGGCCAGACTGACAAAGCTGTAGAAACCATTTTCAGGTCTCCATTTTCAGTGCACATTCTGCAGGCCAAGGTCCTACTATTGGCTATGTTCTTGAATGGAAGATGTTGGTACTGTGGTACTGCCTTTGGATATCAGATGTGCTCACAGCATAGCTATTTGAGTGTCCTTCCCAGAAGCCTTGGGTAGAGGTTAGGGCTCATTACAGTTCATCTGGCTATAGCTGTCTACCATGCAGGCATCAACACATGAGACACATACAGGTATCTAAAGCTAGATAAGATGAATCCCACCTCATCTGTTTTACCAGTGCATCTTTACATCAGAAAAGAGCATGGATGGATATCAGTATCTTGTTCCTTAAGTTAAGGCAGTTCTGTGTGTGCACAGAAGCCTTGGTAGTCTTAGCACTTGAGATTTACGTGGGAGATGATAAATGAGAGATGTAGACAAACGACCACTTGTAGCATCAGCTTTCTAGATTGTTGTGGTAGAATTTGGTGCCTATATACTACCTAAAATAGTGTATTGGGTGCCAAAATGGTATTGGATCTGAATCCTATCCATAACTTTTAATGCTCCAGTGAGTGATGTGTTAACGCAGATTTGGCAGAGCTCAGAGGGTTCTGATCAGCGGTGCAGTCTAGTTGGAGGCCAGTAGCTAGTGGAGTTCCTTAGGGCTCAGTACTTGGCCCGGTCTTGTTCAACTTATTCATCAATGACCTGGACGAGGGGACAGAGTGTACCCTCAGCAAGTTCGCTGATGCTACAAAACTGGGAGGAGTGGCTGATACACCAGAAGGCTGTGCTGCCATTCAGCAGAACCTGGACAGGCTGGAGAGCTGGGCGGAGAGGAACCTGATGAAATTCAACAAGGGCAAGTGCCAAGTGCTGCACCTGGGGAGGTTGAACCCCACGCACCAGTACAGACTGGGGGCTGACCTGCTGGAAATCAGCTCTGCTGAGAGGGACCTGGGAGTCCTGGTGGATGACAAGCTGACCATGAGCCAGCAATGTGCCCTTGTTGCCAAGAAGGCCAATGG
>NW_009258952.1:4446450-4457136 GCF_000687185.1 Egretta garzetta | reverse complement strand
GTGCCTTCCAACCCTTGCCATTCTGTGATTCTGTGATTTTTGCTATCAAGGAACAGACTAGACAAGGAACAGGCTTAGTTAATTAGAACAAACACTTCAAGCTAAGCATGCACAGCAGAGAGAAGGAAAGCCTCTTGAAAATTATTTTCTCTTGCAGTTTATCTGAATTGCTAAACAAGAGCAGAAGCAGTCTTCATATTGTTTTCAGAAGCATCTGTGTTCTGTATTTTCCTATTTCTATGATGCAAAATAAAAAAAATGTTCCTGATAATCCTTTTGATTTTCACACAGATCTGCTTTGAAAATGATGCCTTCAATACTTAACAATCTATTCCTTTTTTACTGATGCTCTTCTTTCCACTGGGTATCCAAATGCTTCTATACTTGGATTTGTTGGATATTTTAAAATCTGCCTAGATATAGAGATTCATCCGTCGTGGCAAACAACTCATGATATTGGTGTAAAGTATTTTCCTTTAAATTTTATTATTGGGAATATTTGACCTGCTTGCTCTGAAATGACAGTAGTTAATCAAAACTTCTAGTATATCACCATTGCTATGGCATGTGGTTGACTATGTAACTGCATCAGACTGCAAAATTGACTTCTAAGCCTAGCTGAACTTGGTGCTTTTTAAGTTAGCCAAGAATAAGACACAACCAGCTCTTTTGGCACCAAAGACACAAAGTATGTAGCAGATTAACTATCAGAATGTTTCTGGGTTAATTAAAAACTCAACAAACCTTTCCATTTCCTGAATGGGAAATTTTTGAGTTAAATCTTAAATCTGATAAATTAAAATTTTCAGTTTGAGTTTGTAAACTTTTGCAGTTCGCAACCATGAAGATGGACAGGGAGCCCATGAGATAAGTGGTTTCATCTGTATGGTAAAACTATTTGTGAATTCTGCAAATTTCTCTCCTTCTAACACTGACGTTTCTGTACCATTTCAAGTCTTACAGAGGGTAGCCAAACCAAAAGTTACTCACAAGTTTTATTATAAAGTGTTTTCTCTTTATGTGCTGTTTAAAAACTCATGATATTTTTAGTATTCTTGAATAGAAATCTTGTTGCCTGCCTTTTTCTTCTTCTATTGTGCTCTCAAGTTTCTCATGGAATACCTGATAGGAGATACATTGTGGAACTTCTCTCCTTTCATACATCACCATGAAATACGGGTATGTAAATATGTAAATATGGGTAGGAACATAATCATTTCTGGGAAATAAAAAAAACAAACCCCCTACTCTAAGTTAATTTTATGAAGAAATCTATTCTAGTGAAGAACTCCCTTCTACACATGCCTGAAAAAAAGGTGATTATTTTTTTTTTTACAATTAATCATAAAAGGACTTCAAAGCTAACAGGACTCACATAGTCCTAAATAAAAGTCTCACAATTCTTATGTAAAACTCTAAGCTCCTATTTTCACTTCCTGGTCTTTCCATTTTTATCTGGGATCAGTCACGTTAGGTAAGCCATGGTTCTTTTTTTTTTTACTTTAACTTTCTATGGTTCCAGTTCTCTGGCTAGTCAGATCAAAGCAGATTTTCTTGAATCATTTTGCGAGTTTAATGCCACTCTAAGGACTCCTATTTAATTAAAGAGCAAGATACGTTTTGATCAATTTTCCTCTTGATCGATGCAAATTTGGCATATGTATGAATTCTGGAGACACACGGCTAAGCCTGGAAGCAGGATTGAAATCATCGTCATGCTAACAATCAGGCTAGCATCAAACACCTTTCTTGAGGAATTATAGACTCATAGAACTGCAGAAGTGTTGGTTAGAAGTGATCTAGTCCAACCCTCTGCTTGCAACAGGGTTATAATCAACATTAATCCAGAGCTACCAGGGTATTCTTGTTTTGAAAATCTCAAAGGTCAGAGTCCATAACCTCCCTGAGCAAACTCTTCCAGAGCTGCACTGGCCCCAGTGAATGTTTTTCACTTGATCTGAACACCCCAAGCCACAGTTAAAGGAAACTTTGGTTTCTTCATCTCTGTCACACCACTTCAAGTAGTTGCAAACTGTTATTAGATCACCCTGTAGCCTCCTTTTCACTAGGCTAAAAAAGTCAGCTCTGAGTCTTTCTTCATAAGTGGTGTGCTCCAGCTTGCTGATGAATGTGTTGAATAATGTGGGCCCTTAGGTCAGCTGTTGGGGCACTGAGCTTGCTGGCCAGTTGGATGTTGAGCCATCTTCCATCCAGTGAATTTTCAGTGCATATAACAAACGTGCTTTTTCAGCCTGTATCTCCTTAGCTTCCAGACATGATTGCTGTGGAAGATAATGTCAAAAGTCTTACAAACAGCAAATTTGTCACTACTCTGCCTTTCCAGTTGATCAATAATCTACTCATTTTTCTATCAGGAGGACAAGTAAAAGTCAAATGCACATTTTGTCTTGAGGAACCTAAAGAAATTGATATTTTGTGCCTTAAGTGCTGATGAAAATGAAGATATTGAAAATGTTTATATTTTGTTTAGAGAAAAAAATTATCTGCTTTCACTCCTGCAGTCTGTTCCTTTTCTTTTACATTGCCACTTCCTTCAACTTTATGCATGTTGTATTAGACAAAACCATATGCCAATATCTGGTAATGATTATGCAATAATCTTACTTTTTCAGTACCAAACAGTTTTCACATTAATTACAGTTAAAATGACAAATAAATAGCAACTTCAACACTCTGAAAACTGAAAAATAATAAACTGCCCAGCTTTATGTAGGACCATATTAGCAGATAGCCCATTTATTTCCCAGAAGTTTCTAGGCTGGAAAAAAGCACAGTCTATTAATGGTTATCTATCTGCTCCACTCCCTCATCCCATTCACATGTAATAACAGTCAATTCCTTTCATCTAGACACATCTGTTTTTTTAATCACTAATAGCTCCATCATTTAGATCCAGTAAGACATCTTGACAATTTTTATAACTTCCTTGTTGCTTCCTAGTTACTATAATAAATTCTTGATCTTATCACTTCTCTTCTAGCTGTAAAAAACAGAAGTTTTAATACCACGGGCTGAATTAGAGGATAAAGTCCTGCATTCTGAGCTACCCTGATTCCTTTCATTTTGTCTTCTGAGAACTGTTTTTGTAATATTAAATTGTATTTCTGTAATCTCCTGGAGTTAGAACTCTAAAATGGAATGTCTCTAAAAGCAACTTTTTATATGTTGTGTAGTCCAGGTGGAGTAAGTGCTCAGTAGGCTACTATATAGCAGACAATAAAATGAACTAAGGTCTGTTCTCTGGCCCAAAGGACAAGTGGCATGGAACAGCTTCCATCCATGTGGCCAGGCTCTCTTCCCCCAAAACAGGGTGGTCTCATCCACACCACCTGTTGGCTACAGACGCAGGTTTGTGCTGTCCTCTCAATCATGTCCGTGCTTTGTCTGTGTGAGATGTACTTGCCATAAACCATACTAACCCTGGGAGCTTGTGAACAACAGAACTGCGTGAATTAATTTTGGTCAGTGCTCAAGCCTGTGCTCAAGTTTTTTTTAATGTATTAATGTAGATGTAATCAGCTGCAGGATACTAATGATTAGCCAGATATTGTTGCTAAGACCGATGGTCAGTGCAGTCATGCAATCTAGAAAGGGGGACCAAATAATCATGTAGGAAAAAGCCCTTCTACTGAAATTACAAGCACAGGGTAGATTGTAAGGCATTCCAGACTAAAATATACGTTAAAGTCAGCTAAAACTGGTCATGGATAAGCACTGCTATATCACGAAAATAAAGATGTCAGGACTTGGGGCTTTGTAAGGCTCAGTGCTACAAAGTGCAAACCTTTTTTAGAAATATAAACACTTTCCAGGACCTACCATTCTGTTTAGGTTTAACCCGGAGGGAAGCTCAGCCCCACACAGCCGCTTGCTCACTCTCCTCCAGCGGGATGGGGGAGAGGATTGGAAGGGTAAAAGTGAGAAAAAATGTGGGTTGAGATAAAGACAATTTAATAGCTAAAGCAAAAGCTGCATGCACAATCAAAGCAAAACAAGAAATTCATTCACTACTTCACAGATGTTCAGCCATCTCCAGGAAAGCAGGGCTCCATCACGTGTAATGGTTACTTGGGAAGACAGACACCATCACTCCAAACGTCATCCACTTCCTGCTCTTCCCCCAGCTTGTATTGCTGAGCACGATGTCATATGGTGTGGAATATCCCTTTGGCCAGTTGGGGTCAGCTGTCCCAGCCGTGTCCCTTCCCAGCTTCTTGTGCATCCCCAGCCTCCTCGCTGGTGGGGCAGCGGGAGAAGCAGAAAAGGCCTTGACGCTGCACTGCTCAGCCGTAACAAAAACATCCCTGTGTTATCAACGCTGTTTCCAGCACAAATCCAAACCATAGTGTCATACTAGCTACTGTGAAGAAAATTAACTCTATCCCAGCCAGAACCAGTACACCTTCCTTGTCCCTGGGCTGTAGTTTTATGATTTTCATAAACTTAATGTGATTAATGCATGACTACAAACCAGAAATAAAATATAAAATGGTGTCATTAGTGCTTTTAACTTCTGTAAGCCAACACATTTTGCTATTTTTTATTTATTTACTTTTCTGCATGATTAATATAGTCCTGAGGCTGAAGCAATGCAATACCATTTGAAGATGTGGGAAAATAGAAGTTCTCACTGGTTTAATCACATTTTTGCCCAGTTTTCTGGTTGTGAGACTTCAGGCTCAATTACATAAACCAAACATAACATGAAGATATACGAATACCTGGAATAAACCCCCCAGTCCCTAAAGCTGAGATTCATAATTCTTTTTTTTTTTTTCCGAGGAATGTTCCATGTAAGAAAGGTGGAAATGTGTGTTAGTATTTGATGCAAATGTGATAAATAATCCCGTTTTTAAAGACATTACTGTGAGTAGAGTGGTTGTATTCACTCCTGTGATTAGGTATGGTTTGGGTTGAAGTGATATCTTTACCACTAAAATAAGTACAGAACTTGGAGACCTCATTAATTACAGATAGTTTGTTTAGTTACGTTTACTAGAATACCTCAATGCCATTTACAGATTTGGAAGCCAATTGCACTATAGGTGAGAGTATAGCTCAATAGAAGGCAGATTAATTGTGCTTCAGTCTCCAGTCTAAGATGTAGGACTGAAGAGAACAAGTATCTGAAAACCAAGTGATAAACACATGCATGAAGCCTAGCTCCAAGAACAACAACAAAAAAAATCCAACCCAAAACAAAACAAAACCAACAAAAACCAAAGTCAAATAAACAACAAAAGATTTTAGCTTTCTGGTTATAAAAGATGAAAAAATGCAAACATTTTGGATATAGCTGCTCCCTGGTTCCCTGAAACAGTCAGGAATAGAATCATGCTGTGATTATTTGAATGTCATCATATCTTATGGTGCATTCTTCCAGTCAGTTTATTGTGATTTCTATCTTATTTAAATCAAGTGCCATATAATCAGCTCCATCGTACATTTAAAAACAAACCACAAAAACAAAACCAAAGAAGCACCTCCCCTGGATGAGTTGTGTTAAAAAATGTTGAATAAAATCAGCACGCTAATATTGTTTCCTTTTCTATTTAGCTTTTACATAGCAAAACACAAAAGTGTTAGATATTTAAAGATATTACTGAAGTATCTTTCAGAGATGGGTTACAGTCTTACTGCTTTTTGAAAACACTTGCCTGCATATAACAGAATCATAGAATCATAGAATCACTTTGGTTGGAAAAGACCTTTGAGATCATCGAGTCCAACCTTTAACCTAACCCTGCCATCCCACCACCAAACCATGTCCCTAAGCACCTCATCTATCCTTCTTTTAAGTCCCTCCAGGGAGGAAGACTCGACCACCTCCCTGGGCAGCCCATTCCAGAGCCTGACATCCCTTTCGGTGAAGAAGTTTTTCCTAAGGTCTAGCCTAAACCTGCCCTGGCGCAGCTTCAAACCATTCCCCCTCGTCCTATCATCTGTTACCAGGGAGAAGAGGCCAACCCACACCTCACTACAGCCTCCTTTCAGGTAGTTGTAGAGGGCAATCAGGTCTCCCCTCAGCCTCCTCTTCTCCAGACTAAATAACCCCAGTTCCCTCAGTCGCTCCTCATATGACTTGTGTTCCAGACCCCTCAGCAGCTTGGTTGCTCTCCTCTGGACATGCTCCAGCAATGCAATATCTTTCTTGTAGTGAGGGGCCCAAAAATGAACACAGTATTCCAGGTGCGGCCTCACCAGCACCGAGTACAGGGGCACAATCACTTCCCTACTCCTGCTGGTCACACTATTTCTGATACAGGCCAGGATGCCACTGGCCTTCTTGGCCACCTGGGCACACTGCTGGCTCATATTCAGCCAGCTGTCAACCAGTACCCCCAGGTCTTTTTCCACCAAGCAGCTTTCCAGCCACTCTTCCCCAAGCCTGTAGCGCTGCATGGGGTTGTTGTGACCAAAGTGCAGGACCCAGCACTTGGCCTTATTGAACCTCATACAGTTGGCCTTGGCCCATCGATCCAGCCTGTCCAGGTCTCTCTGCAGAGCCCTTCTCCCCTCAAGCAGATCAACACTCCCACCCAGTTTGGTGTCATCTGCAAATTTACTGAGGGCACACTCAATCCCCTCATCCAGGTCATTGATAAAGATATTAAACAAGACCGGCCGTAGGACTGAGCCCTGGGGGACACTGCTTGTGACCGGCCGCCAACTGGATTTAGCTCCATTCACCACGACTCTCTGGGCTCGGCCATCCAGCCAGTTTTTAACCCGGCAAAGAGTACATCCATCTAGGCCATGAACCGCCAGCTTCTCCAGGAGAATGCTATGGGAGACTGTGTTGAAGGCTTTGCTGAAGTCCAGGCATACAACATCCACAGCCTTTCCGTCATCTACCAGGCGGGTCACCTGGTTGTAGAAGGAAATCAGGTTGGTTAGGCAAGACCTGCCTTTCATGAACCCATGCTGACTGGGCCTGATGCCCTGAACAGTGGATGACTGATGACTAAGAGGTCATTGATGATGGTTCATTGAGAGTTTATGATCAATAATACACAGAATTTATCGTGGTGTGGTGGAAAACTTTGTTAATTGCAAAGTCAGTGGATGGAAGTCCAAAGTGGAATGGCAGGAAAAATGTGAAACAATTATTACCAACCTTACATGTTAAAAATTTTAACTGGAAGGTTGAACTCATTT
Source organism: Egretta garzetta (assembly GCF_000687185.1). Lineage (NCBI taxonomy): Eukaryota > Metazoa > Chordata > Aves > Pelecaniformes > Ardeidae > Egretta > Egretta garzetta. The sequence continues at coordinate 4,449,957 of NW_009258952.1, read as the reverse complement.
GCTCACCCCAGAGAGACTGGAGGGGGATTATTCTAAGTGTGTATTTGGGGACAAGGAAAAAGAAGATGTAGGAGAAAGACATTGAGCACCCTGCATTTTAACTTGCCTCTCCCTGTCATGAAATCATAAACTCTAACTCCAAAATGGACCCTTTGATTCTATAATGTCACCTTCTGCACCTTACAAAACAGAAAGTTCTCTACAGTTATGCTGTGTTCTTCTGTAAACTCCATTTCGTTAAAACATATCTTCTAAAACAGTATTTGAATACATCAAGGGATGCACAATTCTCCATTTTCTTTTATTGCTTGTACATTGTAATTTTTTTTTTAAAAAAGGTCTTTACAGCCAAATGAGTATATTTTACAAAAAGTTTAAACAGCTTATGCTAAAACAGCTATCCTGTGAGATTGTCAGGTAAAAGGTGGCTAACAACTATGCGACATTTCAGTTGTTACAACTCATTTTATATTTTTCCTACAATCTCAGTGTAGAAGACATTTAAAAGTATAAACAGAAAGCTTTGTTCCATCTACCCTAGAAAAGATCCAGCTCAAATTCCCTCTACTACAGCCTTGGGATGAAAGTCCAAGTAATTTGTTATTTTGTCTGAGTATGACTGTCTGTCTCTGGTTAGCTACCACAAAAGCTGCCAGAGAATTCTGCATAGGGTAGGAAGCAAGAAAAAAACCCAACCCAAAACTGTAAAACAAGTATGGAAGAATTTAAAAAGAATAAGTATCATATAAGATGTAAGGTAGTTCCTAAAAATAACATCCAGTCAAACTATAATAGGGATCTTTTAACTTGAGGTTAGCCAGAACGGTTGGTGGAAATGGAAGAAAACTGCCCAGATCAAGACCACTGACTTGGTCTGCACACTGGTACTGCTGCAATGGCAATAGTACAGTTTGATGCAGTGGATAATGACAGAAAATCTCATGCAGCAGCAGGCAGCATTTTTAATTGTAAACTACACAATTATTACAGCTCTGGTCACAAGTAATTTGAGTAGCACAGCATTTATGATTAATGGTGTTTTATAGTAATTACTGGTAGTGTCCTTACACAAGTGCATTTATCCTTGAGGTTTACAAAATATTTTAAAAGTGATGCTCTTATGTGGGGACAGAAGATTAAACAAAATGAAGATGAGGCTTCGGAGGGTGCATTTCTACTGCAGATAAACTGAGTTTCTCTGGACCACACCTCTTTAGCTATGTAAGGCTTAGTTTTAATGGTTGTTAGCATGAATTCAAGGCATGGTAATATAAGAGAATTCTCATCTTGCATCACTGTACTTTTTCAGAACTTTGTATAAAGTAGTCATTAAGAAGTAGCAGAATTTGGCTCGTAGGTTTAAGACTTACTGAAATATAGATTTATAGTTTGAACCTTGAGGGGCGGCTAAAAGCATTATAGGAATATTTAGATCTGGCCTGACAGCTTTCCCTATTTTTTTCTGCCTTCTCACTGGAATAATTACCAGAAAAATCAACAAAAGTCTGGATAGCTTGTGTCAGAAAAGACAGATTGCAAGGGAGCAGCTATGGGAATACTCATCCTCTCATCTGCACTTTCTCCATTATTTCTGGCTTATGATTATATGGTTTGTGTACTTCTTGTTACTCAGAGGACAGGTTGTAGACGTCTTTAACACCACGCTTATTTATACAAAGTTTCTTTCACTACCAGATGATTATCAATCATTTACAGAGACTATTAATTCATGTTAACTTATTTTTAAGGAGTATTTTTTCACACGTGCTAAGAATTGCTAAGAAACAAGTATAAATTTCTATAGAATTCTTATTATACATCTTTAGAAAAGCTACAGACTCTACCGAAAGTCTTTTCCCCCTCTCTTTACTTGGCTAGAAGGGGAGCTACACTGAGTTTAGAGTAAGTCATTCTCACTCAACGGTTCAACACCCTGGGGTCAGAAGTTTGCAGATTTTGTGTATGGTTCATTGACAATAGTTTTTAATACTCGCTTATTTAATTTCTTTTAAATAACTAGTAAGGACTATGGAATTTTGGAGCCTGTAGATTGCATTTGCAGTAAATGGCTAATCCAGAAGCTTCTGTGAGTAAAGAGGGAGAGCCACAAAAGTATCCTGCACGTTGAATGGATCTAGTAGGGATTCTGCAAGTAGTTAGAACTTGTATTACTATAAATATGAAAAAGTCAAAGCCTTAATGTAAAATTAATGTAAATGTATTAATTAAGAAAAATTCTTACAAAATCAATGATTGTGCTTCATAATTATTTCTGGTTTATTTTGTATAGAAATCTCTTTAAAAACCACGGCTTCTCATCTGCGCTAAAAACCAATCCCCTCTGTGATATGATTTCCAGTTAGTCCATATTAGTCATATCTAGTTTTGGAAAGATTCTGTCTTCTCTGCACTGGTTTTCCATTGCTACTAAACACACCACTATGTTCAAAGTCTGATGCTGAAACTTGATAGTAAAAGCACTCCACAGACAATGCAAAGAATTCCACTTCTGCCTAAGACTTTGACTTTCCGTGACAACAGCTGCCCTCAAAACCAGGAGTGAACTGTCAACCATAATAGTGAAACTAGACGTTATAATAGCAATGATCAGATTTCCAGAAGCATCTTAATGATTTAAGAGCAAAGTGTGATGGCTCAAAGTTACTCTGATCATTTAGAAAATCCTATTATAAAACAAAAAGTGATGATGCTTAAGAAAAAAAAACACTTCTTCAGTGTGTTCAAACATGAGAGTGGAACTTGTGAAAGAAAAAATCAGGTATTTTCTCTGATAAACTTGCATGAAAACCAAATGACAGCCTGGAATAGACTTCAAATTATTGTGTGCTTCCATAATTCTTACCTTTTCTAAGTTTCTGCCACTGATTTTGTTAAAGGTAAGCAGGTAAAATGATTTGATTATCTTTTCTCAGTATAGGTTTCTGACTCATCAGCTTTTTGCATTTCTTCTGATTTTCTTCTTGTGGATGAAGATAACTAGACTTTTTTTGCGGCATTCCACAAAAGAGGACTGTATGTAGCAATACTTCCCTTCTGACTGTTGACTAGTATACTTCCTACACTTTTTTCATGGCCACATCTGAAAGCAGTTCCTCCTTGGTATTGTTTTCAGTAACTTATTACTGGATGTTCTGTTATTAATCCCATATGCACTTGCTTTGGACTGCTGAGGGTTTTTTTCTTTTTATTTTCACAGAATCACAGAATGGCAAGGGTTGGAAGGCACCTGGGGAGATCATCTAGTCCAACCCCCCTGCTAAAGCAGGCTCACCTAGAGCAGGTTGCATAAGACGTCATCCAGGCGGGTTTTGAATATCTCCAAAGAAGGAGACTCCACACCCCTCCTGGGCAGCCTGTTCCAGTGCTCTGTCACCCTCAAAGTAAAGAAGTTCTTCCGCATATTCAACTGAAACCTCTTATGCTTCAGTTTGCGCCCATTGCCCCTTGTTCTGTTGCTGGGCACCACTGAGAAGAGTTTGAGTCCAT
>NW_009258952.1:4419568-4446242 GCF_000687185.1 Egretta garzetta | reverse complement strand
CCCCAGGGGAGATGAGAGGGGGAGGATCCCCTCCCTCGACCTGCTGGCCACACTCCTCTTAAGGCGCCCCAGGATGCCATTGGCCTTCTTGGCAACAAGGGCACATTGCTGGCTCATGGTTAACTTCTTGTCCACCAGGACTCCCAGGTCCTCCACAGAGCTTCTTTCCAGCAGGTCAACCCCTAATTTATACTAGTGTTATTAACCTGTTCTAGGGTTACTCCTCCCTAGATGCAGGACCCTACACTTCCTTTTGTGCCCTTCATCAGGTTCCTCTTCGCCCAACTCTCCAGCCTGTCCAGGTCCTGCCGAATGGCAGCACAGCCTTCTGGTATATCAGCTGCTCCTCACAGTTTTGTAGCATCAGCAAACTTGCTGAAAGTACACTCTGTCCCTTCATCCAGGTCATTGATGAATAAGTTGAACAAGACCGGACCCAGTACTGACCCCTGGGGAACGCTGATAGCTACAAGCCTCCAACTAGACTCTGCACCGCTGATCACAACCCTCTGAGCTCTGCAATTCAGCCAGTTCTCAATCTACCTCACTGTTGACTAATCTAGCCCATGCTTCCTGAGTTTACCTATGAGGATATTAAGGGAGACAGCATCAAATCCTTGCTTGAAGTCAAGGTAGGCAACATCCACTGCTCTCCCCTCATCTACCCAGACAGTCATGCCATCACAGAAGGCTATCAGGTTGGTCAAGCATGATTTCCCCTTGGTGAATCCATGCTGACTACTCTTGATAACCTTTTCCTCCACATGCTTAAAGACAACATCCAGAATGAGCTGTTCCACCACTTTTCTAGGGATGGAGGTGAGGCTGGCTGGCATGTAGTTTCCTGGGTCCTCCTTCTTATCCTTTTTGAAGACTGGAGTGACACTGGCTTTCCTCCAGTCCTCAGGCACCTCTCCTGTTCTCCATGACCTTTCAAAGATGATGGACAGTGGCTTAGCAATAACATCTGCCAGCTCCCTCAGTACTCATGGGTGCATCCCATCGGGACCCATGGATTTGTGTGTCCACTTTGCTGAAATGATCTCTAACCCTACCCTCCTCAACCAAGAGAAAGTCTTCCTTTCTCCAGATTTTCTCCTGTCCTCAAAGTCATCCAACTTTTCATCAGCAACAACACTGCATTAGTACACACTTCTTTTTATCTAAGAGCATGAATAAATCAGTCTTGTCCCAACAGTAGTCTTTGGGAAGGTCTATACACATTTTGCATTGTCTAATATAGGTATTTTCTCTACTTTTAGATATTTCCACTATTTTCAAGAAATATTTTTTATCCTTGGTTTTCCCTTTAGTCAAAATCCTTACCCTTTCCAGTTGTTCAGCGACTTCATTTCCCATATGACATTATAGCATATACTTTATGCAAGCATAATTATGTTTAAGCTACAATATTTGTTTCATTAAGAACATAATCTACATCAACAAAGAAAGATAACTGGATGGTTTATCAAAGCATAATTTTCATAAGATCAATTTTACTTTTTGATTTGAGTCTATTATTTTATTGTACTTTTGCTTTCCTCTAAATTAATTGTCTAATTCCTTACAAAACATTAAGTTTCAACTTACGTGTAATTGCCTGGATAACATCCTTTTTCCTACCTTTCATATAGGTGCAACATTTTTTATTCTCCAATCTTATGCTTTCATCTACAATCTCATTCTTTTGAAATTCCTACCCTACCTGCTAATTATCTCAAAATTTTGGAATGGATGATTATCCAATTATCTAATCTTCACTACATTAAGATGTGTGAGTTCTAAGTCAAGTTCCATTCTGATAAATTTTTATATTAATTTCTGTTATTCAGTCTACCTCTTCCATTTCATATTGAAATAATTACTCTTACTGAAAGCTGAGGCAAACTATTCATTTAGTATGGAGGCCATATCTAGATTATCTTTAATCTCAACCTTGGCCCTTCTTCTTTTTTTATTTATTCTGTTTTTATTTATATTCCCAAAGTGCCTTTCTTTCCTATTTATTTTAAATTCCTTTAAAGGTCTAACTCAGCTTGACTTTTGGCTATTCTCATTTTATCCTTAGAACTCCTTGACCTCTAAGTCATGATTTCTTGGCTGATCAGTCCTTTTTTCCATTCCTTGCAGCTCTCTGCTTACTCCTAATATCTTTTTTGTTTATTCATTCAGCTAGGTCTGAAGCTCTTCTTTGTCCTTTTTTTTTCTGTTTTTCAAATGGAAGCACGTTCTAGACAGTTTATGAACCTTTACCTAAACCCTTCCTCTATATACAAGTCCAGATGACTTAATTAACTAGAGTTTCCCTTTTTTTAACCAGATCTGTGCCACTGGAATAGAGGTAGTGGTTATTTTTTTTCCATTTATTTTAAACTGAATCTGTCAATGAACACTCCTTGCAAGGTCATTTTCTGATTCCTCTATTCTACAGTGTCTTCAGGCTAGGTCTGTAACATGTTTCTTAGTTGTCTCAGGAATTCTGTGTAAGCTATCACATTTTTAAGGTCTCATCATTACTAATAGCATTTGTTTTCCAATCTATATCTGTGAAATATTACAGCTCATAGAGCCTTTGCTCTCTAATAATACTGTAATGATTCCTCTCCATAGGCACACTCAGTGTGAGCTTCTAAATTTCTATGAGCTTGAGACCAGTAAAAAAAAAAAAAATCCTTTTCCTTTTTTTCTTTTTTTTTTTTTTTCAATCTGTACATCCCAGTAATGCTTCACCTGATTTGTCTTTATTCTTATCTTTTCTGGATGATTTAGCTATTCTCCATGTATGACTGCTATGTTTCTGTTGGTCCCTTTCCAATCCCATTCCATAATTCTGCTCCCTTCATTTTGTTTCCCAAATTGCTTGAATGCGTATGTAAAATGTTTCTTTCTTTCTGTTCCACCATACTACTGATCAGATCAAGTTTCCTACATAGAAAACACACAGCCATGTCTTTATAAATTAGATAATTTCAACTACTGTTAGTGTTAATATTTTCTTTATTTGGACTGCCTATCCTAGAAACAGTGAAATGCCTTTCTCCTTTGCCATACCTTTTAAAATTGATTTTATTCTCTCTCTTTGTATTGGGTTTGTGGCAAGACTTTGGTAGCGGGTGGGCTACAGGGGTGGCTTCTGTGGGAAGCTGCTTGAAGCTTCCCCTGAGTCCAACAGAGCCAACGCCAGCCAGCTCCAAGATGGACCCACCGCTGGCCAAGGCCAAGCCCATCAGCAACAGTGGTAGTGCCTCAGGGATAACATATTTAAGAAAGGGAAAAAAAAAATGTGTGCAATTGCAGCTGGAGAGGAGTGAGAGGACGTGAGAGGAGCAGCCCTGCAGCCCCCCAGGCCGGTGTTGCAGGAGGGGGCAGGAGGGGCTCCAGGCACCGGAGCAGAGATTCCCCTGCAGCCCCTGGGGCAGCCCATGGTGGGGCAGGCCGTGCTCCTACAGCCCAGGGAGGCCCCCACACCAGGGTCAACCCACCACACTCTTTAATAAAACTTAATGTATAGGTTTCATAAATTTCTCAGTAAATCTCTCATCATAAAGATCTTTCAGTTGCCACAATGTCCATTCAAAAAAGGCTCTACCATATACCCTTCGAAATTTCCTTTTCCTTCCTCCAGCTTTCATTTCACTTTCCTTTGTTCTCTTCAGCAAATTATCTTTCCTGTCTACTGTATCCCTACTTACTGTTTTTTTAACCCATATTTCCTAACCTAGGGTCCATTTCTCCAAATCCTTCACTCCCTTTCTTAAACGTATGTGAATGATTACATTTTGCAGTAGACCTGTTCCAAGATCACCCACCTAAAACTCCCAAATTGTCTTTACTGTCTCTTTGAATAAAACTCTGGTTCTTTGGCCTCAGTGTGGCAGCTTATGTCTTTTGGCAGTATTTCTGAGTTTTCTCATGCCAGTGTCCTTGTAGGTCCTGGCATTAGTAGCACAGATCTGGGCTTCAGACTTCCTCCAAGGTGTTCAAGCAGGCTGATGTAATATAAAATCTATAGGCCAAATATAGCCCATACAGTTACTCATCTGGCTTTCCAGGGCTAAAAGGCAACATGAGCAGCTTTTTCCTAATCACTTTGTCCTTACAAAGCAGTGACTGAACAGTCATAGAATCCTAGAATCATAGAATGGTTTGGGTTGGAAGGGACCGTAAAGATCATCTAGTCCCAACCCCTACCTTCCACAAGATCAGGTTGCTCAAAGCCCCATCCAATCTGGCCTTGAACACTTCCAGGGAGGGGACATCCACAAGTCCTCTGTGCAACCTGTTTCAGTGCCTCACCACCCTCACAGTAAAGAATTTCTTCCTAATAGCTTATATAAATCTAAGCTCTTTCAGTTTAAAACCTTCATCTTATCACTACAGTTCCTGATAAAGGGTCCCTCCCCATCTTTCTTGTAGGCCCCCTTTAAATACTGGAAGGATGTTATAAGTTCTCCCCAGAGCATTCTCTTCTCTAGGCTAAACAACCCCAACTCTCTCAGACTGTCCTCGTGGGGGAGGTGCTCCAGCCCCCTGACCATTATCGTGGCCCTCCTCTGGACCCACTCAAGCAGGTTCACATCTTTTTTATGCTGGAAGCCCCAGAGCTGGATGCAGTACTCCACATGGGGTCTCATGAGACACTTGTTTTGATGCAATCAAAACATTCAAACCTCTTGAGCAATCATGATCCATCAGAAGACATAAACTGATGGGCCAGAAAGTACTTGGTCCCTATGCTACCTTACTGCAATGTTTTACCAAAAAATAAAAGGAAAAATAATGAGGTAGGTAGAGTGTGCATATATGGATATATGACATTTATAGACACTGTACAGCTTTAACTAAACAAGGATTAAAAACTGCAGCACCTAATGGCCTCACCAGCAGTCTCTGCAGTACCAGTAAAAACTCTCAAGCCATGTTTTGTGCCTTTGGGCTGACTTTGCAGGTGTCTTCCAAAAGAACCCATTTAACTCCCCATCTCAAAAACTGGCATGCATGCCCTGAGTTGCAGGAACTGTCTCAAATAATCCTTGTTTGTTTAGGGAGGATTCCTTCTTGAAAAATATTTCTTCCACAAAGGGGGGCAATATGTATTTTTATAAACTTTAACCAAAAGATATGTTCTGAAAATACATTTTCAATAAAAATAGTTTATTTTGGACTGATACGGCATTCACGGTTTTTAGCATATTAACAAAGTGATCTAGTATTTCTAAGTCCTTGAGCATCTGTTGTTATTTTTTAAAGACCATTAAAAAAGGCATTTAAGTGACCTGAATGTGAGAAAAATTCAGCCTCATGCCCTTATTCCCAGTCATAACTCCTATTTCTTTCTCCTCTCCAAACCAGGGGACCCTGAGTCTATGTGATGGCCAATCCACTAACCCCCTGCCTCTTGTTCCCTTACTTGCCCCTGGATGGTCCTCTTCTCTAGTCCTAAGCCAAAAGTGTAAGTCTGGCAATGGCCATCATCCTGCAGGCCCTGGAGAGTGGGAAGAATCACTAGCACATACAGCAGCAAGTATAAGCTATGTAGCACATTTGAGACCTTACAGAAAAGTATAGATGCTGCTGCTGCAGCACATGCCTAGGGCTTTGAAATACGCAATTCCTTCACGGCAAGTGTACCATAGCTCGAGAACCTCTGGTCTGGTCTGAAAGCTCAGCTACGCTAACTGCTCTGGACATGGTAATACCAATCGCACTGTGAGGAAGTAAGAATGTGATTGGAATAGCAAATAAATATATAGAGAAAACAAGATGTTTGCTCTTATATTGCAAGGGAATTTATTTTCTTCCAAAGCATTTCCTGAAAATAAAATTAGGCTCTGTTACAGCCGGCATATTTCTGTAAACTATTTTTATCACTGTAGACACTGGAGAAACAGCAAAACTGTCTAACATTCCCTGCTCTATTGACTCAGCCTGAGCCTTTTGGAAACACTTTATAGACTCATGCAACGGGTGATACTTGATTTGATGTTTCTTTTGACCAAGAAATCAGAGATCTAAATCCTGGCCACAGAAAACAACATGAGCTGTTACTGTTCAGGTCTCAGTTGCTGAACAACAACAGATGAGGTTTTTTTCTGTGTAACTGAGACGTGAACAGTCCACATGTGGAGAGCACTACATGTCTCGTATGTAGGTACTAACTTACCTGTAGTTTATATCCCCTTCCTGCAAGGTGAAAAGAGATTTACTTGATTAATTCTCAGGACAACTGTACGACTTAATAAATAAAGCATTTTGCAATTGTCACATAAGAAGGTTCACGCATATGTTAAATATCTGTTTACAGAGCAGCAAAAATTAATTACAGTATTGTATTGGTAACATTTCAGCACTGACTACTTACTCCTCCAGTTTATTGGTTATTTAACTGTGAATGTATCAGCAATAAATAGAACACTGAAGCCAATATTTTTTAACATACATCCTAAACAGAATTTTATTTAGCCATTCAAATAAAATCTAAATGTTGCTACTTCCAAAAAAAAAAAAAGCCACCCAAAACCCAAACCAACCAAACAGGAAATACAACCAGCTTGCTTCATGATATAAAAATAATTGCAAAGTATAAAAGTAGTTCATTAAATAGTTTTTAGTTAGCTGCACATTTTTCCTGGGCCTGGCAGTACTGAGAAACAGCAAACTCTTGTCCTTAGATTCTCTTTCATTTGCTTTGCTTTGAAATGACACGTGAACGAAATAGCAGCGTGAGCTGATTAGGCAGGCTTTGTTTCATCAAACTAAGAAGTCATATAAGTGAACTCAAAGAAATAAGGCGGCTTCTCCCTTTCCCAGTATTGTTGTATGCTTTTACAAGCACAACTTTGGGAGATGTAATAAAATAAACAGATTGTTTTTAAACAGATGTTCTTGTGCTGGTCTGCATGGGAACAGCTGATATATGAGGGAATAGTCTAAGACCCAGTACAAAAATAATATTTAAATTGGAACAAGTGCTCTTGCGATTTACACCTAATGTTGCTTTCACTCTGACGGACAGCCAAATGTTACAGAGAAAACATCCAATGCGTGTTCTCATTTTGAAGCAGCACAGAAGATTTGTAGAGAGAAAAGCATGAAGGGTGAAAGACACCTTACAGAGTTAGCTTTAAGATGCAGTTCAATGAGTTGTAATGGGCTTGTTGACTACAGCTTGTACAAACAGCTACTCTCAAAATTTTTAAAAACCATATATATTTTTAGTAACTAGTCTGGCTTTAAGACTAGGAGTTTCAAAGGTGTCTAAGAGACTTAAATATTAAATTCCTTTTGTGTTTGACTCCTGAGCTACCATTCAAAAAACCTGAACCAACAGGGCCCCTGGGAACTAAGAGCACAGAGCACACTGCTGGATCAAATTTTATGTCAGCTTCTAAATCTCTCCCATGCCGTGCTAACTGCTAAAGCTGCACTCCAAAGAGAGATCACCACCTCTGCTAAAAGCACTCTTTGAGAGCTCAAAGAGAAGAATGAGAATCTACCAGATGGAAAATCAGCACTGGGAAACATCCCATGGAGTGGTGAATCAGTGGTGGGGGATATTGTGAGCGTGAGAAAAGTCTGTCTCACAGAGGACAGAAGTGCAGGTGACCACAGAACATGTATGGAATTTTAGAAGGAAGGTAGGATAGCTGTTCCTGTAGGTCTTCTGTTAATTTTGAGGAAAAAATGTGCCCTGGCCAGGGCCATGCTAAATGGAGTGACGTACCATTTCCCCACTGGCTGCAGTCCATAACATTGCCAGTCAACATGCAGAAAATTTTATTCCAGGCAGCAAGTGTAATGCTCAGATTTGGGACAGGCTATGGACTAAATGTGGTACATGATTTGACAGAATTATTCAGACCGGCCCACAGTGCAGAGGAGTAGTAGAGAGGAGTTAAATTCCCCCAAAGAGACAGTTTCAGTAAGGGGCAATCTTTAAAATCCCATCCTACAGTTGGTTGTTAGAGTATTAATAAATAAATGAAGGTGTAACTATGAAAATATCTACAGCTTTTATTTCATTTTGGAAGACCCTGCCACGCGATACATGTGCTCTGTCTGTATATGAGCTCAAAGTTTGATGTGAGGGGTGGTAGTATAAGGGCCTAGAATGAAAAAAGAAAGAAATGGCCTGCATCAAATCAAGGAGAAAAATTCTTAGCTTCATTTTATTAAGTCAGACATTTCCTAGAGCTCTGCAAGGAGCTTTTGTAGAGGTCAACTTAGAGATCAGGTCTGGTGGCAGGTCCTAGGTTAATTCTCTAGCTGCTGCCAAATCTCTCAGTGGGTCACATCATAGAGTGACAGCTACCCTGGACTCTAAGGAAATAGTTTAATAATGTTTCTGGAGTGGCTAGTGTGGTGTATGACGAAAATGCCTGTGCCCCTGTCAGTATGGAGCCAAACCAAACATACATAAGCCTGGGATACCCTAGAGTTGATCTTATTACCAAACTTCCAAATAAAACTCAAAATATTACAACTTCCTTCTTCCTTACTTTTTTAAAAAAAAATTGAATGAAGTTTTTTAGAAGAGAGAGGGGAAAATCATAAGTGGAGAGAAAATGTTGCATGATCCCTTAGCTAGATGTCTGGAAATCAGTCAGCCCTTGAGACAATCTTGGACTAGAGATCTGATTCCTTTATCTTCTTTATCCACAAGTCTAGTTCATATAAATACAGATCAAAACCCAAAGTCTACCTTTGAAGACCCAGAAATATATTCCAAATATTTTCGGTTGCCTTTCTTGTTTGGCAGGAGATGACAATCTTGGATGAAATTATCTTTCCACCCTGCGCTAGTCTGCAGTTTGCAACAGAACTGATTTTTTTGTTGTTGTTTTTCTTTTTAAAGCAGGGATTTTTCAGGAACATTGGTGATTTAAATGGCAAAACATTTGGGCCCATTTTGTTTCCTGCTTTCCCCTCCTTAGCCTATAATTCCGTAAGATTGCCACCAGATGGCCAAAACATCCAAGTGCTCTCTGGACACATTTCTCCAAAGTGCTCCCAAGAATGAGAGAGAAGGTAGAATTTGCCATTTGAGCTCTGTGTCATAGGCTTTCTTATAACCTAGGGTAAGGAACAGGAAGTTTTTCATACTTCTAGCACTCAGGATTTAAATAATGATCCCATCTATGAACAGTGAGGGCAAAAATGTGTTAATAAAGAACCGTGTCTTTCATATGGACATAATCTTTCCACAAGATTATCCAGAGGAAAAAAATGCTACCAAATTCTTATTCTAATTCACAATTCTTTCTCTGGCCTAACTTGGCAATCCAAGTTAGTATGTCATCCCAGGACAATTAATTTTACATTATTTAACATGTTAGGTGCCAAAGAGATATTAAATAACAGCAATACTTCAATGTAATGTGATAAAAGAAAATACTTATGTCTATGCTCAGATACAAAAATATAAAAAAATATACAAAAAGTATAAGGACCTTTAGGTACAGTTATGAAATAACTGTTAATGAGACAGTGTTTGAAGCTAAATTTTATTCGTATATGCAAATACCTCATCTTTTAGTACTGGCTAAAATAAGCCCTCTGTGAGAGTGCAGTAAGAACTCTTCTTGAAAAAGGTTCTTTTGGATTAATCTATAATAACGAAAATGTAGAAGGCAAAGTAGCAGACTAGGAAGAAATTTGCCAATGCATAGAGGTCTTAGCAGGATTCAGCTCTACAAATATTCTGAGATTGTCTTCATTCGACGTTGTGACCAGAAGGAGTGTGAGTATACGCCACAGTTCATGCTGGGGTCCAAGCTCCTGAATGACCCCCACTGGGGACTTGGGCACAGTGTGCTGCAAGGTGCTTCCAGGCGACTTGCCCAGTGGTCTTGTGGAAACAGAGGAGCAAAGGATAAGGTTAGGGAGGACTGGTGGGCTCCTGAGTCTGACCCTCACCTGGGATCAGCAGAAGGAGAGAACATGACCACTGGTGAAAGGCTCATTAGGTGCAGCTTGAAAAATCTGTGTTTCTCTTCTGAACATACTGGGTGATGCAGGAGACTGAGGAGATGGAGAATTTTACAAAGGTTCCCTCTCAAATCACTGGTGATAAACTAGATTCCTCTCCTGAAAAGCTACTGTCTCTCTATTGACTAGCAAGGGAAGCCAGAGCAAAGAGACTATATTATCTTCTGTGAATGTCATTCTAAGCTCCCAGTATAGACATATAAGGAAAACACTGAGATTGAGTGATATGTTGATATGATATATGATATTCTTTCTCGTTCACTCTTACCTCATGGTAAAATAATATTTAGAGCCCTATGTTTGTAAGGTCAAAGCCTTGTTCTCCTGGCAGAATTTAGTGAGGTGCGTAAAAGACAGTGATGATAAGGTTAGTTCTCAGGGGGGTTTCACTCCCATATTTTTGGACCAGTCCCCAGGAAAATGTTGCAGCCGATGCAGACGACAAATAGCAATAAAGTAATAAAGTTTCAATTAAAATACTATCTTCCTTTGAGTTTAAAAATGGTGCCTTAGTCATAGGTCTGATTCCCGTGTTTGCATTTTGAATCATTCCTACTTGGTTTATTGACAAAAATAACATTTTGCTACATTTTATTTTCTTCAGAGCCAGAAAAATATGAAAGAGAGAGCTGCACATTCAGTTCCATCTTTTCCTTCCCAAATTTGAGATTGTGAAGATCCTATTTTGTGTCATAATAAGCAGTAGTTTGGGCACTTTTTAAAGAAAATCTAAGATTTACCCCTTGCTTTCCTACAGCAAAACCGAAGTGGTACAAAAGTGCCCCATATCACTTAATTTCACATAAAAAGTTTCATTAAGAGTGGTGATGCTGGAAGAAAACCAGCATAAATGGAAGAGTCCATCTAGAATATAGGAATTATCTAGGCTGCCAGTTAAAGACAGTATTTCTGCTTAGCAAAGTAGTCCGCTTGCTTCAGAAGTCACTGATATTTAATAAGCATGGACTCTCATACTGTCTTTTGCAGCAAAGTTATACCTTAAAAATTTGGGATGGTATCATTTTTACTACAGTATTTCCTCCTAGGCTGTATAAACCCAACATTTATGTTACACAGAGTTTAAAGGACTTAAATCTTTAGGTCCCATGTAAATAGATTTTCCCTTGAAGAGAAATATGAAGAAATGAACATTAACAGCATTAGTCCTAGGGATTTGTGAACCTTCTTAGTTGTTCAAAAAGTTTCTCAAAGTCTGCATTTTCTGTCCAATTTCAGAAAGCAATAATGTCACAACATCTTAACCAAAAATCCATAGAATAGCAACAAAGTTCACTTGAAATGCAAGCTTTGACAGTGGCAGTGGCATCCAGTAGTTTCTTTTGTATGGAGCCAACACTACTATGGCAATTTTGTGATGAGCTCACTATAGTAAATGAACAACCAAAAGATGGACCAGTTTAAAATACCCAGATGTTGATGGGAAATGTTTCTTCCATAATAATTCCCTGGGGTTTAGTAGGTAATTTTAAATAAGGAATAAGCAGTCATTAAAAATATCATTCAGTGGAAAATTAAATGTCGTTTGTGTTAGAGGGAGTCAACTTTGGAAATCTTCACCTCAGACTACTTTTGCCACTCAGATTCTCCTTGTGGATGGAGTTTGAACATATCAAACCTCCTTCCAGTTGTCACTTGGCAATGTTAGTTTGGTACCATCATTTTCAAACGATTTACTCTACTTAACGCTGATGTAATTTACATCTGAATATGGCCCTGAGTGCTGGTATTAGTTTGGGATAATTGTTTTTTCAGATTTTGGTAAATACATGTGCTAAGCTCATTACAGAGTGTGTTTGAACTATCTTGTCAAGTATTTTTCAGCTTTTGAAGCAGCAAAGTTGCAATTAAATGCCAAACCAAGAGAATAAAGACCTGTTTCTTACTGATGCTAACCCAGGTGTGAGAGCAACAGCACTGAACTTCAATAAGGTAAAGTAATGAGCTTGGTGAAAGACTCAGGTTTCACCCAGTTCAAAGAGAGATGAAAACATGAAAGAACAGAAGAAATAATTTTCAGTGCAAAATTTGGTGTGACATAAACATACTTATCTCTTTTTCAGCTTGTTAATACCCTTTTATTATTCTAAATTACCTATTTAGAAACGTTTTAGGATTAAATGACAAAGGGTATTTCCAGTTAATCTTAGTAAAAGGCTGGTGCTTCTCTTTAAGCCAGTTCATGCGTCATACTGCTTTCATTTGTCCAGCTGCTAATATAAATGATGATCTGTTGAAGTGCACCCCTCTTGGCAATATATAAAGCTGGCAAGGATTTCTGGACAGTTGCATGCATTTACTTTATGATCAAGTGCACCATTCTGTGTACCAGCACTCACGGCACTGGATTAAACAGTCTGGCAAATATAGAAGGACTTTCTGAGAGATTTAACTAACAAATCTTTTGCTGCAGGGATCTAAGACTTGCAGTGACTGCGGCTTGTGTTTTGTCAGGGCTGGTAAGTTCCTTTAAAAATGTTGAGAGGGAGAAATTAAGCTAATTTGAGAATGAACAAGGGAATGAATGGCCTCCCATCTTCTTTGCCCTATACCATACCTAGACTTACCGTAAGTATCTGGAATGAAACTATGTCACATTTAACAACAGACATCCTTTGACTTCAATGTATCCCAGCTGGCATCATTAGCATCTTCTTAACAGTCTTCTCTGTTCTTAGAGCAAGGTTCTGCTGCCACTGGTTACCCTGACTTAGTAACCGACTTGGGGATAAGGTTTGATGAGTATGGCTGGGGGACAGCAGCAGTATTTTTTGTGGAAAATCTTTTGGAACTGCTAATTTACCCTGGCTGATGATCTGCTCCACAGGGTGGAGGTGGATGTAAGATCAGATCCTGATTGATAAAAGACGGAGGCCTGTACTGGGAAAACACTACTTGTATGTGGGTTGGAGTACCATGTTTTCACTCTCTCTTTTTAATCTTTGAGTTGATTGAAGACTATTCTGTGGAAATTGGACCTTTTTTCATGTCTTGGAAGCTAAGATGTTACAGCGTATATTGGAGTAGTCTGTGTTTGCTTGTACAGATTATTTTCTTAAAAGCACACTGAAACTGAAAAGAAAGAAAATGCAAAAACTTATTTTTGCATTCTTACTACATAAGTTTTTGCACTGTTGCCAGCCCATCCTGTTCTGCACCTATGCTGCAGCACTTTTTATTTTCATAGCCTTATAGAATCATGCTGAAAATCTAGAAGTGCTGTTTTGAATATGAACATAATTTCAAATGGTGCTTTGGAAAGGAAAAGGTTGTAAGAAAAATACCGGTAAAATCTCATTTTCTATGTCACTATATTTATGGCATCACAATTCATTGGTGGCACAGTACAGTGGTTATAAACACAGCAGTCAGAGCTTAATCATTCCCATCAGCAGTGATTTTACTCATCCTCAGACATCCTTAAATGTACCATCTTTAAGCTGACACAGCATAATCTGCCAGTGTTGTGCCTATTTGTTGAGAAATAAGGCCCTTGACTCTAAAATGGGCTGCTCAGCAACTTGCAACTCTAGAATTTAAAGTAAAGGAACCTGCATGCTCACCATATAACTCCTGGTATAATGCTTTTTCACTGCTGGAGAAAGTGCACAGGCATGAAAAAAGGTTCAGAGTAAGATTCAGTAGAACATGAAATGGTGATTTAGCTAGTTGGATTTGCTCTTGTAAGTCATTAATGAATCACTGACCCAGCATCATTTTGGAGGATCAGATGTTCCTATAAAATTTGAAACTGAGTACTTGACAAAGTATAGTTATTAAAGATCACACTGAGCTCTGCAGAACAGAGGAGGTATTTTTCTGGATGTTTTAGCTGTATTCTATCTCGGATACTTGTATTCAGCCTTCTTACATTTCCCCTGCTAATTGACAGGAAATGCTCTAGTTTTTAATCTATTGGTTTGGGGTTTTTTGTGGGTTTTTTTGGTTTTGGCTTTTTTTCCTGCTGTGTTCTGCTGAAAGTATTTTGTGCTGACAGGGGCACAGCTGGCTTTGGCACAAAGAGATGAAAAATCAGTTCAAGATAATGGTGGTGGATTGTCAGGTTTGCATTTGAGTTTAGCAGTCTAATGAAAATAAGATGCTCACCTTCTTATTTGTATCTGGAGTTTGCACCTGCAAGTAACAGTTGACCAGTAGCCAACTTTCTGGCAGGTCTAGCTGCTATGATTTATACTGGTACCTGACTTAGGAGTTTTAGTCTCACAAATTTTCAGTGCGACTCAGGTGATGTAGACACCTTAGATGGTCCGTTAAATTGCAAACAAAATTGCAGGTAGAATAAGTCATCTTAAGGATTAAAATATTTGGAACACATCCATTGAGAGACTCTTTAAAACTGAAAAAGAAGCATTATCCTGGTTCCTCTGAAAACTTTCCTTCATTCCTGTTGGCCAATACTATGTTGTACTATTAAGGTAAGGCAACATAGTTCAGTTTGTGAACATCGTATATTACTGAAAGTCCTTCTCAGCTGATGTAGAGTACAAAATTTGCTTTGAATCATATAATCACAAAATCATTTAGGTTGGAAAAGACCCTTAAGATCATCAAATCCAACCGTTAACCTAACCCTGCCATCCCACCACTAAACCATGTCCCTAAGCACCTCATCTACCCATCCTTTAAATACCTCCAGGGACAGGGACTCAACCACTTCCCCGGGCAGCCTCTTGCAATTCTCAACAACCCTTTTGATGAAGAAATTTTTCCTAATGTCCAAGCTAAACCTGCCCTGGCACAACTTGAGGCCATAAATAAAGAGGTTAATAAAGAAGCTTAAATAAAGCCCCTGTCTTCTCTCTAGTGTATGGACACTGACTGTGATCCATCACTTTTGTACATTTTCAAGAACTGGTAAAATCAAGTTGTAAAACATTTTTAAGGTGAAATTATCTGACCTGGGGCTCTCCTTTCCAAACACTTCTTTTGAAATACAGATTGCAGTTCTTAACATATGCTGGGCTAGATCACATCACAATCCTAACTTTGGTGCTCCTTCCCAGTCTTAAACATCTCCTGAGGGTGAAAGTAGATGAGAAGCCAATATTTGTTCTATATAGGTACAAATTAGGTTACAATTTCAGCTAGCCTTGGAGCTGTGTTAGAACATTTCGAGATCGTGAATGGTGCCTATGGCTTTCCCCGTGAGTACAAGATGAGCAAGTGGTGTCTCTCAGCAGGTCACAGCATTACTGATTCTTCAACTTCTGCATCATCGGCAATTCACAAGTTGGGTTTTTTTCTAGCATTCGGGAAACACTTGCTCTAATTTTTCTGTCAGAATAGAAAAGATGTTCTGTAAGACATAACAAGTGTATAAGAACAGCTCATTAAAGGGTTATGATTGTTGTAATCAAGGAAATTCAAGTTGTAGCCCCAGGTACAAATGGAAGCTGTTGTTATATATGGATTAAACTACTTCAGCTATTTAATACGTCAACATAACTTTCAGCCTTGCTTAGGTAGCCTAGATGTGCACTTCCACGTTTCTTTATATCATTGTTTTCTTTAACAGATGCAGTGTTGGCTATTAAAAGCCTAGGTTTTGCAGCAAGTAGAAGTGCCTGACTTCAGGGGCCAAAAACGCCAACAGGAGGAGGACTGAAATAAGAGTGGCAGCTTTTCAGTGCTGAGAGAAACTATTCCCGTATATAGCTTATAAAACACTTTATAATCTTCCTAGATTAAGGTCATTATACAATACAAAATAATTATTAGCAAATTAATAAAAAGGACACACACAGTAACGATGCAAATATAGAGGCCAAATGAAACCCCAGTGTAATCAGTGGAACTTAATTGATTTCATATGAGCTGTTTCTCCCTCTGCTTTCATTGAACTTAGTCATTTATGCGAGTGCTTAAAATAATTTTGTGAAATCACTCTGATTAGCACTATATCAAAATGTCTGATAAAACAATGGCTTTGTTTTACTAAATTAAAGGCTTTAACATCAGAATTGATTATATATTTTATGAACTTGAACTTTGATCAAGAAAGGAATGTCATTTTCTTACCAAAAGATCAGCATTGTTGTATACAGCTGGAAAAAAACATTCAGAAGGGCATCAAAGAATAATATTGTGCTCTGTCTCTTGTTAATACAGAATGTGGAATTCCAATTTGCATTTGCATCACTTGGCAAACCTGCTGTAAAAACAAACTCAACACCACCATTCCTCTTTTTTAAAATATTTTGTCTAGTTGTATTACCAGAGATCTTTGTCAGAGATCTTTGCTTGAGGTCAAAGAGGCCATTGTATTGCCTGTATCCATAAAAGTGTAAATAATCTAAGAGGACATAGAAGATTGACATGAGTTGAAGGTGCCTCCTTTAGTCTCTGCCATTTTTTTCCAAATTGAATGCAGATGTGTTTAGGGGAAAACTACTGATGACAGGAGTGATCTCAAAATGAAGCAGTAAAAGAGCTACCCTTCCAGTGACAAATTTTTTAATTCAGGTGATATAAATAAACGAAATACGTCTCTCTCCAAATCTTTTAGCCCCAAGTGCTACAAAATTAGTTGAAACAATAAAAAACACACCTTGGCCAAAGTCCAAGATTTTAATTCAGGGTCAAGCTTGATAAAAACACTGCCACCATTTCTGTTCAGCAGTGGGAAATGCCTTTTACCCATCCTGTCTACCTCATAAGGTACGGTTTCCCCAGAATCCTTCCAGTCAGTGGTTCACTGACAACTAAAGACTGCAATTTGTCCTTCTTCCCTAATGTATGTCCACATCAAGATGCTGCAAACTTTCTAAGAGCCAGTGAGTCCCACATGCCTTGCCTAAAATGGAGCTAGTTCATTGCAGTTTTCTAAGCAGATCACAGGACTGAGCTTCATTTCTTCTATCAATTTTAATAAGAAACATAGAAACAGATGTGAAAGTTCTTTAATATGAAAGGAGTCCTAGTTCAAATGCAGCACTACACGTTGTTTGCTTTCTACATGGTGGACTTTCCACCTCTTTGTTGAAAGTAAGGGCTTTTATATATTGTTTAAGAAAACATTTTGTGAACCGCATTTGGTCCATGGGCTGCATGTTTCAGTTTATACAGAAAACGCAAAACAAATAAAAAAGTTGATTTACCCCAGATCCAAAGTGATTGGGGTATCTGCTCCAAAAATGTCAACAATCAGGAACAAATTCATGTATGGCAAAAATTCCAGAGGTGACCAATATCAAACATCGGTCCGATGCTAATGGCTTTCTCTTTCTCTCCATGTTGTTAGGGTTGGACTTGCTTGAGATGCTTACAATGGCATTTCTTAACAGAAGACAACATATAACCATAAGCAGGAAAAGGAGAATGAGACTCACGTTTCTTCTGACGTAAATCTGACACCTTGCTGAATATTGTCATATTTTTCACTTCACAGTGACTGTTGAACCATAGGGAAGCAGATGAAAAGAAACGGGAAAAGTACACAGAGCACAAGCTGCAGACAGCTATCCTTCGCACTTCTATAAAGGGGGATTTTTTATCTTATCCTTATGCAAGAATGACTGAAGCAGGGACAATATCACCTCAGAAGTGGACAAAAAATCAAAACCTTTTTGATTACTAACATTTCCTTGGAAAGACTGAAGAAAAAGACTCAGTTTCTTCAGAGTGAAGAAAAATTGCTCAGTTTACATGAATCTGCTCTTTATCACAGGGTATAGAGTATTTTGTAATAGGTAAGTGTTCACACTTCTCACCATATTTGTCACATGCACACCAGGCTAAACTATAGTCACAGGAGTCAAACAAAACCAGCAGAGTTGCTTTTTCCTCTATAAAAAAGTCCTTTAGATGGCAACTTCACAGAAACTAATTGTAGCTGGATAAGTAGTTTATATTTTCTCACTGACAATTAGTAAATGGGAGTGGTGTTTTATTTAGAGTGGTTGAAATAAGTGGTTTTTAATGTCATTTGAGTACCTTGCCTATGGACTAAACTATACCACATTGTGAACAAATAGTTTTACTCAGTCTAAAGTATAGCACTAAAAGCATAGCATAGCAGGCTCTTCAAAAGTTTTGGGAACCAAAACATGAAATCATGTTAGAAATCAGAGTAACTTGACCGAAGTACAAAGAAATTTAATAAGTTCTTCCTAAAATGGGAAGAAGTCTTCTGTAGATAGAGGGTTCTCTCCCCTGGGTTCTAGTGTCATATATCATAGGGTTGAGATGAAGTTCAAAGTCAGACAAAGTCAGTATCTTTGACCTTCTCTTAGCAAAACAAACACTAATGGTGAGTGTCAGTAACAGCTCAATAGCAATGAATGTTTTTCTTAAAGGATAGAGTAGTCAGGGACTCTGCCCTCCCTTCCTTTTTGAGGGTAAGCTTGTTCCACTGCTGGAAGACTGCATTTTAAGTCAGCTCAGAAATTGAAGGATGTCAATATATTAGTGTGCTGAGAGCAGGTCCATGGACCTGGAAGATGAAGAAGGAAGGATTTGGATCTCATCAGTCTTGTAGTTACTGAATACAAAAGCCAAGTTCTTGCCTTATGACTGTACAACTTGAAGGAGGAGAATCTTCCAGGAAGCCATCATTCCACAGATTCCCACTCTGCCTTTTATTCATCATGTGCTTCAACAAATATTTCTTCATTGTGAAGTTTTTTCTGAGTTTATACAAAAGTTTAACATTGGCATTTTCGTAGAATTTCTTCTATAGCATCTGTCCTCCTGGCTTTTCACTTGCTACCTTTAATCAGTTTTACTTGTCTTTAACCACACTGTTTGCTCCCTCTCTTCTTGACTTTTTATTATAAACCTTTCAAGTAGATCTTCTGAAATTATTCTAAGCCTTGCCTTTCTAAGATTTTGATCTACCTTTACATTTAGTAAGTAGGAATCATCTTCCTCACAAATGACTAAATTTTAACTGTATTCCAGGATTTTGGAATTTTTTTCAACCTTTTTTAAAATGTCATGTATAGCAGTGATCTATGCTTGTGCATCTCACTTATAACGTATAAAGGCTTCATCAAAGGGTTGTTCCAATCTCAGGAGGCAACTACCTCTGCAATAATTCTTGACAGTTGCAGAAGAAATTACATTGGTTGCTGCTGCATTCAGTTCTGTCCAGTATTGCAAATGATGTCTTCATGTTTAGAGCATTTCTAATCTTATTTCTTTACAGCTGCAATCTAGACTTTTCCAAAAGAAAACCTCTGTCCAAAAGCAGGACACAGTTTAGGGCTGTACTTGCTTCCATAATATATCTGTCACTTGACTTGATGCTGGATGTTCCTGTGGGGTTATGCTTTGCAAGTCCAATGTACAGTAGTATTGTCTTGCTTTTCTTCCAAGAAATCGATCTGGGTTTGTTCTGCAATCACAGAATAACTCAGGTTGGAGGGATTCTTAAAGCAGGGTCAGCTCTGAGCTCAGACCAGGTTGCTTAAGGATTTGCCCAGTTGGATCTTAAAAGCCCCCAAAGAACAGAGATTGTCCAAACTCCCTGGGCAACCTGTTCTGTCACTGGACCATCCACATGAGGGAAAAGCTTCTTAATATTTTCTGACTGAATCTCTTGTTTCAAATTATGTCAATTTTCTCTTGTTCTGCTGTGCATCATCGTGAAGATACTGGCTCCATCTGCTCAGTTACCTCATAGCTTCTGCCAGACTGCTATCAAGTCTTCACCAATGCCATCTCTCCTCCAGGCTGAACAAGACCTACTCTTAGCCTCTTCTCAGGGTAAATACTCCAGCCCCTTACTCATCTTGGTTGGCCTCTGCTGAAGTCACTCCATCTTATTAGTGTCTTTCTTGTATTGGGTGGGGTGTGTCTGGGAAAACTGGAAACACTACAGTATTCTTGATGCTGTCTAAAAACTGCCAAGTAAAAGTGAATAATTGCTTCTGTTAATACATCCCAGGAAGTTGTCAGCCTTTGTGTGAGGACACACTGCTGGGTCATATTCATTTTGTCTACGAAAGCCCCAGGTCGTTTTCCACAGAGCCGCTCCCTGCCAGTATCGCAGTAGGCCCAGCTGAAGGATTTGGCATTTGTCCTTGCCGAGTTTCTGTTGGCCCATTCTGCCAGCCTGTCTACCATTTTTCCAACCTTTTTCACCTTCTCCACTTCCAATCAGTCAAACATAGTAGGGCTTCCCCTCCTTCTGTGCTGTTGGGGTTCAGCCTCTCATCTCTGCTGAGTCTCTGTCATCTTCCCAGATGCTGCATAGTCTGTTCTTTGCCACACATCTCCTTAATGTGGTGACCTGAATCCTCAACCAGCGCATGGCTCCTGCAAGTGAGGACACAGTCTCCCACCATGTCAGCCTGTAGGCTAGGATGTGGATGGCCACATCCTCCCTCCTGCCTGGGTCAAAACCTCTGCCGTGCCAGAGGTAGCTGCTCCAGATAGGGCTGGGGATAGTGCCCTATGGTTACCAGTGCCACATTGCCTTCAGTTTCCAGCCTCTGTCCACTCACCCAGCTGCACAAATTGCCGTTCTAGGAGCTGCAGTCAGGGCCTGACAGTTATACGGGTCTCTTCCTAGTGCTAGTTCAATGGCTGCCTGAAACTCCCAAATCAGGAGGCAAGGCAGCTGAAGAAAGAAGATGTATGCACCTTTTGGCCATAAACAGCTGACAGAAGTATTTAGAAATAGCTAATTTGGTAGAAGAAAAAGTGTGGAGTAGGTACCCTTTCTCAGCAACATCAGTCACTCCAATGTTCCTAGAAGACTTCTTACAAGTCCCCAAAGATATTAGAAGAAGGTCTCAGAAGATCTAGAAGAGGAGCCTGGAAACTACTCTGCAAACTGTTGTGTCTGTTAACTTCAGTTTGGCATATTTTAGTAGTTATCATTTATGTTAAAGTCACATTCTCCTAGCAATCTCATTCTCCGTTTTGGGTATCTGATTTTTATTACAATTTAGGCTTGAATTAGGGATTCCATAAAACCTCAAAATTACATGTTTAACTCAACAGTCTCAAATCTGTTGTAAATGTTTGAAAAGTTTCATCTTCTCTTTGAGTTTTCATAGGAAACTGATATCTTTCAAAAGGCTCTTTCTCTCTAGGAGTTCTGTTTTCCTAAAATATCTGTAGTAAAGTCTGATAACTGCCTTATGCCATTTCACTTTTCTGGAATAATAAATGTTCCTCATACCTCTGGCCCAAAAACATATATATACACACACACACACCTTTTTTATTTTTAAGTTGATTTATTCATCCTTATGAAGAGATTAAATCAACGCTTCAACTCTTCTGCTGCATTTCTGAGGAATTTTTACTGCATTGAAATGTTTAGCTTATTAGATATTATGCCTGTAATAACTCACCACTTCATCTTTCATGTTTTGAGAAACTGTTTCTTCCTCCATTTCCTTAGATGGTGGTCTGTGGGAAACTTGTGTCAGAATGTCTGACAATACAATGTTGAGCAAGTTCGCAACATAAAAATTAAGATTTTGTGAAGGTGAGAGAAATCTAAGCAGCCCTCTATCAGAAGAAAAAAATGGTTAAAAATCGCAATACTCACACAATACTATATTCTCCCCCAGGCCTCATCTGTTTAGTGCAAATAGATGAGATAAATAGATAGAAAAAAGGCAGAAGGGCGTTTAGAGACACAGATTTAGACTCTTGCCTGAAGCTGTAAGCAGTAAACTACATTGCCAGAGTCACAAAGGTCAGCAACTGATCCAGAAATTGATGTTACATTTTCTGCTTTCAATACAGTGAACTGGTCACTAAACCATATTGCCTTCAAATTAAATATTTAGGAACTTTTTCAGGTTTAAATTTAATTTCCTTAAGCAAGGTTCATTTGGACATATTCAGGTCAAACATCATCTAGAAGGTTCTTTTGCTCACAGAAGTTGCATGTCATGGAAGATGAACCCTCTAAAGGTCAGGAAAAATACTGCAGAATATATTCACCCATTCTTCAAAACCAGTGCCAAGTTTCTATGTGTCTTTCCATTAAAAAAAAAAGAAATATTGAAAGTGTTGAAAATGGCACGATGCTAGAATCAGAACCTGATTTGCAGTTGACAGGTGTTGAACACCCACCCAATATTATTCTTTTTCACTTCAGTACTCTCCAAAGTTCTAAAGAGGATCCTTCAATCCAGCAGAAATGAAGTGTGAACTTCTGCGCTTGGAATGAGAAATGTTGCCTTTTTTAGTATTGGTATACACTGGATTTTTCAACTGCATTTTCAATGATAAAGATGCTTAAAGCACCATATAAAGGGACTACATTATCAAGGAGCTACAAGAGAACACAAAAAAAATGCTTAGATTTGGTCTTCATGAGCCTACAAGACAAGCACTGCAGACACTAAACTGATGGTTAGGGAGATTCTGCTTTATAATTTATCTACCCAAAGAAGTTAAGCACTGATGCATTCATCTGTTTTCATTATGCTGGTTATGATAAAATTCCTGCAAGAACACCATAGCAATGCCCAGAATAGCGAAATGTGACACAATAACCAAAAGAAAGTCTGGAAAATGTATGCTTAATATGACAAGTACACTTAGCCTAGTAAATTCTTAACCATTCTGCTTCTCTTCTCTGTGGCCAGTGGTTTCTGCTGATATATTAGTGAGAAGAATACTGATTTTATCAATGTCTCAAAGTGTGCTAATTACCTCATTTCTAAGAAATGTTATATTATGCCTGGCAGAGCTCTTTTAGCATCCACTCTACTCAGCAGTAATTTCTTGGCAAAGCAGAGTTCTTGCTACATATAATTAGCATTTCCTCCTATTATAAATAATTGTTCCTCATTTTCTACTAATTCTTTTCTGGGCTGTTGATATATTTCCAGTAACAATAGACAAACCTGAGCAAATTGTTTCATGAGCCTTCCATATGCCAATTTTGTTACTGTTGCCACCCAATCCTGTGCCATTTGGCTCCACAGTGTATTAAGAATATTAATGCTTGTGTTTGATGGGAGTTATATTTTAAACTTGTTTGGAAATTCAGGAAAAATGTTTAATGATGAGAATTGGTTGTCCATATTGTTCTTGTTCTATCTTCTTTGTTTAAAGCTTTGATTTCTGGGTGGAACTTGGATCTAGTACATGTTGATATATTGGATAGGATCCAGTTCAAGATGAAGACACCAAAAGCAGTGCCTATATATAAACTGAGTGCTTAAGCCCCCAGCGCGGTCAACAAAGACATGGTCAATACAGCCAATGATGTTGAAAGAGTTATTCAAGCAACCTGCCAGAGTGGGTGTCTGATGCAACTTGAGGTGTCCTCATCTGGTCACCTGCTGTACTTCAAAAAGGCACAGTTCTTCTTAAGTCCCATGTCATACATGTGAAGCAGACATCTCACATGTCTGGGCATCTTACATGAAACTACAAGTCTATGTCTAGGCAACAGAAAATCTACCTGGGTAAGCTGAAATAATTTCTAGGCTCCACTGCACCTCAGCTGCCATTATTTTTTCAGGAGCTTAGATAGCTCTTTGGATACTTATATTTAGTTGCTATGATCTTAAACTGAAAACTACCACTACAGGCCTGATTGGCTTGTAATTTCAAACTTCTAATCTATGACACTGCTGTAGTTGACATTTCTGTCACCATACTGCCAGAAGGAGGTAGATACTACCAAGGCATTCTTGAATGAAGAACTTGTTTCCTATTCTCACCTCACTCTGTGCTAAAAAGGCCATTTTTCTTCTTTTCTTTTTTTTTTTTTTTTTTTTTTTTTTTTTTTTTTTTGTCCTTGAGATACAGTAGGGAACTTCTCTTCTTTCCCCGGATGATCCAGAGGTAGAAGTAGATCTGTAGTGTAGGAACTGGAAGAGCTCATGTCAGGGTACTCCTCTCTTCATGATTCTTGAGTAACTATTAGGTGTGCTACTTAGCTTCTCAATGCTTCCTTGTCTCTGTATGATGGCTGTCAGTATGATGAAGTATCAAAAATACAAGGGAGAAATTTGAATGTGTGAGACTTTTTGATCTTTACTATGCCTGGAGATACAGAACAGGATAAAATATTCACTTCGGGTTTTAATTTTATTAATTGTCTGGCATTAAAGGTATATTATGAAAAGTATCTGGAATCCCAGGCAGGTATTTTTAAGGTGGTTAGAAGTAAAATAAATGATACTAAATTTTTCAAATTTCTTAACTATCTAATGTTAGCAACCAGTATAAAATTAATTTGATGTGAAGATACGATTCTCAAATGATGACAATTCAGCTTCTATAAAGTCATAATTCATTACTAAAATAAATGTCAGTCAAAATTATAAAGCTCATCCTACTTTGTTGAGTAATGGCTGATTAGAAGATCAGAATTTATATTCTGGATCCAAGGAATACACTGCAGAAGGACCATGAGTGTTGTGAGTCATCACTTGTGCAATGAAGATAAAGGTGGTGTATTTCATAAACTTATATCCTGTTCTCTTTGACCCATGCCTCTGTACAGCCTATCTCCCAGATAAAATTGAAATCTTATGCTAATATACTGTAATGCTATTTCTGCTTTTTTCCTATGTGTGAACACTCTTTTTTTTTTCTGTGAAAAAGTAGATATTTTCTAGTCAGACCTTAAAATCTAGTCCATTTCCTAGAACTAAGAGAGTCTTTCAGAAGATAAACTGACTTATTTTGCTTTCTTAGTTTCTTCTACAGTCTTTCTCATTCTTGATTGTATAACTTTCCTCATTGGTAACATTTGCCGACATTAAGTACAAGAATTATTGCCTTTTTTTTTTTTTCCAAGCTGCTCAGTAACCATGTTGTGGCCGTCTCGGCTGGCACATTCTGTTCTTAATTAGGTTTACAGATATTTGATTCATTCCATGGTTTCACTAATGTTTCTCTCTGGCCTCTAACTGTCTTTTGTCACTGGTCTGATTGTTCTCTCTTTGTCTTTTCTGAGCGAGCTAAAGAGTCGGGACATAGATCTTTTTGTGTATGTTGCAAATGGTTCCATCCACTTAATTTTCCTTCTTACAAACTTGCAGACATCTTTGATGTTTCTTTTCTTCATTCTTCCTCATTTTATCCATTCCTCTCCTTGGTGTGGAACTTTATGAGGACTTCAGTGTGGCTTCATTGGTCTTGCCTGCTAACTTTCACTGCACATCAGGTCATTGATTCATTTCTCTCAGAAGAAAATGGAATGCACTCGCATGCATGTGATTGTCTAAGGCATCCTAGTTGCCAAGCATGAGAGTTACTACTGCTCTTTCACGATTTGACACTACTTCTTATTTGAGAACTTATCAATACAACAGGCTTTGGTCAAGGCATTCTCACGCCCTAAGGCCTTTCATGTTCTCAGTATATTTTTTGCTTTGTGCTTGTTAGTATTGCTCATAACCATTTTTCCTACATTAGATGAGAAGTTACACTGGCTGCCTGTTAGACATGGAAACAAATAATTAGGCAATAACCACAAGCAATGGAAATAAAGGAAATCTCATAAACTGGCCTGTTCCTAGGGAAGTAGAGCTCAATTTTACAGCTGTGAACGTTATGGCTATTTTACAACATTTGTTTGTATGTTTGAGCTGTTCTGAGTAGAACCCTATGTCCTAACAGCCTCCAAGTAGTGCCACAGGGTGACTATGAGGAAATAATTATAGCAATCTAAAATGTGACTAACAAGTAAAATCTACCCCCTGAACTTCCTGACATGTTAAGCTGGTGTCTTCCCTTTGATAACTTACTGCAGCTCAGATGAAATCAAAGGACCTGCGGCAATTCAAAGAGGCTGAGAATTCTCCCCGTTGTATTCAAACAATGGGAGGACAGCTCTTGACATTAACATAAATCAATACGCGCTTCATTTCAGAAGAAAGAAAATTGGATGAAACGAATCATCCAACAACTAGTCCTGCGAAGACAAATGATGTGTTAAAGTTTCTTGTATAATCACGTAAAGGAATACCTGCAGCTGCATTGTAAGCAGCAGTTTTGGCCAGGCTGGGGATACATACAGTAATATAACTAGTGATGATACTTTATACTTACTTAGCACCTTTCATCACAAAGTACATTACCAAACACTGGTTATTTGAGCCTTACAACATGTCTGTAGAAGACTATTATACCATGGTAGAGATTGCACACAGAGATTAAATGGCTTGGGTTAGGCCACACAGCGAGTGAGCAGCAGAGCCAAAAGGAGAGCATGAGCGTTGGCTTCCAGCCTCGTGCTCTAACTACTGGACCTCGCTTCCTTAGTACTTAATTCCCGTACTGCTTCTCCAATAGAGCTACTGAAACTTTTGAGCACTCGATCAGTTTTGGTGTAATATCAAACCGGTGGTGGTTCCCTCTCCTAGCTCCTTTATGACATCGCAAAGTACTGTAATTACATTTTTAAGGGTCTCGTTTTCCGGGTTGCCCCAGGTCGCCTAGCCCTGGCGGGGGATCAGCCTGGCATTGTGTGGCTCCCGGCCCCTGTCCCCAGTACACAATTGCTGGCTGCTGCTGCTGCTGCTTCCCTCTGCTAGCGTTCGGCATGGCCTCAGTCTTGCGCCCTTAGCTCTGCTGTGTGAGTGGCTGGACCATTCTCTGCTTAAATAATTCCAGCTATATGCTAGTTAATGGGAAACAGATGTCTCCCAGGCACTGGCGAGAGCTTTTGGTCCCGCTGCTCCCGTTTTTTCTCACGGGCAGACGTTCAGGTAACCCA
>NW_009258952.1:4388518-4419199 GCF_000687185.1 Egretta garzetta | reverse complement strand
GGTGAGGTGGTGCGGGAGGGGGAGGTAGGAAGTACCGGGAAATAAAAAAAACCAAGAGTCTCGCATGTTGCCTCTTTGTACTATAGAAACTGGGGGTGTGCCTGAATATCCAAACCACCTACACCCCAGGGATGCCACCCAATGGCTGGCTGTGTGCTTTGCAGAACTCCTCCCCTCCCGTTTTGGCTAAGCAGAGACCTTAAGAGAAACTGCCTGTTCTGGCTCATACAGACTGTAACATATAAAAGCTGTTAGCAGCTCCTGTGGCCAGAAGCTCCAAAACCAGCAGAGTTTTGTTCTTTGGGGGTTTGTAATAAGAGACACTCCTTCACAAAGGTTCTTATCATCACATAGGAGAGTGCTATATATACTGGGAGAACAATAGGCTGTATTCTTTTTTGGTATTATCCAGAGGTAAGCCATTCAGCTCAGTAAGTTTGCTTTGCATGCACTTTTATCAATGCTCATCACAGTTTGCTGAAGTTAAGATTTGAATGCTATTTCTAAGATGTCCTGCTTTCATGGTTTAGACGTTGTCTTTTGCCTACTAGTTTATCTGTGCCACATTGTGTCAAGAAAATCTGTGCATATGGGATAGGCATAGCCTAGGATGTATTTTTCGTTTGCAGTGGAAAACATTCTGTGAGGTTTCTTGCAGTCTCCCCAGTTAAGATTTATAGTGTGGTTTATGGACAGATCTGGTGTGATAGCACCGTCGCTATTTCAGGAATACTGCTAGCTCTGATCATGTAATTCATGGTATAATGATGCTTTATTTGGTGCGTTTGTAGTAAGGACATATTATCTCTTAATGATAATATGGTGATTGAAAATTGCTCAGTAACACATGTTCTGACTGGATTGTTTTTATGATTGTGCTGACAGACAGAATCATTTTTCTGACACAGCCTGCCAATTCACTTTGCCTTGCTACCCGGATGTACAGAATCACATCTTTGACATCTTTTCTTCTACAGATCTGTTTTCTACCGCCCTGACTTAAAGCAGAGTATCTCTGTGGCCTATCTTTCTCCTTTGGCCCCAAAATGACAGTAATCGCTGCAGTCAGTTGTGCTTTCTTATTTTCCATTCTCTGTGAAACAAGTGCATTAGTGTTACCCAACTCCACTGACCTACTCCTGTCAAACAACAATTTCACTGACATTGAGACGGCTTTGGCAGCTCATCTGGACTCTGCAAAAATTCCCAAAGCCAGGCGGAAGCGCTACATTTCGCAGAATGACATGATTGCCATTCTTGATTATCATAATCAAGTCAGAGGCAAAGTCTTCCCACCTGCTTCCAACATGGAATATATGGTAAGTGAACTTTGTTTATTTCAGAGTAAACCAAACTGTAAGTCAGTGATTTCATTTTCTTAAACAAATTGTGAAGGTTTAGTGGAGTAGACAAATTATTAACTATTATTACTTACTGCAATGTTCTTTCCTTACATCTTTTAAGTTGCATTAACTTAAGCAAGCAAAAGCTAAATACTGAATTCTGAGTCTCTTACCTGCCCTGCTGGATTTTCATTTCCATGAGGAGTCCCAATGAAGCTTCTTTATGCAAGTAAATGAATCTGTGAGTTAACTGCTTGTTGGCCTGAAGAATAGTATGTGATCACACCATGGGATTGCATGTGTTTAAAGTGCTATTCATTAGTAGCCCCATCGCTTTTGTGGAGTACACTGAATGTCATTGCCCTGATGTATGCAGAAAGGTAGCCAGTGAACATTTCTAATTTCTTTCACACATAGTACTTTCGGATACAAGATGGTAAAACAGTATTTGCAAAATAATTAAACTGATGCACTGTCTCATGCTCACGTGTTTTGCTTACTGTATATTGTTTGTGTGCACCTAATACTTTTATTTTTTCCATCAAATATAATGCTCCTTTTAAACGTTTCTCCAGTATGTAGAATTGCAACATGCTCAAAATGTTATGTTTGTGGCAGGCACCTTTTCCCCTCATTGGCAAATACTCATTATGTGAATTATCTGTTCCTGCAGGTATGATAGAAGTTATTCATTCACTGTGATTTCATACTTGGCACTACTAGCTAAAGCAGCGTGTTTGCTATTTTGCTTTCCAACTTTGAATGCATGCATACTGTGCACCTCTAATGTTAAACATAGGTTGACCAAGCAAAAAAATTTTTACCTTCAAAGTAAGGTATTCACATTGTTTTGAAAGCACAGACAAGTTGTGTCAGCAGCATAATATCTGCTTAAAGTCACAGAGTTTCTCGTGTGACAACAGACGGTTAACAGGTTTGAGAAACAGGACACCATCAGCTTGACATAAAAAGGGGATAATAGCAATAACAACTCCTCCTTTTTAGCAGCTAATGACTAACAATTTGGACATCTTTCTATCACAGATGTTACCTAAATCTGGATTTGATCATATAATCTGCTTAGCACATCCCATCAGCACCTCAAAATGCTGAGTGTTCTCAGAATGTTGCAGGTTGAAGGCCTGTTGCCATGCCATAGGCTGAGTTTGAAGTTTGCTTAAGTGGAAAGGTCAGAGACAGAAAAAACAGAGAGGTCAGAAGTCAAGCTCAGTCATCATTTTCATTGCTGTGCTCTCCACTGACGTTTCCTTTGATTCTGCATAAATAAACTTTGTTGTAATGTCTGAGGGAATGGCAGCCTACCATGCCCTTCCTTGGCTTGTGTGTTTTACAAATGTGCTCCTGCAGTTTGCTTAAGTGAAGCCAGCACCCTGTCATACTCCCGAGAGCTTTGTAACTGCAGTGTTCTTAGCCTGTT
Organism: Egretta garzetta; assembly: GCF_000687185.1. NCBI lineage: Eukaryota > Metazoa > Chordata > Aves > Pelecaniformes > Ardeidae > Egretta > Egretta garzetta. Next base: position 4,416,418 of record NW_009258952.1, on the reverse strand, counting down.
CAGTGAAAAAACAACTTCAAAAGAGAAAGCAATCTTCCTTGATTAAATCTATTTTAATGCACTCATATGCATGAACTGCCAAGATTTTACCTATACTGGTTGGGTATTCTGCTGCAGCTTTGCTCTGCAACGGTACCGTGCAAGGTTTGATATAAAATCAAGACTGAACCTGGGCTCTGTACAGCTTACATGCTATTCTTTTCCTAGCCCTTCTTTCTATTGCTTTTACCAGTACCAACCAGCCATAGGATGTACCTGCGTTCCTGTCAGCATCAGCCCCATCAGCAGTCTCATGGGCAAGGCATAAGGCTTTCTTCTACTTTTGGTTTCCCCATCTGAAAGTCCTTTGTGACTTCATGCCATAGAATTCAGAGCAGCACCTCAAGCTACGTAGGTAGGTAGTGATCCAGAGCGCAACTTGAACTTGGATCCCCAAGTGGCGGCCAGCCCTTTTGCCCCCATTTCTCTTTCAGAATTCAGTCAGTCTGTGTGTGTCCCATGTAACTTCATAGAGCAAAAAAAGCCCAGTGAACAACATCACGCATAGCTTGCTCTGCTGTCTGGTTTGTAGCCACGGCATCATCTATTTATTAACTTCAACAAATTTATCATTATCAACTTTTTATCTTTGTGTCTACAGAAAGGCTTCGGTAGGCAGGTCTTGAAGATGACATGGTGGTGTAAGCCATACCAAAACTGGGGACCCCTGCATCAGTAATGCCCATTTGAACTTGCTTAGTCCATTCTTTGGTCTCTGTCTAATTTCAGTGTATGGTACAGCATCTGTTGTGTCTTCTGGGGATGTAAGTTTGACTCTGTTATATATAAAAGGTGTTGTGTCACTCACTACTCATTTTCATAAATAAGATAGCAAAAAAGCATTGTCATTACCAGCAGACAACGTACACTGTGCTGAAAGAATGTTACAGAGTGTCCTGAACTCTATGTAAACTGCAGTGGTAGTGATGAAAGTGGCCTTTCCCATTTCTCCTAACAATGACTAAAAAGGATGTCACCTGTCAGAGAGCTGGAATTACTTACAGATTCAGTAGACTGTGGAAGTCTCTTGTAAGTGTGTTGAAGTAGAGAAGGACTAAGAAGTTTGGAAGAACAAGAAAAAGATGTTTTCTCATCTTTTCTCTGTCCACAGTCATGGTGTTTTGTTCTATTTTACAAATTCTGTTAGGAATTCTGTTCTTCTCATGAATGGCTGTATCACGTTCTCACTTCTGTACAGTTCCATTTGCTTTTTCTCTTCTACTGACAAGAGCTTAGGGTTTAGCAGTAGGGGTTGGTACTTGTGATTCCTGTTCTCCACACCCAACCTTTTTTTCTGTTTTTCTCCTTGATACATTCTGCTCCTTCCCCTGATGCACTCTGCTATAGATACTCTGAGCTCCTTGGGTTTTTGTCTGCCCCTACTGTCTTGAAAGTTCATGTGCTGTAGGACTTTGGATAAGAGGTCTTGAAGAATGGCTTTGAATGAACACGTATTATGCAGGGGAGGTTTCAGACGAATGCTGAGGTAACAGAGCTGGGGGAGTGTTTTAATTCTCTTTTGGCGAGGTGGGTCTGAGTGCTGCTCCAGCCTGTTGTTGTGTGCAGTCCCCAGTGTAAGCAGACAGCTGGGGAGTCAAAAGCAAGATGGGAGGCATTGTTCTATTATCAAGACCTAGAAAAAGAAACGGGCATGTCTTATGCCAATGAGAACTTGGGAAATCTTTCTCTTGGGATATCAGTAACCTATGAGTCAGACTTTAAAGTAGGCCTCCTTTTGGTTCTGCTCTGGTATTGCTGATGCCTTCAGATGGAAGTTTTCCTGTAGGTGCAAATCTAGACTCAGTGCATATGTGAAGGAAAGTGAAAGAAAAGAACCAAGAGCTTTCAGACTATAATGTGAAAGTAATGACCTCTTATTTTAATGTGGGTCTTACTATATCCTTCATTCTTCTTCATCCTAAGACTGTCATTCTCCAGTCTTTGCTTGTGCTCTAAAAGCTGATGCCATACCTGCAGAAAGAAAGATGACACCATCCTTTTGACCTGGAAAAGGGTGAAGATCATCCACTTGGCTTTGTATACTTTTTTTCTGGAGCAAGCAGAAAGGTCCCATAACATTCATGGTTCAGAAGAAGAGAGGTGTAGAATTGCCCGCAGATCCATAGTGTGAAAGGTACATAAATCTGCAAATACAGGGGAATTCAGTGAACAAGCAAATCCCTTTCTCTGAATGCTAATTCTGTACTGCAGAAGCTTGGGTTGCCTTTCTAGAATGTCTCAGATACTTGGTAGGCCAGTAAAGATTTGCAATATGTTGTCAGCTGAAATCTGAGTCTCATAAAACATGTCATTTAGTATGCATTGGCACTATCTTTAGGTTCCCAAAACATTCATTAATGAAATATCTGTTCCTATGAGAATCAAATGTTATTTTTACCTTCTCTATAATCATCCTCACTTGAGGCCAGTTTTTTAAGTCATGTGGTCTTTGTTGTAACCCAAGTCACCGTGTGCATGCAAACCTGGTGCTTACATACAGGCATGCTCTTTACAGTTTCACGTGCACCAAACAGAAGCAGTAAATCTGATACAGCTGGGCCTTAACGGGCATTGAGCACTGTCCTCCACGGCATTCCCATGGACACAGTGAGAAAATCTGTTCTAGTTAAAGAGTACCCTAAGGTGATCTGAATAACTTGTTGAAGAGCTGTACTGAACGATAAGGTGTGAGAGTAGATCACTGCTGGCTTGCAGAGTGAGGTTCTGCAAGGATGAGTCCTGAGCCCAGTACTGATCAACATAGTCATTAGTAAACTGGCAGTAGCATGTCTGAAGTATGATAGATGGAGCAAGATTGCACACTCAAAAACATGAAGCTGAATGTTTGTAGAATGCTGTCTGAAGACTTTTTTTAAGAGCAGAAAAATGCTCTACACAAACTCGAGCCTGCTTTTGTGTAGATCTTCTGATATAGTTTTGATTCCTTTTTGTTCAGTGATTGCATGAACACACTTTTATATTTGGGAAAATCTGCCCACTGGTGAACATGTCACTTTGTAGGACTTGAAATAGTAAAAGATTCCCAGACTATCCTGAAATGAGTTAGTTTTGATACCCAGGAGTTATTTCATGGCAACATAGCATAAAGATAGTTTCTCATGAGCTGGTGGCAGAGGAGCTGGAAGGGAATGGAGAATCTGAGCCTGTTACAGTAAATCCACATGAAAGAACATGATAAAATGGACAAAGAAAAGGAACTATTCTAAAATAAAAGTAATTGTGTTCCTAAATAAATTCCAGTAGTCATGTGAGAGAGTCCATGTGAGTCATAGGGCAAATCTTTGCACTCTGTATGGCCCAGAAGTGACCCCTCTTTGCTGAGGTGATGAATTTGGAGACTTTGATACCTCTCCACAAAGATCTGCAGACAACTTATAAAGTCAGGTCAGAGAAGAAAGAAAATGAATAGCCCATTTAGTTGTCACAAATGTAAATAACTGCATTATTATTTCACTCCTAAATTTGAAAGTCTTGGTAAAATTTTCTTGCTGTCAAGGTGATCTTAAAAATGCTCTGTGAATATGCAATAAGTCATGGGTAAGACAAAATGAAAAAAGAAAAAACAGACCTACTTCAAGTTTTCCAAAGTCCTATTTAATGCCTAAAGCCTTTCATATAGACATGGAAAAAGTGAGTTAATTTGGTTTTCTCTCCAGTTCAAAAGCATTTCTGATAAATAAGCTTCTTAACTTGTTTACCTATTTTTTTGCTGTTGTCAGTGTGGTTTCTTACAAACCATTCTAAACCTTAGAGGACATTTTGTTCTTGAGTTGTTTGCCCTGGCTCATCTACATGGTCCCACTGAAATCATCCATGTCTGTGAGTAAGGTTTGCAGGGCTAGTTCCTTCAAGATTTATGTCTAATGAGTTGGATAGGATCTCTTAATTCATATAGTTTATCCCTGCCCTGTTGCAGGACTTCCTTCTGCATTAAATACATATGGTTTTCATCTTGTCTACTCCTGAACACATATAGTGATGCTGTCTCAGTCACATCTCTTGGCAAATATTTTACCTTAGGAAAAGAAATGATTTCCAAATGTCTAACCTAAATATTTCCCTCTAAACCGCAGATAATTAATCTTTATATGCACTTTTTAACTGCCCAGCAGAATTTCTCTCCTTTTTAATTTCAAACATTAGCTTTTACACATTTGCTGACAGTTTTCTTTTCATTAGTGAAGACGCATGCATGCTTATGTTTCCTTAATTTCCACGTGCATGTCTTACAATACTTCTGCATATTGGAGGAAATGACAGTTGTACTCATTTTACAGCTTCTTTGTTAAATCAATGAACAGCATCCTTAAATGTCAAAGCAGATTAGGCCCGTCAATTTAACTATGCATGTTTAAAGACACAAGTGCCATAATGCAATGGAGAATTTACTCTAGAAGTTACTGGCAGTCTACATTTTCCATTGAATAGCCCTGTTCTCTTAAATCCTATATAAACGGTGAAGGTTGAAATAAGTAATCAGACGATGAGTCAGGGTACAAAGGTCTTAATCTGCTTTTCATCATGCCAGAGCACAAAGTAACTCTAAGCACAGTCCACTCCAGTCTTCTGGGAGGAGACATATCAAGGATCTTGGAGCTTCCCCAGTGCAGTCCACCCATCTCAGTCTGCAATGGCTTTTAGCTTGCTCTATGATGGGAATTCATGAATGAGGTGAGAACAAATGAGAAGGGGTGTAATGGTGAAATGTGTTCACTGGTTCCAGTTTCTCCCACCTACTGCTTGTGTTTCTGTTTAGCCAACTGAGTATGTCCCTTCTGCCTGGTGCCATAACCCAGCACCAGGAGTGTCTGAAGATCATGGGCTAATGAATTCTGGAATATCATTCCTCTCTGAAAATTAGAGGAAAACAGAAAGATCTGTTGTGGTTTACATGGTTACAGTTAGGGGGATCTCTCTACATGACAACTTTGAAGGGAAGCAGTCACTGTACAGCATATCAGCCTTTATCTGCAGCAGAGGCAAAACGTGGCAACTGACAGTAAGCTGAAGGAGAAAGAGTAGGTGGAGCTTACTTTCTGTTAATTTTGGCACAGTAGAGTTACCTAACTCACTTTTGCCTCACAAGTGAGTTTATCCACTTACCTATTTCCTACTGCACCTTTGTCAATAATGCAGCACTATACTACTCATTGGACGCTGCCCATTTTTCTAGCAGAGATTCGTTTACAAAAGGCTAGGAACCCCCATCTCGGTAACTAAACTGGTGTTCATCTAGGGTCAAATCAAAGTGGATGCTAGCTATAGGAAGTACAAAAGCCATCAGTTATGTCCAGAGTGAATGAGAGAAGATCCGTTTAAGAGTTGAACAGAGAGGACCTTTCCTGGAAAGCATTCCTTGAAAAATCTGAAGAACTTCCCCAAAAATGCTATTGTTGATAAATATTGTGATAAAGAATGACTGTGTTAAATTTCTTTTGGTATTAGAGCTCCTTTCCAATGTTTTATGCATAAGAATTTTAAAACATCCATCTTGATGGTGTTTTAGAAGAGAATATTTACATTATTTAAATTTAGTATTAGCAGAAAGCCTTCTAGGAGTTTAAGCAAACAAAAAACAACTTAGTAAAGTCTCAGATAGAAAAGCAGCCTGCCCAGAGCCCTCAGTATTAGACATTCCTTTATTATTAAATGTAGCACCTCTTGAACTTCTTGGCTAAAAACAGAGACAGGGCATTTTTCACAAGAATCTTGATCCAAAGTACACAGTATTTTGTTTCATACATGAATGGAGATGATAGTAACCTTAAACCTCTCAACATTTTTGTCCTCTTTCCGTACCCAAAAAGAAAATCTGAAAAGAAGAATAGTCTATCCAGGTCTGTGGAAATGTGTATCCTAAAGAGAGCAAGAGATGGAAACCCCAGGATAACTGCTTGCTTGCTTTTTGTACGCAGAATACCATCTTCAGCACAGGCACCTCCTTGCACAAATGCATCTGCAGGTGCCCTGGGATGGGGTTTGAGGTCTCTTTGAACTCAGCTGAGAATGAAGCAATTTTGCATCTCTACCTGTACAGTGATATCTGTTAATCTGTATCAAGAGGAAGAATCTTAAATTGAGCTTTCTTCTTCTGAGAATAAAGAACTATTGTTCTTATTCTTTATCTCGCAGAAAGAAGAAGCTGCGATGTGCTTTCTTTTGTGTCATGCTGCCATATCTTTCAGTTAGAGCTACTTAGAAAATAATAAGTATTTTCTTTGAAAACTTTTAAAGAAATTAAGAACATATATTGCTTTAAAGAAAAACTTCAGTGTTTAGTGACAAAAAAAGTAAAAAATGTGGATTTTTTTCATATAGAAGAGAAACAAAACACCACAAAAAATACATTTTTAATTCACATTTTGTGGTTTTGAGAAAAGGCAATTTGCTTTGATCATATTTAAAATGATAGAGGTCAGACACCTTCATCTTCAGACTTAGGACCAATTGTCAGGGTGACACGGAGCTAGACGAAGTTTGGTTCTTTTTGTTACCACTTCTGAGATAAGCTCTTGCCAACTAAAATATGCCTTGCAGTAGGTTAGGAAAGCACTGAATATTTTAAGATATGTAGCTCTGATATTTAACTTTTCCAAAAGCTAAACAAATAATAACATATCAGGGAAGCTTATTGTTATTAAATCTGACAGCCTACCAATTTTCTTTGTTTCTTATTGTTTAAAAGCCTGGTGCCAAACATGAAAAGAAATGTGGATGACCTTTAGAAGAAACAAATTGACTATTAGCAGTGGTCAAGCTTCAAATGATAGCACGTTGAATTTGGACCAAATAGACACCCAGGAATATAAACTTCTGTATAAAATATAGACTTGAGTTTTCATAAGAAAAGAATTTCTGGCAATGAGGTTTCTTGGACAGCTGTCTGGTGATGCCCTGATTACTATAAGACAGACCTTCTAATACTGAGCCCTTCAGAAGTGTGAATCAGATGTTTGGAGGTTTGGTTATGTGAGAGTAAATTGACTATAAAACATTGCACAATTTTACTTTGAGTTACAGTGGAGTATTGGACAAGCAGCTTGATGTATTAACCCTCTATTTATTTGCAAAAGAATGAAGTACGGAACTGTGATTCCCATCAAGATTTTTTTTCTCTAGAGGGTAGAGTTTGGCATTTTTCTATGTAAACTTTCTAATTAGTACCTAATGCATTTGGGAAAGGACTTGCACGTGTGGTAGGCACCAATTACAGTATGCACAGTAAAATTTCTAACAGGTGGCAGCTGAGAGCAAAAAGTATTCATATTCTTAGAGAGAGAGAAAGAGAGAGACAGCCTAGAGTCCAAATGATCTCAGAGCCCAAATAAATATATAAAGTTTGCCAAATCTGTCTATAAATTCCAATGAGCTCATATGTTTTCATCGCACAGTATGTATTGAAAAAAGTGAAGGCAAAGAGATGAGGCTCTTTCAGTCACTCCGCTGAAAAAGCATGCAGGCAGAAGGGCTGGTGGGTTGTTTTATTAAGCTTTGTGCCAGATTTGGGGTAGTGGATGTGGTGGGGGGTCCTACAGAAAGTCTCTGAACCTGAAAATGCTACAGGTTGAACTATACAAAAGAGAAGGGGAGAAGTTGTGCAGGGGACCCCTGTGTGCCTGCACGCTGCTGTGGGATCTCTGAGAAACGGCCACCGCGCACACGGGCAGTACAGCCGCTGCAAGGCTGCACGGCTGAGTGACCCACGAGGACAAGACCTGCGTGTTGGAGGGTAGCAGCCTACATCTGCTAATCTGCTCTGGGACTTGCACTAGCAGCTGTGGAGTGCAGCTGCGCAGATGGGCTGGAGATGTCGGATTTCATCCCTCAACTTCCCAACGCTTTTTCTCACAGGAAGAAATCGCTTGAGTTGAGGTTTTCTTCTTTCCCACTTGCTGCCATTCTGGAAGTAAGAGCTTCTGATCTTCAGCTGGGCAAGCAAGCAGAAGCACAGGGCTAACCAAGAATAAAATCAGAAGTATGAGGTGGAAAGGTTAATTTTTTGACTGATCACTGCTAAAAGAAGGTCCTACTGGCCACCTTTCTGAGGTGCGTGGGAGCCACTGTGGATTCGTTTGTGCCAGACAGCAATCTGAAGACACTAATATGAGTCCACAGTAAATATATGTATAAATGACAAATAAGATGCCAAAACTGACAAAGAAATTGCCACTTGCTGTTACTGCAAAATGAGACAGTGTTGGCACGCAACTGCATTCAAACTGCATATCCCAACATTTCATTTGCAGTCTTACTGCAGTCGTGTAAAGAAGCTGTTGAAGGGGAGAGCGATTAAAACAGCATACCTCACCTTTTCATTCTGGATTTGTGCTCAAACCTGTACCTGGTGCTTGTCACTCCCGCTGTACCATCAGTGGCAGCCAGCTGAGGGGCTAGTCGCACTGCGGCTGTCCTGGCATTAGGGGCTGCAGCTCTCGCCCGATGGACCCACAGGGAATTTGTAGGAGGGTAATGAGTGACTGGGATGTGTATGTTTTACCACTGAGAAATATGCAGAATATTATCCTAGCTGATATGTTCTATTAAAAAAACCCAAACAAACAAAACCAAACAGTAAAGTACTGAGGACTGCTTCTGGTATTTAATATTGTGAGCAATGCTCTGCTGAGGGTCTCTTGTACTCTTGTGCAAGTGAGAGGAGCTCCCTTGCTACTGGCAATAAAACTGGGGCAGGAAAGAATAAGGATTATGATGGCAAAAGAAGAACGGAAGCATGAATCTGTATTGCTTGAATGCTTTAAAATGATACTTAGCAGACCCTCTAGGCCACCAGGTTAAAAACATATCTTTATGGTTTCCCCAGCTAGCCCATATCTTCTAAGTCAGGTATTTTCTTTTGTCACTGGAAATCTGCATTTAGAACTTCAGGGATGGTTTCTGATTAATCTGGAAGCAGATTAATTTTTGTCTCTTAAAATCAGGAAAATGGGAAAAGAATTAAATTAAAAATGTTTCAACTTTCTCATGGAAAGTCATCCTTGGCTAAATGGTCATCCCAATCTGAATAATACTTTTCCTTTCTCCACACATAGCATAATGAAGAACCAGACTACCACAGAGTCGGTTGGTATTTTTTTATCACTCTCCGTATTTGCTAGGAATAATGGATCTTAACTACTTCTTCCAAATTCTGGTCTTTAAGAACAACTTACAAAGGGGTGAAATTCCAGGTGACAGTATCAGTCATTCTTTCTCAGGTGTGGCATCTCTAGTGGGGGCAACTACGACTTTCATTTTCAATTTACCTTTTCAGCTCTAAAGACATTACTGGTTTAAGTATCTGTTTTACTTGGGAGCTAATTCTACTGCTTGAACCAGTCTACCTGTAAGAAAGCTGAAATAAACATTTTGTCTGGATGTACTTTATTTTTACTTTTGAAGTAGTGAGTCATCAGAAAAAGACAATGTAACATCACTGTTAAGGAAAGTAAATGTAGTGAAGTGTTGACAGGCCTTACTAATGACTTTGGAAGAAGCCAGTAATTGCTTTCTGTGGGCAAAAAAAAAATCACAGCATGTTTTGCAGAATTTACCAATCAGTTCATAAATCTGAGGATCAGTATCAGCAACATGGAAAGTGAAAATTATGAATTGTCTGTCTTTGTTTTCTCTGATAGTGTGTTGAAGAGATGTAATAGAAATGGATGCCTATTTTGATATTTATAGAGCAGCCAGATTTTTTTTTTTCCATTTTAAAATTATGACATATTGAAATTCTGGTTATTTTTTGAATAGTGAGATATCCTCTTGCAGAAGTGGGAAACAAGTCATTAACATATTCTGGTATACATAAAAGCAATTTAGGAATATATCATTTTTGCACCTGTAGGTGTAGGGATTGTCTGTTCTTAAGAAAAGCATCCGTCAAGGGTCTATGTGAGGTTCCACACATAGACCATCTTACTGAGACAGTTTAATGTAATGAAAAAACAGTCGTGTCATGAGTTTCACTGATATCCAGACGACCTGAATCAGACCTTATACAAGAAAAGTATTGAGTTTCCTAACATTTATGTAATTACACAGTACAGGTATCATGAAGCCAGACTAAAAGGACTCTGACCTGTAATGCAGTAAAACTGAGAGGTGCTGCATGAAAACAGAAGGTCCTTAAGGAGAGTCTGACATTAACTATTTCACCTAGTCATACTGAAGGCCCATAGTGGATATATGCCCCCCACTTTAATAAGGGTACAGATCCCAAATGACATGGTGCCTTGATAAAATCCCAAGGCCTGATGTTTCATTATCACCTATGGTGGGCTCCAGACCCTGAGAACACTGCTTTGAATCCCTGCTCTGTTTTAGTCAGTGTAATTTGACCATGACTTCATAGATCCATCATTCACACATATGCTCAGCGAAGTTTGCATGTTCAGGCTGTGCTAAAAGTCCTTTAGAAAGTTTGCATTAAGAACAAGTAGTTTGGATTTAAGAGAGCTCCATTTAATTTGTTTTAGTAAACTTGTTCGATGTTTTCTGCTTACAGATAATGTAGTGAGGTTGCTGCCTGAAGTACCTTGTTGCTTTCAGCTTCACCTCCTGTTCTGCAACAGGGCTTGCCCCTTAAGATGTGTGTTGAGCAGGGTGTCAAGAGAAAGCTACTCCATTTAAATGACTGATATTAGGAGTACAGTTTTGACTGTAATAAGAATGAACAGAAGAACTGTGTTTCTAAGTTCAAATTATAGTTAAAAATGGTCAAGTACACCATTCATCAAATTAAAGCATAGCTATCAATGTAGAAGGGAACAGCCAATTCTTTTTCAACAAATGTTGTGGACAGATCTTTGTAATATTGTAGTTGCTTTCTTTTTCTTCATTGTAATGTTTATGCAGCTTCACCATCATTTGAATACCTAAGAGGATACCTGTGACCAGGACCTTCTGTTCCAACAAAGTTGTTCCAATAAAGAATAAAAAAGCAACTCCATCCCTTCTCCATATAAATTATCTAAGAACAACTGAGAGACAGCTGTAGAAACAGCTGTAGAAAGGGAGGGTATGAGGGAATTGTGACGCAGAACATTAAAAAGCTTCTTTTGGGGAAGGAGGCTTGCTTTTTGGGCTTCAAGAAATTTCATTCAACATTAGAGAGATCTCATTTTACACTGTGTTGCTTATTATACAGTATGGGAATAAAAGACTATATTTTACTATTTGTTTACAGAGTAAAACAAACAAAAAAACCCCCATCTTGGATGAAATTCTGGCTTCATTGGCAAAATTCCCACTGATTTTAATAATGCTATGATTTTACTCCTAACTCTCAACCAGCATGTGCTGCGTGAGTGCAGAGAACACCCCAGAGCTGCCTCTTAAAGCCTCATAAAGTGGTCTCTGGTGTTGAAACTCCCCATGCAGAAGCATTGGCCTGTTCCCTGTATTCTGTCCACTTGACAATTTTCAAGTGAAGTGTCGTTTTGAAGTGTAGTTTTGCAGGGAGCAGTGCAGAGAGCACAGTCGGACAGCTTTCTAGGAAAATAATCTTTGGCTGAGGAAAGAAAAATAAATTGGCCAAAGGATGTTCACTTCAAGTTGCCAGTAGAAGTGTGGTGAGACGCTTAACTCTATCACAGCTCAGTTAGACCCAGTTGAGGAGTGGGGATGATTTTCATGCTGGACCAAATCAGTGTTCTAGATGGTTTAGGGGAAGGAGGGATCTTTATACCTGGTGGAAGGAAGGTGACTGCTTCTCCAACTACTAAAGATCTAGCAAATTAAGATTTGCTATCCCCAGGGAGAGAATGAGCATAGTTTGGCACTGGGTTTTCGCATGATTAGCATTTGGGGATGAGTCATCTCCTCAGATCTTGACCCACTGAGTATGCAAATCTTTCTCCTTTTTCCCTTTTGCAATTTTGTGTTCATGTCAGGCAGCTTTCTCTAATATGTTTAATAGAAACACTGGCTTGGTCATCATTTCAGAGTTTGATTTTGTTTATCACACTGTTTTTTTAAATTCTTTGCTACTTAACTTGAGCTTTTTAATTTCTTCTTACACAGAAAGTGTCCCTCTGGCTTTCAAGTTACTTCAGTTTCTCTTTTGAGGATATTTTTCTATTTCTTTATATGCTATTTATCTGTGTACAACAATGAAGCCTCATGGGTTCAAAAATCTAAATGTCTTTGCTTTGTTCTCATATGTGCCCAAAACAGGGGACTGAACTGAAATACAAATTAATACAAGTGTGGACTCAGGAGCAGACTTCTTTTGAAATGATTTTTCTGCTTCAGCCTATGTTAATTATTTGCCTTTTCTCATGGAGATGATCTAGAGCTAGTCCTAGAGGAACTGAGACCACCTTTTCATCTAGGAAAATAAAATAAAATAAGGAAGGTGAAGCACTTCATCTTCTCCCATGAAATACAAATGATTTACGTAGCAGGAAGGGACTCTATGCAAAGGCTTTCCACCAGCCTGCTAATGAAGGAATGGAGGAAATTAAAAGATGCTGCATATGCTCCCCTCCCCCTTATTTCTTATTCAGTGATTATTTCCTGTCTCTTTCTCTCTCTTTTTTTACATTTGCCAAAAATTTCCTATGTCCAGAGAGTGGTCAAGAGCAAACAGATAATGGAAAGCAGAGCATACTATATATCACAGTAATGCTTACCTGCCAAATCCACAACTTTTTAACTTTGAAACAACCCCCTGAAATTTTACCAATCAAATGCTGCAGATGATTTCTGAGAACCAGAAAATGAAGCTGAGGAGAAATGAAAGTGGACTGGCAATGCTCTCACTGTCCAAGGCAGGGACCAAGCCTGGTTCAGAGAGGGGATTAGTAGTGAAAACCTAATCCAGTTTTCACATCTCTTTCAAACACCTAACATACTATTTTGCGAGGCAATTTAGTTCACGAAAATATGCTGTGTGGAAATCAGGAGCTCGGTGCTATTTGTGCAAATACAGTACACATTTAGATTATTGTGGGACTGCAGCCAGGTCACTTGGGAGCAAGCACGCAAACCTCATGTTCAGCCTCCTGGCAGGGAGTGCTCGTGCCAGAAGCATGATTAATCCCAGCAAAGGAGGGTGTTTATGGGGTGTCACAGTCCTGGCGGAGCTGGCCCTTATGGATGCACACCAGGCAGCTGTGTTTGGACCCACTCGCTGGATCCATGTGCTCCTCTGTTCCCCTGGGCCTGGGCAGGCTCCAAACGCTGACTGTGGCCCTGGTCTCTGAGGCACACTTCCCAGGCATGCTTTTATGCTTGTACCTACTGTTGCCCCCTCTTTAAGCCCTCTTTTTGGGACCACTGGTGTACCTCAGAGATTATAAAGGGTTATTTGTGTGCTGACCACATGCAGCTAATTGATTTAACGTCAGAGATATAACACAGAACAAATGTCTGTACACAGTTTTCTTCATCTTGGGCCCTGGAGCATTTCCTGGGTTTTGGATGGTGCTGTAGCAGCCCCGGATCCCCTCTCCTATATCCTAGTGCTCCCGTTTCGCCTTCTCTTCCCAAGTTATAGACTTATCTCTAACTCTTCCGAGAAACTCCCTTCATTCTTCAGAGCTGAAGTCAAAGTATTCCTTGGCTTGAGGACCATTCCTTCTTAGCATGCTTCTTCCTAACACTTCTCTGTTTTGTCCTTTTACTAGCAATTTGCTTTGACTTTGTTCTGGGGCCTTTTACGAACAGGTGTAAAGTAAATCTGCTCTGCTTTAAGCACCATCCATCTTACTTTCCCTAAGGTAGTTGCACATGAATGGAAAATCATTTGCGTTACTGGTTCATACTGATGTCTGTTGCCTTACTCAGCTTTAATCTATGGACGTACCTCACCCATTCCATATTAGCAAAGCTTGATTCAATGATGTAGCAATTTCATACAATTTACTACATTTTGTCCTTTTCACTTAGAGAAATTTCACAAACTACCAGACAGAGTCAGGGCATGAAGTCCTAGTCCATCATCTGTGGTCAGTCTTTTCACCCTGCAGGTTTGCAAAATTAAAACTATGAATTCAGTGTTAGCAATCATTAATAGCTCATAGAACAGAAAATATTTGTGGTGTGGGACACCTTATCCTTTGATAAGTTTATTTCTGACTTTGCCTCTTATTTTGTACCTCAGAGAGCATGCACTTTATTTTGTAGCCACTCAAGATTTATGAGTTTGGGTTTGTGTTTAGAAAGCTGTGATGGGCTGGGTAGGCAATTCTACCACATTCTGTACCTGCAATTTGCTAAAACTGTCCTGCACCAAAACACTCCACTCAGGGTATTCAAAATGCATATCTAATTCCAGGATCTAGTGCCTTCTTGGGTATCACTCAAACACTAAGATATACTAGGATTTGTGTGTACTTGTAATATAACAGTGACATATTCTTTATCTGGAGCTCTGGTGGTGGAGTAGGTTCAATTGCTGATATCTCCGTTATTGCTGAGGCAAGTCTATTTGCTGTGGAGAAAACAGAGGAGTTACAAATCAAGCATGTAAATGAGCAGGAAAAGCATGTAAAGGAGACTGCTTAAGTTCACTTGTCACATTCCTGCCATTAGAGGAGAACTTAAGTCAAATTGTCTGTTCTTACTGAGCTGTTATCTTTTTATTCCAGGCAGGGAGCAAGGTCAGCTCCTATGCAGAATGAAATGATGAAACTCATATTGCACCTGGAAACTATCCATAGTCTTTGCCTTTGTGGAATCCCTTTTCTTGACCTTGTGGCCTCAAATATGAAAAGCTGCCACACACACTCTCTCTGGCTGTAGATACTCCTGAGATCCTATTTCAAATGTGTTGGGGGTTTGTGGGGTATGTAATACCTGTGCTGAATTATTCTTCCCTGTGTGCCTCTACTTCTCTTTAACTTCCATCTGAGTCCCATCTAAAGTTTTGGCCTTCTCCACACATGGATCTCATCAACACAGAAGGGATAATGGTGGGAGAATGCCTGTTCAGGGAAGGGTTTTTCCAGAAAAAGGGGAGAGATCTGAATACTTGGCTTCCTCTGATGATGGGGGTGTGAATTCTGTGCAGCGCTAGGTCAAATGCTGCTAGATCCTGTACATGCTGCCCCACAGTTTTTTGAATTCAAGAGCTCTCTGCCTAGGTTATAGATCCGATGTGCTATGATAGTATATTTGTGACTTAAGATACTCGCTGCTTGTGTCCTTGCACTGTGATCACTATTTATTTTTTCTGTTCTACTGCTAAGGATATTTTATTTTGTCAGGTTTGGGATGAAACTCTTGCCAAATCTGCAGAGGCGTGGGCTGCTACATGCATTTGGGACCATGGACCTTCCTACTTACTGAGATTCTTGGGACAGAACCTGTCTGTGAGAACTGGAAGGTAGGCAGATACCCTACAAAACAGTTATTTCAACAGCCTTCAAACAGCCATTGAGATCCAGAACTTTGACTGATGCAAGTGTCATCCAGTATTCTAGCAATAATTGATATCCATCTATGTTCTTTTGGCTTAAGAGTATTATTTCTTAACTGTGCCCCTAGTGATGTGTGGAGAAATGTGTATTTAGGTGTCTTACATCACAGGGATGAGCAGCAGAAAGTTGCAAAATGCCTAAATCTAAAATTACATGGTTTTCTTTCTGTCTTTTAAACAAACCCAGGTACCGATCTATTCTCCAGCTGGTAAAGCCGTGGTATGATGAGGTGAAGGATTATGCTTTCCCTTATCCTCAGGATTGCAACCCCAGGTGCCCTATGCGATGTTATGGACCCATGTGCACCCATTACACACAGGTTATATAAATTACATTCTTCTATTCAAAATCTACCGTCCAAAGCTGGACTTTTCTGTGATGTATTTATAGCTCTCTCTCAAATAAATGTATATATATATATATATATATATGTGTTTTCAATTTGGACTTCACCAATAATAAATATTTATTCAGATGGTTTGGGCCACTTCCAATCGTATAGGCTGCGCAATCCACACATGCCACAATATGAACGTCTGGGGATCTGTTTGGCGACGAGCTGTTTACTTGGTATGCAACTATGCCCCAAAGTGAGTTGCTTTCTTTTATTTTTATACTTCATGCATGTTTTCGTCCTCTCATAGGACTGCTTACTCCTTTTTCAGCAGCTTGACCTTTATTTGTGCTTTTTCTGTGGGCTGCTCCTTCATTCTAACTTTACATCTGAACATACAGAAAATGCATGACTGGTATGCTAGGAAGAAAAGGAAGTAACTTGATGTGTATGGAACAAAACCAAAAACTTGTTTTCTGTTATTGTTATTATTATTATGAGAATTCTTTTGTCTTCTCCTTTGTGCTGACTCTACTTTACTTTCAATTCCTTATTTCTTCACTCTGTTATATATACTCATGGTGAGCTAGACTTCCTCAGGTAAGCAATCCCACTGTAGATCAGGCCCCTGATTTACTGGGAACACAAGTTGCTGCCCACAGATACCTTTGCTTATGACCATGCTGCATAAGGGCATCCATAGCGTAGGTTTCCTACAAAGTCCATCTACCTAAGCTCAGTGTGTACAAATCTCATCGTGCCTTCCATGTTAGGGTCCTTCAAAGTATAGGTCATAGACACCCATAGGTGGCCCTATATCAGGTAGCTGTGTAGGGATCTGTGTTAGGTTGAAATGAAGAAATAAATTTTCTCCCAGCGTTTCCTAGACATCATCACAAGCTTACATCTGGGTGCAGAATGAATAAATAAAGTGTGGCTCTGGAAGAGCTTTGATTTGAGGTCTGGTTTGGACCAGTGCTTCAAAAGCAGCACGGACAGTGTAAATGGTTGGTTTCTCTGACTGTATAATATTAGTCAAAGCCATAGTTCTGTATAGAAATCTAAGTATAATTAATTGAGCATGTTTTCCATAAACTCTCAGTGGCACAGGTCCATTTGTGGTAAAGAATATGCAAGAATATGCCATTATTCTAGTTGTTACATGAGTAAAAGAATTTTTAAAGATTTTGCAACTTAGAAAAAATAGGATTTAGGAAGAAAACCGACTTGGAAAAAATCCACCTTTGGAAATCAAGGAGATTTCTCTGTCCTTTTCTCTTCAATATCTACTAGAAAAGGGTGGTGAGAAGTGGATGTAAGGGAGCAAAAATCGTGCAGCAAAAATTGTATCACCTGACTTTTAGCTCCACGACATGGACGAGGTGAAATCAAAGTTTATAAGAGAAACTCAATTTTTATATAGATATGTATCTCCATTAAAAAAAAAAAAAAAAGAAAATTACAAATTTCCTAGAACATGTCTCTCGTGGTCATATATAGGAAAAGAATGGTTATATACATTAGGCATTATTGAAAACTGATGCATTGTTTGTGTATCAGTTAACAATGAATTAATGACATTTTATATTTTCTCAGTCTAAAAATCCCACTGTTCCTCAAACAGCAAAACAAAGCCTGGAGATACAAGCTTCTTCTCTAGGTGGGATTTTGAGTAGAACTTTGATTCATAGGTGGTGGAATCGGGATTTTCACATCTACTTCTTGGACAGTCACAAAAAGGATATTGAGTGGTCTTGCCTGGCTTAGGTTTATATTCCTAAGAATTAATTAAGTTGAGTTAAGGACATTGGGCTTAGAGTCCTTGGGCATGCATGCAGAAGTCTCTGTGCCAGTGAATAAAGGCTGTGTCCTTCTGAGTAACCAGCACATCAGAAAGTCCTCTGAAGAAAAAGGAGGTGAATATTACAGCCCCGACGCAAGTTATTAAGATTAGAATTTGGAAAGATTTAGGATTATAGAACTCCAATAATTTTCACAGATGCCATTCTATAATGCTGAAAAATATCTATGCTTCTCAAATCAGGGAAAAAAAAAAGTTAAGGAGGATAATTACAAAGCTTAGAAAGGCCCTGCACCTGGTTATCGAATGGACTCACACAAATCAGCCACACGTTGCCTAAAAATGAAGCAGAAATCAGCTTTCAGCAAACTTTTTCTGGATTTCCATATCTGTTATCAAACTAAATATATTTCCTGAGAACTCAGTCTGCTGTACCCATTTGGAAGAGAAGTAGGAATGAGCAAATTATTTGAGAGATTCCTACTTTCTTCCAAGGCACAACCCAGACCAGGGCTTTTGATCCAATGTTATTGGCTGGGAGGTGGGGGATGAGAAAATGTTTCATAAATAATTGCATTACTCACTGCTATACCACGTCACATGCAAAGTAGAGGAAAGTTCTCTGCTTAGTGAGACATAACATTTAAATAAAAATCTAATTTTAACTTACTTTCTGCCTACATCACAAGTGTTACATGAATCTCTAAAAGCTTGGGGTTTATATAAGCACCTAAAAGTCTGGATGCATTTTTCAGATGTTCCGAGATCTTTCAGAGTTACCTTTTTTTCACATGATCACTCTCCAGACTTGCACCTTTCTCCCCCCAGGGTCTATTACACAGCTCCATTCACCAGGTGGGAGCCTTCCTCCTCCTCCCATTAACACCTGTGAGAACCTTACAAATGCCCAAGTACAGTTCTTTTTAATACATTACTGGTGCGAATAGTTTTCATCTTCCCTATTCTCTAACTACAAAGTCAGCCTCAGAGCTTCACAATGTCGACCTAGGGTGGTGCAACCTAAGAATAAGATTTTGCTCAGTTTGTTTTTCCACCTTCCAAAAACAAGCTTTTAAGATAACGGCCAGACAAAAAAAAGTGCTCAAGGAAAACCTTTCACCAATGCTTATGTTGCTAATTTCTCATAAATGTAGCCCTCCAGTAAAAAATACTTTGTCCCAGGCTCTGAGAGTCAAAAATCACTTGTCTGTAAAAGCAAGAAGACTGGGACTTCACCAAAGAGACTAAAGGATATGGAGTGGACCGCTGGCCTGGGGTGACATGGTCATTCTCCTGCTGATTTTTGGGAATTGGTAGATCAATGTTTGTCAATAACCTACAGAGATATTTTAATGTATGTTTTCAGTAACAGGGCATTTATAGGATATCACTGAAGATATTAACTTCAATCACTCAGGACAAGTATGATTAAGAATTTTTTTTCTCTTCCTCTGAAATTACTAAACATTCTTTTTCCTTTTTATATTTTCAGGGGCAATTGGATTGGAGAAGCACCATATAAAGTAGGAGTCCCATGTTCAGCTTGTCCTCCAAGCTATGGAGGTTCCTGTACCGACAATCTTTGTTTCCCAGGAGTAACATCAAACTACTTATACTGGTTTAAATAAGTTGAGGTTTACATTATTTTTAAAAAAAAACATGGATGAGTAACAAGAAGCTTGTATATTGAATTTTGCACATATTATATATAGAGAGATATTGTAATAATACTCTGATGTTTTCTTTTTGTATGCTTTTGTATAATTAGCTTTCAAAGTATAGTATGATTTGGTTTTAACGCTTTGGGATTTAAGACTCACATTAACCCCTTTAGGTTAACATTCTGTTAAAGGAGAGCAAACATTTTCATCTTAGCAAGTGTAGCTTCCTGAAGATTAGATTCTATTAAAAGCACATTAAAAGATAGAATATGACTTCCTTTTAAAAATAATAGCTCCAGAAAGAGAAGGGTCGTTGTTTAATACTGTGCTTTAAGAAGGGAGCGTGACATGGAAAGCAACAAATTGTCCTCACGCTCCCAATGGTTCCTCCCATTTACACCGGTGCTTTCACCTGCAATATCAATGGGACTCTGAGCAGAGGAGAACATACGTGCAAGAGAAACTGCAGGATATTACCTACCTCATGCACAACATCAATTCGTTTATGGCTTTCCAAGAGCTGGACACACGGCTGCTGCTATCATCAACGATCCCTGTGTGCAGACAGGAAAATTAGAGATTCTGAGGAACCACACTGGCGAAGATGCAGTGGCTGTTAACTCACATGCCTAAAGTCTTAACTAGATAGAAAGCTACATCACTTTAAATATACTGGGATAACAACACAGCCTAACTCTACCTTTCTGTGTTTCTGAACACAGTCATAATGGTATAATGGTGCTTTGCAGCAATATATTTATTCTTGCACAGGAAAGGAAAGTGATATATTGCTACAAAGCAACATATATCGATACATGACATCCATACTGTCTTTTACTACTGTAAGTTTGCCCGTATATGTGCTATCCCCCTGACTGAAACTCGGCCAGGTGAAACTTTCAAGAAGAAATCAGATGTAAAAGTAGATAAGAGGATTTCCAAATAAAATACATCAGGCAACTTTAAAACTTCTTACAGATTTGTGACAAAAATTTCAAATTTCTAAAGCAATTGGCAGTGTCCTTTAAAATATATTGTGCTATTTCCTGAAAATATCCGTATGAATTAATAAAACCCAAGTCTGTTTATTCATAGCTTTCCTGCCAAAAACTGAACGCCTTATGGATGCTTACTAGAACATTTATAAAGAGGACCTACACTTTAAGCTAGACTATTATACAAGTAGTTTTCTTGAAAAACAGATTATAAAAGGGAGGAAAACGAATGTCTGCCACAACTACTATGTCATTGAAATAGCCTCGAGTTTTGGCTTTATATTACAGGGCAGAATGTACTCCACTTTAAATATACGTGTTTAGTCTGCTTGCACTGCTACATTTAGACCTCTGAAGTTTATGAACTTTGAAAAGCAATGCTGAGTAGAGCAAGCAGAACAACAGAGGATAATTTCACTAGTGCTGCATATGTATGTGTCTTTAAGTCACTAATTCAGTCCTTTCGAGGGCGTTAGAGACAGTCTGTCACCATAATATCATATTGGTGATATAAAAAAGAAACATCAGAGTTTGAATTCTTCGCATTAGTTATTCTTCTTCTCCAGCAAGATAGCTGTGTGTGGGGAATGGGCTCTACGGCATGTGAAACGTAACAGCTCCTCTCCATCTATCCATAACCTGATCCCTCAGAGAACATCAGTGACTGATCTGTGGCTCTTCAGACATTGCTGGTTAGTGACACTTCTGTGTCTGACAGGACAATAACTAGACAAGTACATTGTCTTAAAATGCTTCCCTGTTTTAAAAGAACAACACTCGCAGTATTCTACTAACTTTTATTCTAACAGTTACAATATAGATGGTTTTCTTTTCAGTTTCAAAGGGGCTTGGATTTGGAGAGTGCTTAATCAGTCAAACGCTTTGGCTGAGTAAAATCCAGTCCTGTTTTGGGAGTGAAACACAACCTCTTTGCACCATATGTGTACACACTGAAAGAATTCAGTGAGGCAAAACTACTAGGTGGGTCACTAGCCCTCAGCCAGCCCAGTTTTTGATGAAGATGCATGGGACAAATACATTTTTGTTCTGCATAAGAAATCTTCTCTAGAGGTAAAGACAGCACAGTTAAAATGGTAAATCTAGCCTTTTTCAGTATTTTTTTTTTTTTTAATACAAGACAGGAAGCAGAGCATTAGCAAAAGTTCAGGTTAAGCCGTGGAGCCTACAACAGTAGGTCTAACAGTAAATGACTATGCACTTTGGAACTTGCAACTTGTATGTTGTATGGTACACTTTCCAAACAGGACTAGACATTGTAAATTAATTTATAATTCTGTAATTCAGCTGAAATTATTATAACGGGTATATATGTTATCATATCTGTTACTTTTTAAGTTGCTACAAATACCTTGATTTTGTGGAATATTTTGTTTTCTGTGGATATAGAAAACGTTGCTTTTAACAAACAGGTATGCAGGTTTTTTTCACAACATCCCATAATGGTGCTAGGGATTAACTATTGTAATCACACTGTAATTGACAGCAGCAAAAATTTATCTTGGTATAAGCTATTTCATATGAGCAGCTCCTGATAAAACCAGCCACAAGCACTCAAGCATTAGCTGAGTATTTTTCATTGAACAGAGAGGACTACAGCTCATCAGATATTTGGTTACCACACAAAATTTGTCCTTCCACTTTATTTAATAAGTTTACTGAAGGCCTTTCTTTATTACCTATTTGAATCACCCCGATTTCTGTCATCTTTTTTCTCTTGGGTAGGGTAGTAACAATGCCAGTAAAGCGCTATTTTGGTTGCCGGTGTCAGTGCTGCCTGATTGATTACCTGGCACCAAGTGCTGCTAGAACAAAAGTAAGGAAACGTGCAGAAGACTTCAGCTGTCTTTGGAAGTATGCTGATGAAAATTCTTGATGACTTCAAGGTTATGCTGAGGCAAACTACCCCCAGCTGCTCTTCTGCTAGCCTTGAAGATTTGTAGTAATGCCTTCTGAGCAGAGTCGTGTGCCTTTAAAGACAGGGAAATTAGCTCAGACTTTTGTTCTGTTCTAAATATACAATTATGAAAGTATACACACACTAAAATAAGGCTAAAAATATTTTTGGCCCAAAATACTGTGAGAGTCACAAGAGTAAAAATTAAGTAATTGATATCATTAATTATTGGGTGCAGCCCTTTATAATATCTGCTTGTGATTTTTTGCCTCATTTAAATATCTAAGATGATGGGTAGCAATTGATACCTTTTGGTGCTAACCTATATATTCTGGTGCTGAAGTTATACATTATTTTTGTGGAAGAATAGGTTTACTTCCAATATTACCATATACACTCTAGTGTTTGTGAGATCTTTTTCAGCTAAGCATATAATTTACTACCACTAGGCAAGACTTGCTTTCATAGTTCCTTTTTGTGGTTGTTTCAGGCTCTAATGAGAGTTTTATATGCATCAGAGTGGAAAATTTATTCCTGTTCAAAACCAAAACAAACAGCACCCTCCCCTCATCACACCAGTGAAGTGCGTGTGGAACAAATTATGGGGAGAGCAAGGCCCCTGACAGTCATGACTTCAGATTGATGCTGAGCAGGTTTTAGTGATCCCAAATACTCTCTCTGGAGAAATAAATGACTTCAGAAAATCTAGACTTGACCTTGCACACTTATCCTTGGGATGCTGTGTGTTCATCGTCTCTGAGATAAGTTTGTTCCCCTCTGAATTCGAGATGAGTTGGATCAGGCCTTAGCGAAAACCATGGGAGTTTTAACATAACATTTGCAGGAGTGAGGAAGTTGGATTCCATGAGAGCTTTATGAACAGCAAAATTAGACTTCGTGTGCTATCCCTTACCAACACTAGGAGATGCCACGAGACTCTGAAGGAGGAAGCCTCCCAGAGCAAATGTGTTCTATACCACATCTGGGACCTAACAGAAAGAAATATATCTGTATTTATATCCATATCTATGCCTATAGATAGATAGGTAGATACATCTGTTTATATATGATCTTCAAGGATCAGGTTGCAAGCATGGATGCCCTCTTGTGGTTGAGAATGCAAATTGGTTTGATTTCATAAGAATCCAAAAGGTTTTAGGATTTTCTAAGAAGCAGCACATGAAAATTTAGTTTGTTTCCTTTAAAATATTTGGCCTTGATTTTAAAGACACATGACTTTGTCTTCTTTGAGAAATGAGGTTGATTGCATAACTCCACCATTTCTAAGTTTTATGTGATTTCTAAGTACAGAACTCAATCATAATTGTTTTGGCTGTTGGTTACCTATCATACAAATTTTTATGAATATGAGGTAAAACAGAACTATTCAGATGTCAGAAGAGTTTTTAGATGTTAAATCAGATGTAATTATTAAAAAGCAGGGAGAGGGGAAGCCTCATTACTCAGATGCTAAGTTCTAATGATCCCTAATAAGAGTTTTAAAGGCCCAAATTGCTGTTGAAATTTGTCCATTATTACTAAGTTTTCAAGACAAAATTGTTGCTTTCCTCATCTAGAATGAAATGATCTCATAGAATCCAGGCACACCACATTTTATGGTGCTTTTTAAAACTGCAAAATAGAAAATTTGTATGCTCTTGTTGTCAGATCATAATTGGTCTGATGGTCTCCAAGTGCACAAGCCTTCCCATTTGGATTCATAAGGAGAACATTAAACTTCTGTCAATAGTAACCTGAAATAACCACAGCCTTCTCAAACTGCTTTCTTTCAATAGAAAATAAATTGAAAATCAAGAAAAAAGATAGCAACAATCCATCTGGTTAATTCAACAGACAGGCAACAGCCCATCTGATTAATTCAAGAAAAGAAAAAAAGCAATTACTAATGATAATTTCAAGACTTTTGTGCTGCTTAACCTTTATTTACCAAATTTCCCTGAGGATATAGTTACTTTCTGTTAGAGAAGAAGATTTTTCTCATGTTACAAAGCAATGCATTTTTAAATTCACACAAGTTAATGGAACAGATGTAAACTTTGGATAGTTACCCCCACTCCGCTGAGCTCCCCTGAGTGTGAAGTGTAAGAAAACCAGACTGAAATGGTTGCAATTCAGTATTATCTCCTTGTCTTCTGCCAAAAACCAAAAAGCAGAGTGGAAAAAGATTTTATGATTCCTTCAGCTTTTGGCACCTTATCATTTGGCAATCAGGTTGTAAATTCTTTAAAAATCCCTTATACTGACAATCCATATAAATTATGCTTGGGGTTTTTTTGGCCAGCAGGAGAAGAGAGGGAAAACCCCTCAGGTTATATGTTTAGCTCAAAACAGCAATCATCATTCAAATCACTGGGCTGTTCATGCTGCAAACTCGCTACAGCTTCAATGCATCATCATGCAAATCAGGAATTATCTTAAATACAATATTTAAGGCAATAAGCTTGTTCATTAAGAGTGAATGGTAATATTGGAATCTAATAGCTCTGAGGAGTTAAACAATTTTGTTTCATGTAGGGTGCTCTTAAAGAATTGAAATGGTGCTTAAGGGCAGGGTTCATTTAAGAAGCAAACTATCTACAGTTGGGTTTTTTCCATATGTGATAAGGAAAGTTTTTTCTGAAGATTGAAGATGTTGAGGATTGGAAAATGATGACATTTCTACGCTTTCTATCTGAACCCAAGCCAAAAAAATGTTCAGTGTTTATACAGTGAAGTGTGCTTTCCCCCCTCTCATATATTTTAATCATTTCTTGTTTAGATTTTTTTTATAATCATGTGGGTGGGGTTGTATCTGGTTTTTCAGAGAAGAAAGCTTGTTGTGTAACACGTCTTGCAGTGAACTCATCAATATAACATTTCTTTCATATTGTTGTATGATGCTATATACATGTTATACCCAAGATATAAATTTGTATCCCTGTTTCAACTTCTAATTCTATGAAACTATAAAGAAATGTATGTCATTTTGATCTATTTTGTAACATCTATTCATTTAAATAAATACATAAAATTATCAGTATTTACACTTGATGTTCTTTTGAGGCATTCTTTGTTGTTTCTTTTGTTGATTATGTACTTGAAATCTTTCTTTATGTATCCACCTATACAGATAGGAGCCTATCTTTTGGTATTGAAAACTCTTCATCAGAATTAGTGGTCAGGGGATGTTCTCTTATGTGCAGAGGCATAGAAGAAGAAAAATATGAACTGTGACCAAAGGAGATATCCACA
Source organism: Egretta garzetta (assembly GCF_000687185.1). NCBI lineage: Eukaryota > Metazoa > Chordata > Aves > Pelecaniformes > Ardeidae > Egretta > Egretta garzetta. The sequence goes on along the minus strand of NW_009258952.1, from coordinate 4,390,975 downwards.
GAAAATCATTGGCAATTTGGCCAAGTTCTCTTCCATGGAAGGAATGATGCTGCAGTCAGAAAAAAGAGTAATTCTTCAGAAATTGAATAATTCTGCTTCTTCCCAAGGTGGTACCAAAGCTGTAAAAGCTACATTTGAAAACAAAAAGTCATAAATATATATTTAAAAGAAAAAAAAGGAATCTATATGGAGGACAAGGGAGAATATAATGAGGAAGAGAAGGCAATTTTAAAATATTAAGAATTGGCATCACAAAAGCTATTCAAACTGTGAAAATCCTTGGTTCTCTTTGGTTCATCCTTCACAAGCTGGACACAATAAAAACCCACTTTTCTTATAATTCAGCATAACACAAAGTTATTTTATGTATTAGAAATATAGAGACTCAGCTGGGAGGACACAATCTCACAGAAAATGGGAAAGAATAGAAGGAAGAACATTCTTTCAGAATGCCACAATGCATTTTCTCTAGTATGCTGTTTTTTGTTTAATGACATTGTACACTTTTCATCACACCTGTTTGTCATGTAGAAATTCACTGAAATTTGGGATTAATATTACATGTAATTATGAATAAATACAGCCCAAGCAGCTGGCAGTTGTAATAGGATTATGTCAAATGTCAGTAGCTGACCAACAGTATTCAGTGTTGTTGCTTGACTCTCCCGGATCTAAGCCCACTGTTTGGACTACAACAAAAAGAACAGTGGTTTTGCCTAATTTCTTACTTCTGGATAGAATTGAATTGTTTTTTTCTCCATTCCTATCTTGCCTCTCTCTCATCTTTCTCTTGACCTATGAATTGGTCTGCAGTTTTTGGAAAGACAATGCTAAGGCACATGAATCCACTATATTCTTTTTCATTTTCTCTCTGTTGCTCTTCTGTCTGGGTCTGAGACTGAAACAGAATGGACCACTGAAGATTCCTGCTCATGTACTGTCTCAGTCTCCTGGTTTTCTAATCATGGTTTCTACCAGGCCTTCCCACCTTGATTTTTCACCTACAGAAACCAGGACATGGAGGAGCTGATGTGTATGTAACTCTCACCCCGATAAGGAGAGTGGATATAGTTGGGGTGTCTGAACTCAGGTGTGGGAGCTTGAAATTGGTCGCAGAGTCCACAGTTCAGACATAACATGAAGTGCTCTAAACTGTGACTTCAACAGGAAGAATGGTTGTCAGGAGGAAGCAAGTCCACATGTTATAGTAATACCATCGTTTGGAATGCCTTTATGTTATTGCGCAGTGGTTATTGTCAGTCTGAGAACCTCTCGTGTAAACTGGGAGATTCAGTTTTCTTTATTTTTTTGAGAAAATGCCTACCATGCCAACAAGGTATATGTCCACAGGGTGATAATCCCATATATCCACAGCTAGTCAATGCGGCATCCAAGCCATTTACAACCTAGGAGAGAGGCAGTACCAGCTTCCTTCTCATGAAATCACACAGTGCCCAAGAGCCCAGTTTTACCAAGTTTTTTGATTGGTCTTAGTCTCTAATTCTCCAAGTCCTCAGTGACTGATATCAGAGACATTAATCTGATACTCTTTGACCTTCTGTTTGTTTGTTTGTTTGCTTATTTTCTTTCATGTTAGTAATTCAATAACCTGAAAATTACTTGGTCAATCAGGCAAACTTTTCCTGTGTCTTTAACATAGTCCCTTATGTTTGACTGGGGAACCGTTGTAGTAGTTCCGTTCCTTACACATATGACAGGTCTTTACAGCAACATCATGAAAATATGTAATGGAAAATAACAAAAAGATTCCTCCTTAATAGATAATAGAGACTGAGAATGTATTTTCTCAGTTTGGTGGTGCTTACAGCTTTTTTTTACTTTCTGTGGGATTTCATCCTCTAGCTCCATCGTTTTGAATCCCCTTTTCATCTGAGGCAAGACAGGTTTATTTGATTTTCTCTGTGAAATCTAGCACTTGACTTGCTCCACTGCATTTTTTGTCAAAAAGGTTTGAAATTATGTCTGTAAGCCCAAAACTCTCTGAGGTCTTGCTCAATTTGCAGTCCGTATATTTGCAGCTACAGCCTTGGAGTGCTGTTTTGCAGTCTTATGTAGACATTGGCAACAGTGAGGTGATGGTAGCTTCAACCAACAAGGACCTTGCATATTGGATGGAAGATTTTTCCACACAGGTCACATCCAAAGTCTCCTCTATAACTGAATGTATTTAAATTCACTTTTATTAGCAGCCATTACAGATGAGCCTACGACCTGACCCCACTGTTGTAGAATCATAAAATCACTTTGGTTGGAAAAGACCTTTGAGATCATCGAGTCCAACCTTTAACCCAACCCTGACATCCCACCACTAAACCATGTCCCTAAGCACCTCATCTATCCTTCTTTTAAATACCTCCAAGGAGGAGGACTCGACCACCTCCCTGGGCAGCCCATTCCAGAGCCTGACAACCCTTTCGGTGAAGAAGTTTTTCCTAA
>NW_009258952.1:4357245-4388151 GCF_000687185.1 Egretta garzetta | reverse complement strand
GTTGTTGTGACCCAAGTGCAGGACCCGGCACTTGGCCTTATTGAACCTCATACAATTGGCCTCGGCACATCGATCCAGCCTGTCCAGGTCTCTCTGCAGAGTCCTCCTCCCCTCAAGCAGATCAACACTCCCACCCAGTTTGGTGTCGTCTGCAAATTTACTGAGGGCACACTCAATCCCCTCATCCAGGTCATTGATAAAGATATTAAACAAGACTGGCCGTAGGACTGAGCCCTGGGGGACACTGCTTGTGACCAGATGCCAACTGGATTTAGCTCCATTCACCATGACTCTCTGGGCTCGGCCATCCAGCCAGTTTTTAACCCAGCAAAGAGTACATCCATCTAGGCCATGAACTGCCAGCTTCTCCAGGAGAATGCTATGGGAGACTGTGTTGAAGGCTTTGCTGAAGTCCAGGTAGACAACATCCACAGCCTTTCCCTAGAATGTAGAACAGAGCACAGAGAGAGATGTGCTAATATCCATGTAGGGCATGAAGTGTATTTGCATTATTTAAGTGCCGTTTTATCTTCTCTAAACTTTTAATATCCCTGTGTCTGCTTAGGCAGTGTAGGCCCCTTGGCTTGCTGCTCTAAGTCAGGTTTAGTTTGGGCACCATTTTTTCTGCATCAATCTTGAAAGAGTCTTTCTATCTCCTCCTTGTTTGCTGGATCAGATGTGTTGATAAATTCTTCATACTTACTGTGATCTACCTGCGGATCCTGCCATATAAATTTCTCCCCATGTTTGCTATTTTCTTTACACAGAATTGGTGGGTTTACTTTTTCAGCTTTTCTCAAAATCTCCAGCTCTTCCCATAGCTGTATTCTAGTCATCCTCTTCTTCAGTTGTCCCCAGTAGAAAGTGTAATTTCTATTTAGCATGCTGTATACCACTAACATTTTCTATTTCCCAGTGAAAAAACGTATGTGCCAAACATAACTCAGGTGGCAGTCTGCAAAAAAACTGTCTCCCTATGGGTGTGTTGAATGTGCACAGACATGTGGTCTTTTTTCCTATGGGCAATGCCAGAATCCTGCTGATACACATGGAAAAATATTTGGCATTAGCCATCTCCTGAAGGATTTTTGCACTCACAGGTAGTGGAAAATATTCCTCTTTTACATATCTGTTTGATTATTTGGGGTATGTCCATAAGCAAAAAACCCACACAGTTTATTAGTGCGTGTATGTATTTTATCCATTTTTCTAACCCTGCTGCAGTCACCCAGAGCTGTATACCAAAATGTAATGCCTGGGAACAGTATAGGTCAGTGAGCTGGGGGTAAGGGGTGCTCCAAGAGTGGCTCAAAGCCAGAAGATGTCTTTGGCAGTCCCAGAATACTTTTATTTCTTTTCTGAACAAGGCCACATGGGCCCTGCAGTTGGACTTCATGATGATGTTGTGACATTTACATCTCCAGAGTCTGTTTCACTTTCTTCCACAGCCATGGATATAGGAAAACTTCACACCAAAGTAACCTTGACAGTTGTATGACAAAGCTCCAGCAAAAGGTCTGATTGTAATACCTTTCAAACTGTACTGTAATGCAAAAGCCATCCATTTCATTGCTGGGACCCTGTCTAGTACCTTTGGAAACTCAGTTTATGGTGAAGGTACTCCTTGAAAAAAGCTGTCAAATTCCTCACCTGTTTTGCTCCTCTTCTTTCCAAAGCATAAACTTCTTCATAAGACTAATGGAATTACAAAAAAAAAAAAAATGCTCTTTATCCAGGTTCTATTAAAGTTTCTGTAATTTCCATTATTTATTCACCCGAGCATGTAATTCATCTACTATTTTGCGGGAATAAGTTCAACCTGAATTGTATCCACTTACCTTCTATTTTACGTAGTTTCTCTGACAAACTGTGAGGAATGTTTCAGGAAAAATCAAAGCTAACTTTTTTGACTATCTTTCCTTTTATTCGCACCCGTTTATTCTCTTTCCGTGTCAAAAAATATGTTTTAACCACAGTCTGCAATCTTTGAAATATACATAGATTTTCAGCTTTGCTGGGTCTTTTCAGATTTTTATTCCTCCATATCAGGTATTTTAATTTCTTTTTACCTTTATGCCACTCTTCTTCAGGTGGTTCACAGAGATTTATGGTGGTCAATACAGCTTTTGATGCAGATAATTCCTCTCTCTCCCAACCTGTTCACCTACTTGCCCTCAGACATCACCTCTCTTTTGTGTCATCTTTACAGCCTGTCACTCATGCATTGTGGATGCTGATGTCACTGGATCATCTTCGTATTTGATAACTTTGCCGCTGCTGCTTGCAAGATACCACTTTTTATTTTTCTTTTTTTTTTTTTTTCTTCTCCTGAATTGGTATCTTAGTGTCTATGGATGCTAATAACAGCTTCATAGAGCCCCACACAGCGGTACTTTCTAGGAAACTCACCTCTTAAATACTGCCATTCAGGTGTGTGTACTGCTATATGGACATATAGCTATGGAGTCAAACGACAACCCTTTGAAGTCAATGAAAATTTTGTTCGTTCCATTTGAGCTGGAATTTATCCTCCGCTAAGCTGAGGGTGCCTGCTTTTCCAGACCCTTTAAAATAGTATCACTTTACTTCATCTAAAGAGAGAAGGAACTTTAAAGATACCCACAAGCTCTACCCACTTCTCCAAAAGGTGTGTACGGATATAACAGAGAGAGAAGAGTTACAAAAAGGAGAAAATACATCAGAAGGAGCAAAATGCCAGCTGAATGAAACTAAGCAAATGAAAAATATAATTTTAACTTCCAGTCTTTGGAAATGTCTACACATGGTGTTTATTCAAGTTTTTGTGCAATGGAGACATCAAAATGTGGAGCTCACTTTAAATGTAAAGACTTTTATTTCTGACAGCTGCATTTAGCAAAGATACAGAGCCAATAAAAGTCTTTAAACCAAAAAGGGCAAAATAAATAAAATATCTGATCTGGGTAAAAAATTAACTGCATTAAGGGTCCATGTTTTCTCAAGATAAAAAATGCTGTTTGTGTACGGAAAAACTTTTGCTCCTGAGTGGTGGTATCAGAGGTGAGTTTCTACTCTAAATTCCTACAATCATATTTTATTTGTTCAACAAATTTTATCCAAACAAATTTTAACTTTTATCACTTTTAAAATATTTTCTTCCACTTCAACTAGTATTATGGTATTTCCTTGTTAATGGTATCCTTGTCAATGTTAAACAGTCTTTTGGAGTCTTCGCCAGTCAGAAAATACTGGCTCTTAAAACTGCAACATATGTTTTACTATTTATTGTCATATAAATTATGTGTTTTAAAACCAATATGAATTAAATTAGTTTTAACTGGTAGTTCAATATGTTATTTATATATATAATACATATCTTCAAAATTGCTCACCGTTATATTAATGAAAATCTTATTCCTCCTCACAAAGAGTGAGAGGTATTAAAATCATAGTCCATGAACAACATGGTAGAGCACCTGGGTAAAAGAGGCAAGATCCCCAAAAGTCACTTGCTTATATAAAGAGCTACTTAAGACAGAATATAAGTTCCTAAATCCAAGAAAGTGATAAATAATATTTTCTTCCTACCAAGAGTATCTGCATATGCTAGTGTAGAAGCAGAGCCTGTACGTCTCTTTTCAGTGGTGAAAACAAAACTGAATTTTGACGTCTCAAGCATGGAGCAGAGGGCTCAAAAGAGCTACAGAGCATGGAGTTTGCTCCTTCTGCTGGCCAGAAAGAAGAAAAGAGGCTAAAATGGGGGCAGTAAATGCTGCTTCTATAAATGTTTATGGTTTTTTCCATACTGTCTATTTGTTAGATAACCCATATGCAGAGCAGGAGCCTTAGAGTTACTTTCTACCTCATCTTGTGGAGATTCAACCCCTCACACTTTCAGTAGACTCCCAAATATAACAGTTTACATGTGCAGAAGAGTGTTGTTAAAAGGCAGGTAGGCGAGCAATAAGAAGCCACTGCTGTACAGTGAAGTATGCAAGAGTTATGCAAGAGGCCCAAAGTAAAAACAGAAGTGGTGATTTAGACACCTTACTAGAAGAGTTCCAAACCCTAGCCCCTGTTCTCAGGATTGTGGCTGCTGTAGACAGTGATTTTGGCATGTAAAATATATAATGGTATGCATTTATTTTTAAACACAGAATGTAAAATGCGACATTCCCAGGAACACAGACTAGAACCCACCACTTGCTATGGAAAAGTATGTGTCTTGCATGAGAGGAGGGACATCACTTTCTCTCTAATCCTTACATAGGCTGGGCGAGCCCCCAAAAGAGCTAGGTAGAAGCTAGCTCTGAAGTATGTGTTCACTTTATTCATTCATACAGAGAAATTTAAAAAAGGAAGTAGAAATAAACCCAAATGTTTGTTAAACATTCTAGTGAGAATGCTCTCTTGGGTGTTCTGTAAATTTAAAATGAAGGAATGCCTCATCAGATAAGCATGGGTCTTACCCTACAAATAACGTGGGGGTGGGAGAGAAGTGAGCTTTCTGGTGCTAGGGTCACTGAAGGCCAGATTTTGTTACTTTTATTCCAGCTGTGTAGTTGAAAAGGTTATTGACTGTATTTAATGGAATTAATGGCAAAGTAAGATAATCCAATGGTAAAGTCATGGTGGCAAAACTGTGTTATTTATCTGTGCGTGTAAAAGTACATGCAGACCTGCATATATTCCTCAGCTTTCACATTCCTCATCCATGAGAATTTTGGCAAATCTTAATATTACTACAAAAAGTATATATCAATCCATAGAATTTACTTCATAGCTTTTATCCCCTGTGCCTTAGCCAAGCCTCACCATGTGTGTGCATTAGAAACCCTTGACAAAAGCCAGCTGAGGGCTGAAATGTTGGGAATTTGCCCTCTTCACCCTTATGAATAAATCTTTCTTTAAAAGCAAGGAAAAAAATCCTCTTGGCTTGGAATATCTCAGCATGCTGACTGTGCACAAACCAAGGCTGGAATAATCATGCATTACTGTGATTTGTTTTTGTATTGCCTCCTTGTCATGTTTTAAAAAAAGAATACAAGCATTATAATTTCTTATTGCTGTGCACCAGGTGCTTGCCAGATAGTTAAGGAGGGCCAGCTGTTAGCTTTCAGGAGATGCCAGTGGAAGGACTGATAGACTTTTTTAAATCAATGTATTCAGAAACCTATAACATTCCTACAAGTAGTAGAGCATTTGCTTGCCTTGAGAAGGAGCACTAAGAAAGCACTGAATGCAGTTTTAGCTGTCTTTTTAGGGAGAGGACAAAGGCAGTGAAATATACACCATGTGATGAGGTAATTTTTCATGGACCACCAGTGAGGGCTCTGCAAGCTACACTTTGACAACCATTTCTGTAAATGATTCCAAATGAAAGCATAGTCTGATAAAACCAAAGGAAATAGTTCTCTGTTTCTACCTACCCATGACGTGCAATGAAAGTACTGATGCTTGTTCTACTACTACTCTTGGCACCTAGGTTTATAAAAGCCGCAGGTCCACAAAGAGAGTTAAGAGCGAGAAGAATCTGCCATCAGAAAATTTAAGCACAAGTGCTATCAGTGTTCTTAAAGCAACTATTGAAAGAGGATTATTTTAGTTTTCCTGCAGTTAAAACACTAATTCTTGTTATTTGCCACTCAATTTATAACACCAGCTAAGCTTTCTCCTGTTCGTGCAGATGTTTTAATAACCAGAGATGTTCTTTCTTGTTCTATCCCATCCCTTAAATTAGAAGGCTTTCAATTAGGCCCAACTCCATCGGTCTGATCTGGCACTAGCCCAGATAGCAGAGTTTGCCAGTGACTCCAGTGGAGGCTGGTTCAGCTCTGCCCAGCTGTGTGTGTCATGGGAGCAGCACTGCAGGTTTCTCCTTTTTCTGTCACGCCGGACCACCACGGCTAGGGTCTGTGAGAGCCGATCAGAAGGAGGAACACAGATGGAGAAGGCCACAACTTCATTAATAAAACACTTGTGATACCTGAGGAGATCCAAAGCAAGACTACAGTTCTTCTACCGGGTAGTCACAAAGTAGCTTTTCCACAGTCTCAAACACCCTGACTCTCCTCCCCTCCTCTTCTGTAGAAAAGGTGGTGGTATAGGGACATCACAAGGCAACACCTCAGGACTTGTGTTTCTTTAGGTTTAAGGTTTACTAAGGTCACAGTATTTTTCTGCTCATGGTACTTGGATATTTTATTTTTCTGTACAAGCTGCCACCTGGAATGACCTAAAATGTCCCCACAGAAATGACCAGCATTCAGGTCTAAGTCCTCCACCAACCTGGCTTTTCCTGACATTGTGAAGAAGATGAAAAATTTGCCAGTTTGTCTCCAACAACAAAACCAACTGCTGGTCACCAAAATTACCCACTAGACAGAATCAAAACTTTTAAAAACTATATTGTACAGAAAGTCAGAGAACCTAAACACAGAGTGCTGCTTAATATATTCATCAATGACATGGACAGAGAGATTGAGTGTACCCTCAGCAAGTTTGCAGATGACACCAAGCTGAGTGGTGTGGTTGACACACCAGAAGGACGGGATGTCATCCAAGGAGACCTGGACAGGCTGGAGAGGTGGGCCTGTGTGAACCTCATGAGGTTCAACAAGGCCAAGTGCAAGGTCCTGCACCTGGGTCAGGGTAACCCCCGGTATCAATACAGGCTGGGGGAAGAAAGGATCGAGAGCAGCCCTGTCGAGAAGGACTTGGGGGTACTGACTGACGAAAAGCTGGACATGAGCCGGCAATGTGCGCTGGCAGCCCAGAAGGCCAACTATACCTTGGGCTGCACCAAAAGCAGCATGGCCAGCAGTCGAGGGAGGTGATTCTGCCCCTCTACTCTGCTCTGGTGAGACCTCACCTGGAGTACTGCATCCAGCTCTGGAGCCCTCAGCACAAGAAGGACAAGGAACTGTTGGAGTGGGTCCAGAAGAGGGCCACAAAATGATGCGAGGGCTGGAGCCCCTCTCCTATGAGGACAGTCTGAGAGAGTTGGGGTTGTTCAGCCTGGAGAAGAGAAGGGTCTGGGAAGATCTTATTGCAGCCTTTCAGTACTTAAAGGGGGCCTATAGGAAAGATGGGGAAAATCTTTTTAGTAGGGCCAGCTGTGACAGGACAAGGGGTAATGGCTTTAAACTGAAGCAGGGTAGGTTTAGACTGGATATAATGAAGAAATTCTTTACAATGAGGGTGGTAAAACACTGGAACGGGTTGCCCAGAGAGGTAGTGGACGACCCATCCCTGGAAATATTCAAGACCAGGTTGGATGGAGCTCTGAGCAACCTGATCTAGTTAGCGGTGTCCCTGCTGACTGCAGGGGGGTTGGACTAGATGACCTCTAGGGGTCCCTTCCAACCTAAAATATTCTATGATTAAATACTAAGGAAACAATTTTATTAAGGGGATAATGAAGACAGAAACAGTTGCTATCTGTCTGAACTTTGGGGGGCAGAGACATGTTAGAAGAGATGGGATCCAAACTCAGTTCTCTGTCTTGTGCTCTCTCTGTTCCTTCTAGACATAACCGTGGGATGGTAAATTTGTTGCACTTAAAAATCAAGTCTGTAGCAGTCATTTCACTTTGAATTAGGAGGTAAGCTGACTGTGAGCATAGCCAATGACATAATGGCAGTATCAGCAGCTGAAATACTGAGCAAAGGTGCACGTCCATAAAGAAAGAGTCAGAAAAAACTTGCTTAAATACAGCTGGATAAATAGCTTACGTAGATAAAGAGGAAAGAGATTACAGATCCTAGCATCTGGCCAGTCTCATTCTTGACATGGTCCACTGAAAATTAAATAGACAAATCTATACCAAATAACCTTCGGATCCCTTTTTTCCCTGAATACCTTCCTGCTCCTCCAGCAAGACAGAAATGTCTTTTTGAGACCTACCTTTCTGAGAAGAGAAATGAGTTCAGTCATTAGAAGAAGTCTTATCTTTTCTGAATCACTTCTGAGACTCCACACGTGCAGGTTCAGATACGTTTAAAAACCCCACCTGTCAGTTCCTTCAGCAAGTTGCTTACCCTTATATTTCAGAAGTTTAAGATTTCTTACATCTAAACTGTGCATGTAGACTCTATATATTCTAACAAGGGGAAAGTAAGATCCTACTGATTTTTTTGTGTGATTCCTCTCACTCATGCCCTGAACCAGAAGGTGATTTTAAAGACAGCAGAAAAGGTATAAATCTGACTGTATATAGGGATTAGAACTTGAGGAAGAAATAAAAAATACCGTTTGGGAACCATTCACACATAGATAAACTTGCTGATAGATTTTGCATAAAAAAAAAAATGAGTCTGGTAGATCAATAAGAGCAAGAAGGAGTAAGAAGTAAAGATACAACTGCAGGATTTGATCAACAACAAATGATGAGAATGAAGCAGACATATAGCCTGGAAGCCAAGGAAAGGCAGAAATTAGAGAAAGTGAGAGAAAGAAGAATTGCATAAGAAGGTAGGAGGCAGAATAAACATCAAGACGATCGAAACATGCCCATTAGATTTAACTGAAGTGACAGTTAAAAGAAACCTCTAGCTTAGATTATCTGCTGGCAAAGATAAACCATTTTTGGTAAAATCATTTTTAATCCCTGTAACTTGTAATTCTATGGCCCACTTTTACATACCAAAATAAACTTTCTCCCACATTCTGTATCACTCTATCATTAGGACTGTTATTTCAACTTTTCGTTTTGAAAAACATTCAGCCCTCTAATAGCCAGTCAGGGACAGAAGATTTATTTTATCCCTTTTTTAAAAGAAAATGATCTTAGAAGCCAAAATTTACAGAAGAAAAGTGCAACAGAGTAGTTCCAATACACACCACTTTTTCCAAATGCAGTAAAGGTACAAGATAAGTTAGCTGCATGAAGCCCAAGACAGTACTGAACAAAAGAAAAAAGTGATATATTGTTGAGACGGGTCCTGCCTTGGCTGGGAGACAGTTTAACGATCTCATGGGTCTTTTCCAGTTCTAACTTCTATTGTATGATAGCTCATCCGACTGTAAGCAAGTAGAGGAAAAAACTAAAGGTAAAAATGAAGCCAATGTTAAACTGAAATGTGTCCCCCAGAGGGGCCAAGGGTAAGGCATGGGTCTTCCTTCCTCCAATATCCATGTTGGACAACTTGCATTGCTGCTTAATTTCATCTTTAAGACATCTCATCTCTTCCCTGGGTAGTTGGCTTGCTTCCTTCCCCTAAAACCAGTTCCTGTTAAAAGGAATGTAGCATTCTCATTTCAGGTTTTGACCATCTTACACCAGTTTTATACCACTGATCTTTACTCCATTTCTTTCAGCACAGAGGCCCTTGGTTTCCACACTTGTAGGAGAAGAAAACTAGAGGATCTAGTTGTTTTGTCTGCCTCTCCTTACTGATCTCGTCCTGCTGCAGGATTCAGAGACAGCACCTATTTCTGGTGTCTGAGGATATTCAGCATCTTGGTCAAGCCTCATGCATGCGTTTTCCCTTCTACAAGAAGAAGTTGCCATTCATTCCCCCAGTTGGAACACCACCTCAAGTACACATGTATTAGACCACTAGTCCTGACTGATTCTGTCCTGCCCCACTTGTAGGCATGGAAAATGCCTCTCATCCCTTACTCATTACTAAAAAATTAAGTACCTTGAAATAACGAAACCCACTATTTTTGAGTAGTTTGGGCTATCTTGCTCATCCCAATACTTCTCATCATTTTATAATGCATTTTATATTCCTCATCTGTTTATCTGTACCAGAGTGGGTTTTGTCACTAGGCTTGGTGGGACAAAGAGACCCCTTATGGCCAACTTTCAGAAACTGAGAATGACAAATAGGAACAAGTTCCAGCTTGTATTCAACACTGTATATGAATTGTAGCAATTTGCTGCTAATGGAGTTCTATTAAGAGGTGATTCATTCACTCTCTCAAGCAGTAATTCAATCAATCGATCCTTATTTTGGAAAACAAAATATGGGTCAAACTTGAACTTTCAGATGTTTAGCCTACCAAGGAAGATTTCTGGGGAAGAAGGAAGAGTCATAATTCTTCAGTTTGACCATACAGTGTTCCTGTGCTTTGTTTTAAGCAGAGGAAAGAAGCTGACAGCTGACAGTATTATAGTGACATCCAGACATGGTTTGCCACATATAACTTTTCCTTCACTGTCTGCATCCATGTATAGAAAAGGGAAATTGATACGATGCATTTTGTATAGACAGAAGGAGTTATATTTAGAAAGAGGAGAGTCAGTCCCTATGGACCACTGTAATCTGAATTCAGTCAGTTAATAAAACAACAGATTCAAATATTTTTGGGAACTACAGGGATGAGAAAGAGAGCCATAATGTTGGATAAGGGGATAAGGACACATTTAAAACAAGTGTCATTAAAATCTGTGTGGCTCATGGCAATATCTTCTTTTTTTATACATACGATGCTTTTAAACAAAAGAGCTATTTATTAAATGGCTTACATTTAAAAGGTTATTCAAGCTGATTTTGTGTGTTCTGGCTGTGGCCTCATGGTCTGTTACTAACATGAGTCCATTATGGGAACTTTAGTGCTGCACCTTTAAAGGAGAGAGTGTATCACATTCATGTGAGTTGAAAATGTGAAGAAAAAATCCCCCAGTGTCTAACCTAAGGTTTCAGCACATAATAAGCCTTCTTGTTCTCTGTCTACTTAATAAAGTGTGAGTATCTTGAAGATCATGTGAAAATCAACATGATTAAACAAAGGTAATTTCACCACCCACTCTTTTTCCTTAAAACAAAGTGTTCTAGACAACTATGTGAAAATCCATGGGATACAGTATACAGCTGTCATCACGTCAAGTCACACAATGTAAGAATCATCTTTTCAGAAGCTGTATTAGGCAAGATATATGTTATATGGTTTTTATTGCTGCTTAATTGTGCTGTATTTGTGTTAGACTAACAGTACGAAGTGTTGAGATTATGCAATGCGCCTTACTTTATGCTACTCCTGGAGTGTTAATGACTGTGTTTCTTCCAATTATGTCATTCTAGTTGTGCAATCTTCAAATTTCACCAATTTACGTTTCCTCTCATTACTTATTAATGTATCTTATAATCAGATATTACAAAATCCTATAAAGCAGAAGACTATACAAAATGTAATACTTACCCTGTAAGTAGAATGGCATTCTTCACAAAATAAATCCAGAATTTGTGTTAATATGGCAGAAGAGTAAAGACCTATGACAGTAGCTTTAGCAGTCCAGCTTGAGCTTCCCTGCCAATGCCTTATAACAAAAATTTGTCTGATGACCCTCTGTGAAAACTCAGGTGATCCTTCTGACAGATGCAGTGAGCATGATAGGTTTCATGGGGTACAGAGGAAAGGCAGTTAGAGCTTGATTTTGCAAAATTTTCATCCATAAGTTTGATACTCCTGAAAAAAGAATTTCCGTTGGAGCATCTTAGTCCAGTTAGAAAGGCTGCCCAGGGGGTTTGTGGAGTCTCCTTCTTTGGAGATATTCAAAACCCGCCTGGATGACGTCCTATGCAACCTGCTCTAGGTGAACCTGCTTTAGCAGGAGTGTTGGACTAGATGATCTCCCAAGGTCCCTTCCAACACTTGACATTCTGTGATTCTGTAATTTTTTTTCTTTCTTTTGGAAAAGAAAGGCATTTTGGGAATTTCAACATAAGGTTTTTCTTATGATGTTATCTTGTAGAGTAAATATATTGTCATAATATATGGACTCAAAATCAGAACAAAGTATTTTGACCGATTCAAAGATAATTACTTTTTTAAAAACATCTTTTCTTTGAAAAACATTTTCATTCCATTTAAAGTTGTAAAATGTCAGATTTTCATTTCAGTTTAATCTCTATTAGCATAAAACTGTCCTCAAAATAGTCTAAACCCCACATTTTGTAATCTTTACATGTAGCATGTGTGACACTGAATTTCTTTTAATGTAAATTGTCTTTTTCAAGATCCTTGGTAGAAGAGAATTTTATTAAGAAGCAGACTTTTTTCAGTTTCTATTTCTATAGTACTATTTTTACTAGGACAGGAGGTGACAGGAACAACTGTTAGCTTATTCATATCTGTGACATGCTGTAGACAGTATAACTTTATCCACACTGGTCAACTCATCCATGCCTACCCTGCAGAAGAGAGAACAGCCGCAACCTGTTAGCACATGGGAAGTGTCACTTCCCCTGTCTACCCTACAGCTGTAACACTGCTAGTTGGCATGTTGGCTATCACCTGCCCGGGCCATGTGCTATGGAGGACACAAAACTGTGGTCTTCTCAAAGAGGCCTTCTTGAAGGTGCAGGACCTTGGCACCAACTCCCTTCTGCAGCATGAAAGCAAACTGAGGTCAGCAGTGAGCAAGTATGAGGAGTGTAAAGGAGTGTAGTGGTTGCTGCTGCCTACTACTAGACCCACCTACATTCCAGCATGGGAAGGGACTTTCTGGTTGTTTCTATCCTTTCTTCTCACATAATTTAGGAATTGCTGCTGGAATAATTAGGTCCTTGGATTGTGGACCCCATGCTCTCACTTGCTGAAGACCCACTAAAACAGTTGAGCAAAAGGGCTGAGCTACAGTGAGGAGAGGCACTGCAGCATTTTTAACTTCCTGCCTAGAGGAATTTATGGCCTTAGTTTCAGTCAGTTGAGGGAGTGCATTGGGAGTATGAAACAGCTAGTACCGGATGAGAAACTGTCTAAAGTATCCATTGGGAAATGCTGATGTAAGAGGGAAGGGAGCTATCCTAGAACATTCCAGAACAGAAGGGCTTACTCAGGGTGCAAATTCCCTTTAGCAAGCAGGGTAAATGAAACCCTTGCCAATCACATTCCAGCTGACTATTTATGGGACCTTTGGGGCAAAATGAAAGCAAGGATATTTCTATCTGTGACATCTATGCTTTGTGCTAAACCTTATCCTGGAGGTTTGCTCTCATAGTTAGTTGCTCATGAGGTGAGCGACTTGATTAAGCCCTTCACAAGAGACAGAAGTAGGAAATCACAGTAAGACCATCACAGCGACACTTAAAACATCTGCTGAGCTCTATGAAGAGGTGACTACATCTGAACACATCTGGATTTATAGGGAAAATGTGCTCTACCATAATGGTTACAGTAGGAGTCTGAAGCTCCATGTTTTTGGTGTAGCTTTTAAAGGGCTCCATTTTTTGTGGATCAGCTGCAGGCACAGGGAAAGCTTGGACCTGAAGCACTCTGAAGGAATAGTTTGAAAACCATGAGTAAGCTCAAAGCAAGTCCCCTACTGAGAAATGCAAAGAAATGTTTATTTTCAAAGGAAAATAACAGTTGGTTTCAAAACAATCTTGTATTTCCAACAGAGTTATTTGCAGGAAAAAAAGTAGGAAAATATTGGAATGAAGTGCAATCACAAGAATGTAGGGTGAAGTTAACAACAGCAAGGTTGTCATTATGAAAAATTCTAGGATTCAGTCTCCCTTGCCAAAACATACATAAATATATACAGTGCTGTTAATGAGACATATACTTCTAACACCAGACAGCATAATTATGTCTGAGCATTATTATAAAAGCTAAATAGGTGTTAATTGAATATTTCCTTTTTTTTTTTTTTTTTTTTTTTTGCTGGCCCCTCCCTTTGTCTCCAAGATCATTAGCTCTTTGGCAATTGTCTTGTCCCCTCACCACAAGACTGGAGGGAACTCCAGGCAGTCAAGAGATGGAAGAGGCCCAGCAGTTCCACCGTGTGACTCCATTTGTAGTGCTGAATAGAAGACAGACTCTTTTAATAATACTCCAGCACCTCTGTTTGAGATCGCGTCATTAATCTGTAGCTGTTACATTCCCTGGAGCTGGCAGAAGGACATCATAAACACACTGTTCATTAAAGGGAAAAAAAAAAACCTCCATCAGCTGAAAAACTCTATCCTTCATGTAGGGACAGGAAACCATCAGTGGAATCAAACCTGCCATGGTGCTGAGCTAACTGCATCTCATTACAGAGGCATTAATGTAGAGCCGTATAATCACGTTTTTATGGCTTAACAGGTAGAAAAGCAGAATTTAGTACAATTAATTGCCTCTAGGGTATAGGCAGTGCCCACTCCTGTGTGACAAACACTTTTGATCTTAGATTTATGTTACTAATTTCTTCCAGAAGATACTGAATATGTTTGATAGCAAATTCCTGGAACTTCTCAGGTATCATTCAAAACTTCCAAAGGAATGTTTTTGTTGTTATTTCCTCTGCTAACCCAGAAGCAAAGTATAATCCAAACTATTTCTCTAGGAAAACTTATGTTTCTTCATAAAAGTAACTCTGCCTTTGCTCCTGTGTCCAATGTTTTGGGGGATTATTTTGTTACAGTATAAACACATTAAGCATATTATCCAATGTATACAAAATATTAGTACATATTTTTCTGTCAATGATGTAGAGACTTCTATTCAAAAACAAAATCCAAGGTAAATGAATATATTGACTATTTTTATAAGGGTACAAATCAGCAAAAATAGCCTTTTTTAACTCCATAAGCCAGAAAAAGAATTATTATTACTGGAATAAATAACCTGACTGCTAAATATAAACTGGAGGCAAAATTATAAACTCTCAAGACTTTTCTGGTTGATATTCAATCCAAGTGAATAGTATGAACAAATCAGTCCTTTCCAAAACACCAGATCAGGATATGGTTTTAGTAATAGATATCTATGTCGCTTCTCAGTGTCCTCATTTTGCGTATAACGACTGGCTTCAAAGTCTAGTTGCCTTCCTTGCCTGAAGGGAGCTTAAAACCACAGCTCAAGGATGCTGCGGTAATGCAGTGACTTAGTGCAAGGCTCTACCATAGCCTTGGTGAAGCTGCTCCACTTTACAGCAATAATTTATTTGGGTAAGTAAAGATTCCCAGTCTGCCCTTTCCAGGGGGTTCCTTAACTTGTTGGAAAATCATTCTCACTTTTTCACGCCTTTTCTCCTTCAACATAAAATTAAATATTCGATGTGAACTACAAGAGAAAGTGACACAGAGACCATCCTGGAATATACCACAACCTGACAGTTTATGTTGTCCTCTGGGAGTGGGATAAAACTGGTGAAGGAGGGATCAAAACTGTTAAAAACACCCAGAGCTTTAATGGCTATCTAGTAAAACAGAAATTACTCTTTCAGCTACCTTGGGACTGTGTGGGAAGGGGGGGATGTGGGGAGGTGTTGATAAGCATGATCATCTACCAAATAAAACTGTATTTTTGAGAGAAGTGGAGGAATGCACATTTTATGAGCCCTGAAGGAGTTGAGCTATGAGAAAGGAACTCTGCAGTTTACTGCTGTCAGATTACAGGCAGATACGTACATATCTAGTAAAAAGGTTTTGGTACCATAGCAACATTAGTAATGGAAATACAGGCTCCGAAAGAGCTAAATTTTAATAGTCCTAGATGGCAGGTTTGTGATTGCCAGTGTTGACCTGAAACAAAAGTTTTTCTGGAATTTAGATGCTTAAGTAGCCATTGAATGTCAAATGGTCCGATAACAATTTAACAGGCAGTCAAAAGACTGCGACAGGAGGAGAAAACAAACATTAGAGCTGGTTTTATTTTTTTCCCAGTAGTTCCACCTGAGTTTTTTTTTTTTCCTCCTGATACAGAATGACAGGTATATACAGAATTCAATAGAATTCTGGTATTTTATACCCATTGAAGAGCTGGATTTTACTCATTAATTTTGCAAGGTTTTCACTGAAATGACTTGAAAGCTTTCTGAAAAATGTCTCTGAGGAACACAGACCTCTCTTAACAAAACTCAGCACAGAGCTAATTGAACAAGATGAACAGACTCATTTCAAATCCTTTAGGATTAGAGATTTTAATGGGAGAATGTGAGTACATTTTTTGATGGTTTTTATTTCCAGTGTTTTTTTAACCCTGTTATTTCCAGCTAGTCACATTTCTGCGATATGACAGCATTATCTACTTTCTTAAAAAAATGTTGCCTGCAAATTCAAGGACTTACGGCAGAAAGAATCCTAAGTCCTATATGGGTTTCATCAGATGAAGTATTTATGTACTTGAAGGCCAGTTTGCAAAGCTCTGTTTAGCTGTTGTGAGCTTTTCAGTCTTTCAGAGTTTCCACCAAAGATGACTTGTTTTTTACCTTCCTTCTCACTTCATTTTTAACCTTGCTGTTGAAGATTTGTAAACAATTTCCCTGGGTAAGTTTATTAGAACAGCTACACAAGTGAACTGAGAAGTGTGACAAAGGCTCCTGGTAGCCAGACGAAGCATTTTGTTTTCTCCAGTTTTAATATGCTCTTATGGAAACCTGGCAAGGAAGGAGTTCATTGCTGGAGCTGATAATGCTGAATGACATCTCATGCTTTATGAAAATTATACCCTTTTTCCCTCTTTAGGTTTTGTTCTTTTTTTTTTCTTTTCTCTCAGATAAGAGTCATGGGGTTAGCAACTTTGCTGCTTTGCCTTTCGAGCCTTTAATTTTCTCCAGTACTTCCTTTGCTTTCCTGTTTATTTGGCTCTATCACAGCACTCCACCTCTAGTTAGGAAGACAGAAAACACTGTATCATTATGAATTAAGCAAGGCTGAGAAGAGGCTCCAAGGGGGACACTAGCCAGGGAGAATGCTTGTCTATTTAAAAAGGGACCAAGCGTGTCCCAAGGCTGCTGTCAAATATAGATCTCCCTCTGTACGGCCTCTGTCTGTGTGTGAGAAGCTTTTATTTTGCTTAACCTTCTGGTACCTGCTAATGACGTGATCACTGAAGTACACGTGTGCTGCAATGAAAACATCATGCACCTCCCCATATGTTTGTTAATCAGTCCTCTCTATTGATCTAGTAGAGTTTCTGTTTTAGCTCAGTGGGTGGAGGTTTGTGGTCTTGGAAGCCACATTTAAATCCCAGTGCTATGTTTGTGGTTGGCTGATGATCCTGGGGTCAGTTTGTCTGTGGTCACAGATTATTACACCCTGTAGACATCACCTCTCATACCACATCACCAAAAATTATAACCTGTGAACACAGTCATGTCTTCTGAAACATCTGAATATTTTAAACTACAAATCTTTTGAAGGTTGCATGCTAATTGGCTTGGAAAACACACTTGTTATGAATTTTACGTTTTTGACATGTTTTAAGAATTTTGTTTCTACATGTAGTAATTTTCTCAAGTTTGTTGATGAACAGAAGAGAAGGTATCTTATATTAATGCATCACAAACAAAGTAATTTAAGAACATCTATTATGGTAAAAGAACTCAATGCTTCCATTAACTTCAGTAGGTGTTGGACCAGACCCTGAGTACAAGAATATGTCAAACTCAGATCAGGCACAAAAAACCCAAACAGGCCAAATCTTGCTCTTTTTTTCCTCATACTAAATATTAGAAAAGTTAACTACGTTCCTAAATACGTATGATCAAATTCTCTACATACCTGATTCCTGTATCTCTACCTAAAAGAGACATAGAATCAAGTCATAGAGCTTCTGCTTTTGGAGTAAAGCAAAAGAGCGCATGCAGCAGGCTGCTGTAATTGGTAAATACGAACTGGATGTGTTTTGCAGGCTTGAAGACGAAGCTGTAACCTGAAGTTACAGCATCTGTGACTCACAGATCTGAGTAAATATTTGTTTGTTGGAGTCCATTTCTGCTTTACCAGAAGAAGTGGAGGCTTTCTTATGAGCCTCTGGATGTCCTGCAACTTTCTGTAATTGCTGGCTATATGTGTAGAAATGTTAGTTAAAATGACCTGGCATATGTGAGTACACTAACCAGCTTCTTTCATGGATGAGGAAATAGGACAGAATAGTGGGACTTTTTTTTTTTTTTTCCATACAGGTGCTTCTAAAAATACAGACCACTTTTTAATATGCACTTTTAACCATTATGTGTTGGAGCTCAAAGCACTTAATCAGAGTTTGAGTTTGTTAATCTTTTGCTTCTCTGAGCTCCTAAAAAAGTAGAAAAAAATGTGATGCAAAGTTATAAACTAGTTGATTTATTTCCTGATCTATCAGGATTCTCAAGAGTGCCATCCTTTAAACATATTTTCTAGAAGAGAAATCAATAACAGCACTCAAAACTAATTTTTAAATCAATGCCACTCCCTCCAGCTATGATCTTTCAAGGGGCATATGTTGTACATGGTATGGATCTATTAATAAGGTAACCACAGTAAACCAACCAAGCAACCAACCAAAGAACCCAGGTACTTTAGTGGCAACATATTTTGGATGGTGTGCTTGCAGACTATTATACACTGTAAAAACATGTCTCAACCCCAAAAAGCCAAATCTGAACAATTTTAATTAGTTCACTATTAAGTGGCTTACTTCCACACATAAGTTTTTTTCAAACTTAACTGCTTTCTAATAAACAAAGCAAATAGATAAGGCCTCTAACCTGGTGTAGAACAGAAGAAACTCAATTTCACAATGAGTTTATTCATTTGCAATGAGTTTATTCATTTTAAGGTTAAGGAGTTGTGTTAGGAAGTTGTGCTTGTAGCTCCTCTGTTTACAAGCTGAATTTCTAGGCAGAAGCCATATGTTTAGCAGCACTGAGTCCCATACTGAAAAGAGCCTTGTTAGGTTTTGCATCTTTTTATATTTGAACATAGGTTATTAGCCCAGTCGTTTTGCTGCTGCCCGCTGTGTTGATCATTTCCCACCTGACGTAGGATGTACATGATTCCCCAGCAAGTCTCAGAAGGAAATAAGTCCCTCTTTCAGTATTAGAAGGCCCTGTGCCTCTCCATCTGGTTCTGTATAAATCCACTCATACTTCTGAATGCTCTTAACTGTTATTCCCCATTGCTTAGTGTTTTGATTGGTATTGTTCAGGCACCTGCCTATCCTGAGCTCTTCCAGATGCTCCCCTTCATCATGTAGCCCGCAGCAGCTCAAGAAGCTGCTGTCTAAAACCAGAAGCAGATAATTAACACATCACTCACAGAGTGTGCCTGCATCTGGGTATGCCAGCTCTCAGTTGCTGGACTCAGCTGCCCTGGTTGGAGCACGTTCAGGGTTAGAGCATGTTCAGTACCATCTGGAGAACTGACAGGACACAGGCATTCTTACACAGATATTACAGATTGAGGCAGAAAAGGGAGCATTTATGGATCTTGTGCTGTCCAAATGATAAAGAAGTGGACTTCAAGTTTGTTCTACCATCAAACAATGAAAAAATTTCATTACTGTAAAATTTGATAAAAAAATGCCATGCAACATGGAATTCCCTTAGCTTGACCCCTTTTCCCAGTCCCTGAAGAGTTCCTGTAAGGAATGGGCCCCAACCACAAAGCATTCAATCAGAGCAGCCTAAACCTCAGTGACTTCACAGATAGAGACATTGCTTTGCTTAATCATGGAGACAGCCAAACTATCACTGTGGCCATCAGGAGTTTTTTTCCCCAACAAACCTGCAAATGCTTCACTATCCTTGCAGGTATTTTGTGTGCCATTACACAAAGATAAGTTTTCACAGATTTCTGGATATGGGCTAAATAAGGCAGAATTAATGCTTCTCTCATGGTACTCTTCAACTAGTTTTCTTCTCTCCCCATTTCTAAGAGAGTTATATTCTATACTTAAGTGAACAGATCCACTGTGTAGACAGACCTATAAGCATCATTCAGACCTTGGTAAGCAAGGACTGAATGATAAAAAGAGAAGATGGTCAGGTGTATTCAAAAGTTATGGATCATGGGCATCTTCGGATAAAAAGAGGGCAGGAAGTTTATACTCTACTCTTATTTCACTGGCCTGATCTCAGTTTACTGCTAGTTTTGTTGCAATAGCGTAGGATTTTCTTGCAGCACACTAAACTCAGATTTGTTCATAGCAAGGAGGGTCATTATTTTAACATTCTAATTAATGTCCTCATGGAAGGTGCTTATTATTATTGGCTCTACCTTGTCTGTAATTCTGACAAATTAACAGATTGAAGGAGACTGTGTTGATGTTGCCTATAGCTGTTTGTGGCTTTCCCATTTGAAAGAGTATATTAAAGTTGGATCCAGATTACAAATGTTTAATCTGGCAAAGATATTTGGTGGCCTCTAAAACAAATATTGTGTCATTAATATAGCAGTATCCATAAATGGGACTGGCGACATATAATGCTGTGTCTGTGGATATTTTCAAACTCTGTTTAGGATCCTTAACTAACCCCGTTCTGTGTAGGTATTGCAGTTCTATCTCTTCAATACCTAAATGCAACAAAATAAGTTAAGACTATATTTTTAGCCTTAACTCTAAATTCTCAGGAGTTTGTGGTTTTTAAATGGGCCCTTAGTATTATCTGGACTTAGACTTCTTTTGTGGTTCGATAGAAAATACACAGTATTCAGTTTTTCACTTTTGGTACATTTTTACAATGGCATTAAAAATAGTGAAACCTTTCAAGGTTATTCAAGTTGACATGATGAACCATAATTACATTGTTTAGCACAGCTTATTGTATAAATACAAGCTTAGATTTTTTCAAGTGAATTTTGATCTAATGCCAAAACAGTTCTTTGAAGTATTTATGCTGATCTTTGACATGATATTCAAAGATGTATTATCTCCATCCAAACCACCGAGCTATTATAATGTTGTTACAGGAGAGAGGTGTGGGCCAAAAAGATATGAATATTGAAGTTAGGAAAAAATTACTGCATGGTAACTGATATTAAAAAAAAAAGCGCATGTTCAATTTTATTAATTTTTTTACTACCAAAGCAAAAAAGCTGAATGTCTATTGCAAACTTCAGTCGTCAGGGACTGAGAGGAATAGCTGCTGCACTGCAGGGACCACAAAATGGCAGGTCTGTATTTTGGGCTTTTGCTGCTAGAAAGGCAGAAGTGGAACATACCACCAGTGGCAAGTCCCCAACACCTTTGCCTGCAGTTTGCCCTTTAAATATTCCATATCACAAGACAGATGTTATATTTAGTCCTTATGGAAACAGCCGAGGTAAACCAATGAAATCAGTAAGTAGAAATCTTCTCTTGCATGTGACCAGTAAAATCAACACTTAGGAAACTTCCCTACTTAGTTTTTCAGACTATCTTCTCTTTGCTTGCCTTCCTCTCTCATATTGGTCTTTGTGTCAAGGGCTCTTCTGTGTATGAATACCATTTTACAAAGTTAGCCAACCACCTGAAGAAAGTGAGGACAAGCCCTGAAATCTTTAGAGAAAAAGTTGCATGCTCCTGCAAGCAGCCATAAAGAAACTCTGTTAGTAAATGGAACCATAAATATAAATTCTTTATTAAAGACGCATATGTTCCACAGGATGGGAAAAAGATTTGTGTTGTGCAGCACATATCATAAGTATGTTTATAAAGTGGGTGTGTAATTTTTCTGGCGATCAGTTGTCATGTGCATCCTTTTGGAAATATTTCACACTTTCTGCCATTTCAGGTAGTTCTTAAATAGAAAATATTGCTTTGATGGTACTTTTTTTTGAAGATCTTCCTAGACTGAAAGCACAGTAATAAAAATAGGACAACACCGTTTTTTGTAGCTCAAAGTTTTCTGAAGTGCAAATAAATTATCAGTTTTAGCGTGAAGCTTCACGGTGAAAAGGCAGCAACAAGGTCCTTGGGGACAATTAGTCAACAACATCCAAAATATTTGCTCTAAAATGTTCTGAAAACTCCTACTGTTATCAAAAGAAACTTGGAATATTACATACAGTGGAAAACAACCTTCCTCCTCTAAACTCCAAATTGAACTCCTTCCCTTGATTGCTGCAAAAGCTACGCTTTTTATGCAGTTGATACAAAAAACTTTAAAGTAATATAGTACAAGCTTCTATATTTCTCAGAAGAGCACACACAGAACGATCTTCTGTATATGCTCAGCAGTTCAGGTGAGCACCATCCTGAAGACAGTGAAGAGATTATGCTATTTTGATGAAGAGATAAGCACTGGAAGGAATTTCTTATCACCTTGTCAATAGCGATCGACATCTAATCAAAAAAGAGGCATAGACTTTTGTGAATGATGAGAGTTAAGAAAGGGGAAAGAGAAGAGAAAACAGTCACCCAAACATATCAGAGAGCAAAGATGTGAATATGATGCATGTCAAAATATCATATTCCTATGATGCAGCAGCTCAGAATCTGGAGGGAAGTGTAAATTTGCCTGCTGTTAAGGAGAAGCATTGGGCAGTAGCTGGTTATTTTCACTGCAGAAGACATTTAAAAATAAAAACATAACCAAAATTAGTGGATTTTCAGTGTTTCACTGCCACCTATTGGGCATAAAGTGTACTGAGGTTTTTATAATTTAAAGAATAAAAACTAATTAAAGAAATAAGCAAAGCAACTTCAAATCAGTGTTTCTGTCTTAACTTAATCCATGAAAGGAGATGAACCTTTCACAAAGCAGGGGAAAAAAACCCCAAACTGTGATTGCCTTGTAGGAAATGTAAGTGAAAACCTTACAGCTGAAACTGGTATGTTAATAAGTCGAGAAAAGGGGTCAGGGGAGCTCATGGAACCCCAGGAAAATGGGAAAGTGGGGAACCCTTAAACAGTCTCTCTTCCTGTAAAGACAGGCAACACTTACTAAGGGATCAAAGCAAGAAAATGAAATAATAACAGTGGGGTTTATGCATTTGTTTGTTTGTTTGCTCAATTTTATTACATTGCATATAGGAAAAGAAGAGTTTTTAAAAAAATAAACCCAAACGTCTTGGTTTTCATAGACTTCCTTCAGAGCAGACACAGTTCATCTCATCTCCGTTTTCTTTCTGAAGTATAGAATTATGAAAATATTTATACACATATTTAGACTTGCTCTTCAGTCAGGGGAGGGATCCTTGAGTGTTCCAGAAGTCATGGTCCTTCCCTCAAGATAACCATAAGAAATTCCTAAGTTCCTTTTCAGAACTTTTCTTTTATTCCATCTTGCAATTCTAATTTTGTGAGTATTCTACCTAAATGTCTCTTGTTCTCTAGGCAAGCTAGAATTAGATATTCTTCACCAATAAATATCAGTTGGGAACAATGCTGACATCTGTTACTTGAAGTTGTGACTCTCAAACTAATGGAAACTGAGTGCCTCCTAGATTTTTCTCAGCAAAGAGTTACATTTTATTTTAGCATTTGCTCCAATTCTAGATTTCCCTAAACTTGAGTTGTGCCTAAACTACTGGATGTGGGTGGGAGATGTAAAGTACGGAAATACGCATATTTTTCTTTCCCTTTAGTTCTGCTGCATTTTGATCTCAGTTTCAAATGTTTAATTTGTTAAAGTTTTGTGGGGTTTGTGCTGTCTCTGCCTATATTTTTAATATTAGAAAGAAAACGGAGATGAGATGAACTGTGTCTGCCTATATTTTTAATATTGTGTCTAAAGCTGTAAAGAAACTTGCTTTTATTCTTGACAGAAAAGCTCAGCAACAGAGCTTAAATTTATCCATCATAACAATCTGTCTGTAACCATTACTCTGATGCATTCATTAAAAATAATTTCCTGACTAATGACAGAGCTGTAAATATCACAGAAACATACCCCCAAATGCTAAAACATTCCAAGCAATCTTAAGATGTTCCTGTTACAATTTTTCATTGTGGTTAAACAGTAATTAGACTGCCGTTTAAGGCTCCAATTGGCATTAGTAGAGGACAGAGAAAGGATGTGGTGAAATTAGACAAATAGAAAGAGGAACATCCTATTCAGTATTCCCACATTTACTGGGAGAGGTCTACTATAGGCTCTAGGTTATGGCTCTTCCACATCAGGTTAGTGACCCAATTGCAGAAGATAACTCAGAGTAGAAAAGGGTAGAGTCAATTACTGAGAGGTTTTCTCTTTTTTTATTATTTTTTTTATTTAGCTTAGAGGATTATTGTACTTGTCCTAAAAATGCCTTTACACATATTCTAAGGGAAAATTATCTGGAAGATTGTTGAACATTGTTTTTAGTGAACTCAACTGATAGATGTCTAAACTTTCCTGGGAAGAATTAGAGGAGTCACTGAGCCACCCAAATACTTCACAGGCCAAGGAAGAAAAATGTGAGATGCTTTTTTCTGTTTTGGAAGCAAACCAAAAGGCAAGAGGAGCCCCAAATTCTTTTTCAGAATTTTAGATGTGTATTTTCAACATTTTCCTGGCCTAAGAATGTAAGTGATTTTTAAAATTTTTTGAAGTTTCAAATAATTTTATTCATTTTCAGACTTAGAAAGCAACAGGAAGTAGAGCTGT
Organism: Egretta garzetta; assembly: GCF_000687185.1. Classification (NCBI taxonomy): domain Eukaryota; kingdom Metazoa; phylum Chordata; class Aves; order Pelecaniformes; family Ardeidae; genus Egretta; species Egretta garzetta. Next base: position 4,363,964 of record NW_009258952.1, on the reverse strand, counting down.
GTAGGACTGGATGACAAGTGAGATAATCCATTTATGTTGTATTTACATAAGTATGGCTGTCAGATAACACAAAGTAATACACAGTACATAAAAGACTCTTCAGCTTACTGAGGTTTGATTCAGCAGAGACAGACAGACAATACTGTAAAATCAGACAGTAAAATAGAAGACAATAGTGCTAATCCTGTTGTATTAGAAGCTGGATTAGGAATTGTAATCCAGAACAGGTTGGCATAGAAAATAAATTAAATTTATTCTGCTTCCTAAAAAAGATGCTTCCAACGTATCCTACACAACTTTCTCTCCATTGTATTTGTATATATAAGGAACTTGCCTACTTAGGGAGAACTACTGTAGTATAGAGAATAATGAAATACTGAGAAACACACTGGTTATGATTATCAGTTTTATCCAATATTCTCTGGCATTCAAAGCAGGATTATTCTTTGTGGAGCTCATGTTATTGATAAATGACTGGAGAAAGGATTTGGGGATAGCCATTATTCTGCCTCTTGCTGCACAGTATCATGGAGTTTGAGGCAACTCTGAGGATAAGGATGTTCAACAGGCACATCATTCTCTTCCAGACAAGGAAATGTGTTTTCTTCATTTACCATTTAGAAGAACTAGTTGTACATTCTCCAGGGCAACACTTTTCCAATGGAAAATGAAAACTAATCACAATTAAATATTTAATAGAAATGGTCAAAGTGACTGTTATTTCAACTGGGGGAAGAAAAACCTAAGAGGATGTGTTCTGATACTGAAAAGTTGGGATTGCTATCCATTCAGAAATTTCTGTTTTCTTTTCAAATCAACCCATAATTTAAAAATACCCTTATATGAGATTTTTGAATTTTTTATTTAAATAAGACATTTTCATAACCCTTTGTAATTTATTTTTTATTTTTTAAAAATTTTATGGTGGGTCTAAGTTTGTTCCACTTTGAAGGAGAAAAGAACTTCACACCGTGGGAATTTCTCACGCTGTTCTCTTTCCTCCCTACAGAATAGTAAAGCAGAAACCAGCCTCACAGGAGTGGAAAATGCAATGTATGCATAGGGCATGAAATTATCCCTTGGTTTCCAGGTCTGCCCACAACATTCAGCAGTCTGAAGGTCTACTGTGTCCTTGACACAGCAGCAAGAAGTCAGTGCAATGAGAGTATCGGAATGATGGACAGAGCCCTGCAGAAAGGCATAAAATGGGAGGTCAAGAAACCATCTTTACAATCAGTTTTACAGTAGCCCTGAAACACAGACAGCATAGAGGAGGCAGACTCACTTCTCCTTAGTTATTGGCTCCTGTACCGGTACTCAGGGTCTCACTGGTATTGGCCACCCAGTCAGTGCTCATCCTGCTCCATGTGTAAATCCCCATGGTGTGACTGCAAGGAGGGGTTTTGGGACAGCTCACTCTCTGTTAAGTGATGGAGAACACCCCACTGCCCTCACATCTACTAAACTGGATTATACAGTGAGCATGGTACTTGCAGAAAAAAAAAGCGTCGGTCCTTTACTGGGATAGAGCACTCACAGTGACCAAACTAGAAGCTCTTAAAGCCTAGACAAAATTAAGAGGTATTGAGTCCCATGCACTGAATAATAAAGTCATACATTCAAGCTGTCTCTCATGCAAAAGAAGTAAAAGACTGCTTTCTCATGGCGTATTGTGAGAACCCAACATCTCACCCCCACATCAATCTGGAGCCAACAGATTCACTCCCAGCAGAAATACAAGCCTTCAGAAATATCATATTCATAGATCTGTCAATGCCATTGAACAGAGAGCATAATTTCAAAACAACTATTTCTTTTGGATCATGCATTTTCAAAATATCCAAAGAAAACTTTTAAGAACATTTTTCTCAGACAATGTTCAGATTTGGAAAAGAAATTTTAAAAAATGGTTTTTTACATCCAGAACAGAAGCTAGCAGTCATTGATGGTAGAGATGGTTGCTTCCTCTCCTCCCATCACAACAGGTCACAAACCCAAAGATTTCACTAGCCAAGGAGTAAACAGCCTCTAATTGTTTTTATTATACTTTGGCCCTCTTTAAATAGCTTATTCAAAAGGATTAAATATTACAGCTTTATTGCCTGTGTTCTCCTGACAGTGAGGTTATGTCTATTTACATGTGCTGGAGACTGGAACATGACCAGCACAGTTCTCTCAAAGGTAAGCTTCCTTTTGCTTCCTGCAAAATTTCTGCTGGATTGAGTCCATGGCTCAGAGGAGTTTTATGATGTTTTATACTCTGTCTTTTCAGAAGGAAAGCACAGGACTGACATGCGTGCTTAGTCCTTCATTAGCCTCACACAGTGAATTAAAAGCCTTTACATCCAAATTTAGGACTGCATCTGGACATCCTAGATCACAATGACTAGCATATTGATGGAGTAGGTAAGGATGGCCTAATGAAATAAAATCTAGTGGCCACATGAAGAAATGAGGACTGATGTGCATAAACCCCCCTATATAGAAAAAGGTAATATCTACTTTAACACGTATGTATATTCTGTTGGTTTTGTGATATGCCTAACTCCTTGTTAACAGGAAAACAAAAATAGATTCTTGAGCTATATCTACACTCCAACAGATGTAGACTGTGTGTCATCAGACCCGATCCTGCTTTAAATAGCTACCTCAGGTATGGATGACAAGGAAGTTGAGGCACACAAGTTGCAAAACTACATAAGAATTCAGTAAAGTTAATGAACATACATTTCGCCATATAAAGAGCTCTAGATAGATGGGCTATTTGTTTAACCACTTCTGCAAGCCAGCAGTTTATAAAAGACTGAAGATGAGCAGTGTAAAGCCAGATGTGTACATCTTGACACTATCTTTCCAAAGAACTCAGAAAATTCAAAGTGTGATTGAACAAGTCGAATCAACATAAAAAGTGAGGTCACAGCCTGAAATTAAAACAAATGTAAATCAAGCTGTTGTTCACATTAAAAAAAAAAAATGTGAGAAGCTTATGTGTCTTATGGCTCTTCACTTGCTAAGAAATACAAAAATACAAAATTGCCAAAACACTTCATTAAATACTGCTGCCACATTATTTTCAGCCTGATACAAAAATGCGAAGTTCAAGATGTCTGTCCGTGCAAAACTTTCAGCATGGGTTTAAAGGCACAAATCTCAGATTATTTGTATACGTCCAGATAAATATCTCAGCTGTGATCTTACATGAACACAGGTGAACCTCTGAATGCTTGAGTTACTAACAAGTGAGCCACTTGATTTAAACTACTTTTCAGTGTAAGCATTAGCTTGACATGAGCTGGCAATGTATGTTCGCAGCCCAGAAAGCCAACCATATCCTGGGCTGCATCAAAAGAAGGGTGGCCAGCAGGTTGAGGGAGATGATTTTGCCCCTCTACTCTGCTCTGGTGAAGACCCCACCTGGAGCACTGTGTCCAGCTCTGGAGCCCACAGCACAGGAAAGATATGGACCTGTTGGAGTGGGTCCAGAGCAAGGCCACAAAAATGATCCGAGGGCTGGAGCACCTCTCCTGTGAGGAAGGGCTGAGAGAGTTGGGGTTGTTTAGCCTGGAGAAGAGAAGGTTCTGGGCAGACATTATTGTGGCCCTTCAATAATTAACAGGGGCTTATAAGAAAGATAAGACAGACTTTTTAGTATGGCCTGTTGTGATAGGGCAAGGGCTAATGGTTTTAAATTAAAAGAGAGTAGATTTAGATTAGATGTAAGGAAGAAATTTTTTTACAGTGGGGGTGGTGACACACTGGAATGGGTTGCCCAGAGAGGTGGGAGATGCCCCATCCCTGGAAACATTCAAGGTCAGATTGTACGGGGCTCTGAGCAATCTGATCTATTTGAAGATGTCCCTGCTCACGGCAGGGGATGGGTTGGATTAGATGACCTTTAAAGGTCCCTTCCAACCCAAATCATCTATCATTCCATGATTCTTTTGTACATGATATCTGCTTAAAAAGTGATAGTGTTTTTCCAGAAGTCAGTATTTTATTATTCATATTATTGGTGTTAGGTAATAGACCATGGAAATACCAAAATCAGTTAATACATACTCCAGATAAAATATATGCTCAAATATCTTCATAAATATACTAAAACCTGCTGAAGTATGTTTCAGTTTTTCCAGTATGAGAACATTTTTTAACTATACTGGTTTGTATCTTCTATTCCATTTAACTACTAGGTGAGAACACAAGAAGGACAGGACTGCTGTCCTTTCTGTAAATGTAGACCCGGAGAAGGGAGAAGGATAAAAACTGGACAAGCCTATATAATACTTCTTCCTAATACTATACAACCTTCCAATTATTTTTAGCCTCAGGAGCTGTTTTTTGGTATTGCTGTGGTTTTAGCAACATTCTAAAGTTTGGGGTTTTTTTTATGACCTTGTCCATTTTACTCTTGAGCCCATCCAACCTCTAGTATCCAGAATTGCTTCTATAAGAGGAGCCTACAGGACAGCTACCGACTGTGACCAAGAGGCAGAAAGCTGCTGTTTCTTTTGTTGTTTCAGCCTTGGTTCCTCCTGGCTGCATTTGATGCTCCTTGTTTCCCCAGGTCTTGTACTGGAAGAGAGAGCGAACAGCTGGTCCGTATCTATCCTTTGTATGACTTTTGTGATTTTGCGGGAGTCTGCTGTGTCTACACTTTAACGGAGCAGGGAAGAATGAACAACTGCACTAACAGTGAAATGAAAAGGAACATGCAAATAGTTATGCTGCAGGCCTGTAACTTTCTTATCCTTTACAAATAGTTTCCGTGGCTTATCAGAGTGAAATCTAAACTCTTTTTAGTCTGAGCCTAAAGGGTAAACTGAGTTTTCAAGGGATCAGAGTTTTCTTTATAGGGCAGACAACTTCCTTATCATTTGTGTAGCAATGCCTACACTGCTGCTGTCGAAATAGCTACATATTTTGCTGAAAATAGTTCTCCCTTCACAGTAACTCATAATAACCCAAGACAAAACAAAGCAAAGAAAAAATTCATGCCATGAAGTCATGCAATAAAATAAACAGTGAAATACTGGTAGCCACACAGCAAACAGTTAGGCAGCCTTGGTTATATTATGATCATCTGTTTTAGGAAAGACATAGAAAAATAGCATGAGAATGAACATAATGTACATCTACTCCAGGATCCTATCTATGACAGCACGTGCCTAGAGAAGACCAAATGGACAGAATAAGCAAGAAATTATACCAGCAGAGAAAGCAGAATTCCCTTCAAAATGATTTTTTTCTTGTTTTTCAAAAGTCTAGAATCTCTGTCCCTGTGAGTTTTTTGAACCTGAGCTGGTTTTTAATGTATAAATCAGACCATATGTGCTCAATTTTCCCATGTAAGAAATATGCTGGAGCCTTTCATTTGTGGATGAGGAATTATTTAGAGTAAATGCTGCTGGGTTTTTTCAGTGATTGCAGGTATCTTACATGGCTATGCAACAAAATTTAATTGAGAAAGAAGTATTGAAGTTTGTTTGAGAGTACAGTGAGAGGGAATTCCAGCCACACCTGTTCTGGATGTTAGACGAGGAGGAGGAGAGTTGTTTGGTTGGGAGCATATGAAGAAATGGCACAGCTAGTTTGTTATGGGGAAAAATAAAAAAGAAAAAGAGTTGTGGAAAAATACCACTGAGTGGAATTAGGACAGTGACCATAAAGATTTCCTAACACACTGACTAGTTCTTCATCCTGATGAATGGTGCTTATGTACTGAGGACTAGGAGCAAGAGTGGTCAACACCAATGGCTGGATCACTGACAGTTGCATGGGACAGATCTGGCGCACTCATAGCAGTGGGAGGCAAGTGTACTGCTGAGGATTTGACTTCAGTGACAATATATACTCAGTGCAATATATACCCAGAAATAAAAGAAGTGATCTGAGACTAAAAGAGAAGGAACTACTTCAGACTTCAGGAAAAACTTTGAACAACAATCCAGAAATCAAGAGTGGGAAATTTGACGTGGTACAGGAACACAAATAAACCACACAAAACTCAAATTGCTGTTTATGTAATACATGACAGTAACTAATTGTTCATTAAACAAATAAAGCTGAGAAATAACTTAGTTATTTTTCATGCTGGACATTCACTGATTTCAGTTACTTTTCCTGAATAGCCCAAGTCTGCTATAAAGGAACAGTTGAGACAACTTTGATAAATTTTCTACTGTATTTCATGCAGATGTTGAAATGGTTTGCTAAATTGCTATGTACATAAAACAAATCAGGTCCTTAAAAAGGACTCTGTCTATTTTTATACAACATTACTAACACTTGTGATAATATTTGCAGCAATCTTTTCCATTATTCAGAGGAAGTGCCTATTGATTGGAGTCTGTTTAAACTAGGCCAAAGGAGAATCAGAGCTCTGCTGGGAGGGGACATCCAAAATTGCTGATAGTGAGTCATGCCCTTTTTATAGGAAACAGCCTTTTATGTCCTCATCTTTTTCTGTTCCTTCTTTACAGGAACTGACTGCATTTTATAAATTTTAAAAAAGATCCTCCCACTTGTATTAGCAATGAAGATGCAACTAGGGTGCTCTGTCATGTGCTGTGGTGAGTCTGAACAACTTCAAAGATATTCCAGACCTAAAGCCAAGAGGAATTGTGGTCATGGAGCCCATGCCAAGAAACATTAAGAAACTTGCAAAATTAGGACCATACCTCTGTAGCTGTGCACAGTTCTTTTCCATAGGTAATGATAGG
>NW_009258952.1:4340974-4357187 GCF_000687185.1 Egretta garzetta | reverse complement strand
AGGGAAAGAACTCCTGGTTTTCTTCCCTGCTTCCAACAGTAATGGATGGGCTATTTACCTAAGAAATCTAAGAAGGCCGAATAGATCAACAGCATCAACCTATCTTCTAAGAAGCCTTATTCTAAATATACCTGTTAAAAAAACTGGGCATAATCTAATATTATTCACAGACTAGAATGTCTTTGACAAGGAATTTGACATCCTCTGCAAATTTCAAGGCATTTGCAAACTATGTTTGGTGTCTGATCTCTGCGTTTCTCTTTCTAAATGCATTCTTTCTTAAAGAAAACTGGCACTGAAATACAAAGGAAGGAAGGAAGGAAGGAAGGAAGGAAGGAAGGAAGGAAGGAAGGAGAAATAAAGAAAGAAAGCAGAAAGAAGAATTTAAAAAGAGAGAGGAGAAATGAGAAAGAAAGAAAGAAAGAAAAAGAAAAAAGAAAATGATAAGAAAGAAAGAAAAGAAAGATAAGAAAGTAAAAATAAAATAATGAAAAAGAGGAAAAAAAAGGAAGAACAAAGAAAGAAGAAAGAAAGGAGAAAGAAAGAAGAAGCAAAGAAGGAAAGAAAAAAAAAGAAAATATGAAAGGAAGAGAGAGAGGGAAAGTGAAAACCCATCATGTTTCTTCTTTAAAAACTTGGAAGAAAGACACCCTAAATGTATTAGTACATCAAAAAACTAGAGGCACAGATTTCACGGTGTCTGCCAGGTGTTAAATTTTCATTTAAATGTGTCTTGATCCTCTTTCTAGTGCTCATCGTCTTAACTGTATTAAACTACTGCCAGTCTGCTCGGAGAACCAGTAGTACCAATACTGGTGTGAAATTTCATCGTTTCATCTTAAGTAGTATGAACTTCAAAGACTACCTCTGATCATTTTGATGCTAATTATTTTAAACAACCTGCACAAAACAAATACCCAGCTTAATCTATTTAAATCCAACTATAAAAGAGAGCAAGATCTGGTTTTGGTTTTGACTCAGAGGACCCCTGAGAATGAAAGAAAAAACCCTTAACACCAGAAAACCAAAATAAACCTGGGCCAAACTGTCTCACAGAGAATAGATTTAGGTACCAAAAAAAAAAAGCGTATTTATCTGAAATACTTTTGCTTTTAACTTTTCATCTAGTTTTCAAAGTTCTTAACTTTGATGCACTCTTTAGACATTACATATCAAATGGCAATATTTCCCTTGAGCAAAGCTTTTCCCTGCAGAGCAGAAAGGGATTTGAGATGCAAGATGCTGAATATTTCAGAGTTTCCATAGAAGCCCATGGGATTGGAGTGCTCTTGGCTCCTGGCAAAAAGTGCCACTACTGTGTGGAAGTAAGTTCCAGCTCTGAAATGTTGCTCGCTTGATTGTTTTCAAAACAAAAAACCAATACTAGCTTTCCTCATGATACCCTGGAAATAGCAGCTACAGTACAAAATGGCAGTTTTCCTCACAACAAGAACCTGTTTAATTTTGACCCTTCCATCTTACGATGTTTAGTTTTTGTCGGAAAGAGAACTTTAATAACGGGTACATTAGATCTTGATAGTAGAGTGGTTCTACTTGTTGGATCTTTAAAGCTTTGTGCAATTCCTTACTTTCCCTTTTTCTCTTTTTTAGCAGAAAATTATTGAATATCAGAACTTTCATTTACTTACAGAAATCATGGGTAACTAACAGCTGTTTTCAGTAAGGCATTGAGAAACTGTATGTTCTGAGAAGCGCTTCTCAGATGTTGCTGTGTTTGTAAGCTGCTGGCTGTCAGGTTTCGCTTGTGCTGTTATCTCATGCAAATCTGTACTTTGCGATATCTTTCTCCCTTGAGTGTCTTCTGAGTTCTTTACTGTATCCTTTTCCTTTTGGTTTTCTTTCCTTTTAGCCTGTTTGGTCTGGCTGTGTCCTGCTTTCTTTCCTTCTTGCTTTCTTTCCATCTTGATGTCTTTCATTCTGTCTAGAGAGATATATGCAGCTTGACAGATCCTTCCCCAAAGCCAAATCTGCATCTTCCAACAGGCTTTTGCTTATCTTTGAATCCCTCACACCAATCATTTTCAGATCACAAACAGCGAAACTGGCTAGCGTCTGATCTATAATCAAGGATAACCTGTTTAAGATCATTTGGAAAAATTTTCCTCAGTTTCTCCCACCTTTCATAAGTGTCATGAAATCTACACCATTCGGGTGCTTTATTTTCTTGGGAGTAAAATAGTTATCAGACTTCCGAATGGCAACTATATAACTTCTTTTCTTAATGTGATTTGGTTGTCTACTTTTAAGAGCAGGTTCCTGCCTTATTCAGGTGAGATCTTTCCTAAACCCAAGAAAGAAGGTTTTATATTTTTACATAGCATTACTACCAGTTTTGAAAATCTTTTCCATTATTCCGTTATTCAAAGGAAATGTCTATTGATCGGAGGCTACTTAAGCTATAGAAGTTCTGTTGGGGAACATCCAATTTGGGATAGTGAGTCATGCAATTACTGGAAGAAACATATTTTTTAACAAACCATGAAGTTCCTTCATGAAATCAACACTAATAACATTGCTATGGATATTGCTTGTCTGCTCTGGAAAAGGAGCCAAAGTGCTGGGGTTTGGAGAGGAGTCTAACCAAACAGAAGAGGTATAAGTCAGCCACGCTTTTACACTCAGGAGAACTGAACCTCCACAGAAATTGTGATTACCAGACTTGAAATAGTGACAGAAATGGTGTCTTCAGGTTGTATTCACCTGTTAAGAAAATATCTTACATATACCCTTCTCACATGAGATATTTCTGTCATTACTATTAGCAGATATTTCCCCCTGAACTTGGAGGTCAGCATTGTGCTCATCCAGTTATCACCATCAGGTTCTGGTGTGTCTGTCTCCCTCTGCCTTTTCCCACTAGCGCTGTTCAGCTCTTCTCACAAGGATGGGGTTCATGGCTCCAACCTGGCCCACCAGACCCAACCTGTCATATGCTCCCTTCCAGGGTATCCTACATCTGAAGTACCTTCTCCAGAGGAGAAGGTGAGCACCTCCTTTTATCTTCTTTGTTAGTGTCTCCTTTGAGTGGCACTAACATCAACATGTATGTTCAACTAACACTAAAAGGTGGTTTTATTGACTCTCTTGTAATATTTATTATTTTTACTCATGTTCTGAAACTTGGAAGTTAGTGATTTGCCATAAGATTTCAACTTTTTATCTGCAAAGAAAAGAGCAACTCTAGGCTACATGGCTCTAAAGGGGTAAAATGAATTAACGAGTCTGACTCATGATATTTTATAATTTTTGGTGGGGTTGGTATTATTTGGATTGTTTTCATAACTAGCCAAAAATAGCTAACCTCACTCTATCAACAGTAAAAGACTTCAGGTAGTAACATCAGTCCCAAGCTTTGAGAACAACCAAAGCCCTCACACCTTGTATTAACTTAAAAATTGACTACAGATGGTTTTTCCTCCCAGCTTTTGTGCTTTCGAGTTTTTTTTTATTTCTGATTTTTTATTCCAGCAGCTTCTAAAATGTCTTGAAATGAAGCTTAAGTTTCCTGATGGACACTTGGCTCCATGAGTTGTGGCTACATGAAAAAAAAAATAGCATAATTTGAGCTTCATAATAAAATCTTGGAGCACCAGCAACATGGAAAATAGTGTTCATGCCCTTTTTACAAATGATGTGTCAAGACATTATTGACTGGGAGATCTGCAGAAATGTAGGCTTCTGACTAGTTTTAGGTCATATCTAAGGCTAAGGGAAACCTCGGACTTGATTAAGAACAGGGCTTAACAAACTCTGAGAACCAAATATGGCCTCAGGTTGGTTGAAACTATAAAATGGATCACACAGATATAGATGTCCTGGTAAAGTGATGCTTCAGTATATGTAGAGCCCAGATAAACTTCCTATCTTCTCTTCTGCAGAGATATATTAAAGTTCTTGTGTACCTGCTTCACAACCTTCTTCACAAAAAATGGCAGGTTCAGTTAGAGCCGGGCCCTGAGAAGTATCAATAGATCTGTTTAATATACGTGTTTAGTGATGCTTTTTTCCTTATCATATCCAGTATAGTGTAGCACTACACAACAGATCTTATTATGAAATATTTAATATTTTATAATAATCGCTAGTAAACCAGATGTCCTAATAGGCATCATTTTCAGTAGCTTAAAAACTCGTCCTGCAATATGCAGGTTTGCCAGGAGAGGGAGCAATCTACCTATGGACTCGCAGCTTTTCAGCAGCCTTGCTCATGTTTTTAAAAACCTTCCTATTTAAACAAGTGAGGAAGGAACGGGACTTCTACCCTTTCTTTTAGAAATCTGGCATTTGTTACAGTTTCCTTTGTGTCTAAGAGCAGGAACACAGAAGGAAGAGAAGTGGGAAATATTTGTGCAGGTGAAGAAAACAGTTTGTGAAGTAACCTTGAATTATATCCTGAAGAAGGAAAGTTTGCTGCAGCTGAAGTCTTGAAGGGCGGGAGGCCTGGCAGTGAAAGCTGAAATTAGTGGGAGCAGAGCCTTCATGGTTCTCTGCAGACAATTCTCGAACTGTTTTACAATCTGGTTTGTGAGGTGATACTAAACAGAACAAACAGGCGTCTTGTTTGGGCAAGTACTTCTCGCGTGGACTTCTTGCGTGGAATAGAAAAATTGTCCTCATATGAACAAAGGCACCACCATTTTAAAAATTTAAGGGCAGGAGGAAAATAATGGGCATTTTACTTTGCATTTTAATGGGTTTCACAGTATACCTGGGCTTTAAATACAAAAGCATTTTAAATTTATTCAGTTTGTCATACAGACTCTGTGCGCTCCTTAAACAAACACCTCACTCAAAAGAAGAAATGTGTAAAAATAATAATGTAAACAGAATCTGAAATCCTTTAAATATCTTTCCTTATTTGATTTTCTTGGTGTTATAAGCGGTATTTGTATTTTACTGTTATTGAACGTTTCTTCTTTATATGAAGAGCCTTTCAAACACACATGCAAGCACATTGCCTTGAGTGACCCCCCCATCAGGTTAATATGCACAATTTTTCCACTTGTATCGAGCAAAATTCTTTCAACACTAGTCTGAAGGGTGTCATTAAGAACATTTATTGGCAGGCTAAATTATTAGTACACTTTAAAAAAAGTCCACTTTGCAGCATTAAGAATGTGTCCGTGTATTTATATTTTAGCATTTATTTATTGATGGCTTTCCTAATGATGGACAAACTGCAATTCTTACTCATGTGAGTAGCACTCTGGAACTTTTGCTGTAAAATAGCATAATTCATATGAGTAAATGCTGCCTTTTAGAGCCCTAAATGCTTTACTAAGGTCCCAGTCTTGGCAAAGTTTATCCAGGAAAATAGTCATTACTCAGCGCAGGGAGTACTTTGAAAAGTGAGAGTGTTCAGAATTCTATCCTCAGTGGATCTTAATTAATCTTAATCAGTGCAGATGAGATAGCTGATACTTTCATAAAGTAAGACCTCTGAGGTCCTGAACTATCCCTTGTAATCACTGGGAGTTGAAGGAATTCAGCGCTGTTCAGAATTAGCCTCGCATTTGGAAACATTTACATATCAGATGCATTGATACTATTAACCAGACCTGAAAGCAGATACCTTGCTGCACTGAAGAGCTGTCCCCAAAAAACAACAAACCAAAACCAAACCAACAACAACAATAAAAGACATCGTAAGATCCAAATCAGGAGAGCCATAATTTTCTTCTCCCTCATTTTACAGCCTTAACTTAGGCTTCTCCCACAACAGCTAATTGATTTACACCTTGCCAGAAGGGTCAGGACTGTGCTAAGTGCTCAGCATGCACTGTTGCCTCCTGCTGTCAGAGAAACCCAAGACAGGAGAAGTTGTAGCTTCTGCCAAGTAGAAATATAGCACTGGGAACACATCCTTCAGAACCTCTCCCTGTGTTTTTTTCCAGATGCAGCCACAGCAGAATATGGAGAAGGCAAAGCTGGGAACCAGAAAGTGGAATGCCAAACCATATATCAATGGGTGAAAAAAAGGTAAGGAACGCTGAGCTAAAAAAGGGGGGTGCAGAGCAAATAGTGTCAGTTAATGAATTAATTTGGAAATGTGTTATATGTTCTGCAGGACAGTGACTGAAATTTGGAAAAAGACACTGCAAATGGATAAGTAAACTTTTCCCCCTCAGTGCACCTTGAGCTGACAAGTACTAAAAAGAGAGGGTACCCTTTGCTTCCTACTCCCTCTTCTTTCAGAAGATCTGTTATCCCCAGGAAATATTCTCTGCACCAATTCATTTTTTTAACTTAAAAATCTAATCATGGAGGTGTGACCTGGGAGAGCTCATTGCTACCTGCAACCCTTCTGTGTCATTTGGGTGCCAGGTTCCCGATAATTTTATCAGACTATATTATTTATTTACTTGTATTAAATATTTTATAATATATTTTATATTTTAAATATATTAAGATATATTTCATAATGGGCCCCTTCCAACTCAAGATACATTATGATTCTATGAATATGCAAATATATTATGTTATTTATTTATTAAAATAAGCCATCATTTTAGAAAGGCATGTTCCTGGCTGGTCCAGGCACACATTTTCAGGAAGTATCTCTTTGCCAACTACTTACCTTAAAGATCAGAAAGAACTTGTCATAGTCTTGGAGGAATAAGGTGACCCAAAGGAACTAACAAAAGATAAGGAATCTGTAATCTCTCTTTGAACTCAGTGGGACAGGTTTGGGCAGACATAGGAAAGAGGCCCTTCTCTGGCAAGAATTACACTCACAGGCACCTTGGCTCTAATTCAGCCACTTACACACATCTGACTAGAGATGCCCCGCTGAAGTAACTTCCTAAAATTAGGAAATTGCCTAAATTCTTCGACAAGCCAGCACTTTGAGTGTTGGTATTTGCAGTAAAAGCCTGTATAACCAAGCCAATTACAACAGCATTCAGGCATGGGATCAGAAGGCAGGTTAAAATGAAGCTGTAACTGCACTCATGTAGATAAGATGCCTTTTTGTCAGACCAACCCGGGTGAAAGTCTACTGCTCTCCTTTCCCATCACAGTTCAGGCAGCTGGAACAAAGACCACCACAGAAATCAGATCCACCGAGCGAATGGCCTGTGTGTTGTATTTTTCCAAAATGAAAAGCAAAAGAGAGATTTTCTACCAAATAAAAGTCATCAAAGTCTTTGAAATAAAGTACAGCTGTTATATCTATTACAGGTATAGACAGAGGAGGAGATCTGTTGTCTGTTAAGACAAGAAAACAAGTAAACATGCTTTCATTGGGTCCACGTGCTTTCCTATGTTTCCCATGTTTTCTTCTCGGCCCTGTAAGTTATATGACAATGGCCCACAGGCAGAACATGACATTGCTACCTGGGGACCTAAGACTGAGTACATGTTTAAATACTCAAACTGTTCAAACTGGTGTTACATGGACATTTTTATAGAGAATATCTCAACCTTTGATTTGTTAAAAAACTCCAGTTGCTGTCACTTGTTATATGAAAAGCTTTTATTCTTGTGATGTTCCTAGCAGACTTTCTGTGCCTCTGTCCCAATCCTTCATCCCAGGACATGAGCAGCTACTGCTATACATGGAGACCTACCGGTGATTCATATAAAGGCACTATTATTTCATTCCCTCTTAGCGGATATATCCTTCCTTGCCTGTTTCACAGACTTATCACATCAGCCAGGTTTCCGGTGACTGACCAGCATACGCAAGTTTTCCTCCTCCTCTGTCATTCTCAACGGATGAGCTCCCAAGTGTATAGCAGAGATTCTTGTTATTAGTCCCTAAGTGCATGACCTTTTACTTTGCACTCTTGAATTCCTTGCAATTTCTATTACTTTGGCCCTCAAGGCCATTCAACTTTTGTGCTAATCCCTTCCTTATCCAGCTTAAATACTAGTTTCCCATAAAGCACACTGTAACGCAGCAGGCTGTCCTGAAGTTAGATTATACTTTGGTTGAAGTCCTATTTGTTTCTGTGCTCTCACTTTCCATTAACCATCCTGTCTTTGCCCTATGTTCAGTATAATTACTCTTACTGAGAAGGAAAGCAAAATATTAATCTGGTGTGGGATTATATTTTGATTATCTTTAAACTGTACCTAGACATCACAGCATGGCATGGTGACTCTTTATTCCTTGACCTCTTTTCCCATGCAGATACATATCTGGCAAATCTGTTATAGGTTTTAATGGTTTTTTTTCTTTAAAGATAGAGCTAAGTTTAGCTTTCAAAAATCCCCAATTATCTCAGTATATCTTGGCTTTCTAGTCAGAAGTCTCTTTACTAAGTTCTCTGCTGTATGATTAAACCTAATATGCCCCTCTCAGGCTTCAAGACTGTTCTTCAATTTTTTGCTTACCTACAAGTTACAGACAGCTTTCACACAGGCAAACACAAGACTTCTAGTGCTTCTCACCAGTTTCCTTCACTTCTCAGTTCAACAGAGTCCCACATTGACACAAGCCATGGGCAGAATTCATGACTGCTATGTTTAGACAGACCTCCCTGAGAGTCATGAGGGTCCATGTGGTGCACAAAGGATGTTGAGATGCATTTGCAGGGTGACTTCCCATGAGACCTTGCCCTAACAATAGTTTTGGGATTTGCAGGTGTAAGATTGCAGGAACAAGAGAACAAGAGCAAGGAAAAAATACGGCCAGAGAAGCCAGGGCAACCTGAGTGATGTTACAGAGCTGCAAGTGAAAAGCAGCCTACTGAATTGCAAATGGAAAGTCCTTGGCTTTACACAGGGTAAGGCATTTAAGGCAGCGTGCAACACAGATCTCAGTTATTCCTGTTGTATCCACTTTCATCTTCTGTGCTGTGTACTTTGAGAGTACTCATTTTATTGCTAAAGCTTATTGTTATATAAATATTTCAGTGTTTTTTTCCACCTGACCTCATCTATTTCTGGCCAGGTAAGATACAATGCTCTCAGTAAATGCATTGCTCTTGTTGTCATTAATAGTAGGGCACATTTTCATCATGCTCTCTCTTGTCTTACTCTTCAGTGCTTCTTTTTCTATTGCTACACCTCCATTCATCTGATTTTCCTTCAGCTGTCCACTAAACCTATATGTGAATTTACAGAAGTTTCTTCTAAATGTGTCCTACCTCTTTTAAAGATATTTTTCTTAATAGTTCCATTCTTAATACTGGAAGGCCTATTCTTAAAGTGCACAGGTAGACAAGATTTCCTGTTCAATGAATCTCCTGTGTGTTCACCATTCCAGTACCTTTCCTTACTCAGAATCACAGAATCACAGAATGACTGAGGTTGGACAGGACCTCTGGAGGTCATCTAATCCTACACACCTGCTTAAGAAGGGCTACCTAGAGCCAGTTGCCCAGGACTGTGTCCAGATGGCTTTTGAATATCTTCAAGAAGGAAAACTCCACCACCTCCCCGGGCAACCTGTGCCAGTGCTCAGTTACCCTCATGGTGAGAAAGTCTGTCCTGGTGTTCAGACAGATCCTCCTGTGTTTCAGTTTGTGCCCACTGCCTCTAGTCCTGTCACTGGGCACCACTGAGAAGAGCCTGGCTCTGTCCTCTTTACATCCTTCCTTCAGGTATTTATAGACATTAATAAGATCCACCCTGAGTCTTTTATTCTCCAGACTGAAGAGGGCCAGCTCACTCAGTCTTTCCTTACAGGAGAGATGCTCCGGTCCCTTAATGATCTTAGTGGCTCTTTGTTGGGCTCTCTCCAGTATGTCCATGTCTTTCTTGTACTAGGGAGTCCAGAACTGGACCCAGCAATCCAGATGTGGCCTCACCAGTGCTGAGGAAAAGGATCACCTCCCTCAACCTGCTGGCAATACCTTGTCTAATGCAGCCCAGGATACTGTTACCATTCTTTGCTGCAAGGGTATATTATTGCTGGCTTGTGTATTCAGCACATCATGTGCTTGTCCCTAAAATTATCTGTTATTCCTTTTTTTTTAATTGTTTGCAATACTTCCTGAATTTTCTCAGTTGTATTTATTTATTATTGCTTTTATAACATTCCCATTATTTTTTTTTTCACTTTAAATTATCTCTGCAGTGTCTGTATAATGACTCTATTCCTGTCCATTGTGTCTTCTTGGATGTTTCCTCTTGCGGAATAACTTCACTTTTGTTGATATATGTCCCACCATTTTTTTAATTGCAGGCAATCTTTGTTAACTTTTTTAAAAAATCAGTTCTTTCTTTTTGAAACTTCAGTAGTTGTGCATTAATGCTCTTCCCACACTTTTAAAATCAAGATTTTAATTTTAATAGAATGACTAAGAATCCAGTATAATCCAAATTTCTTTTCAATGGCTGACTCAGACAAAGTACTAGGACTAGACTACCTTTTGAATTGATTTGACTGTGCTAGAAGGAAGCAACATTCATCTTTGCTTCCTGAATATTTTCCTTGCCAACTATTTTTTCCCAGATGGTCTTAGTCATTATAATGGCACATGATACATGCTTTGCTTTCTCCCAATCTTTATTTTATGATGTTTTTCCAACACTATGTGTTCCCTCTTTTACCTTAATCACAACTGTTAAGCCTTCAGCACCCAAAATACTAGTCTTTCTTTCATATGACAAAACCCAATCAAGTAATACATGAATAGTCTATTTCTTCCAATGTTTTTTCTTTGAATTGAGAGAACATCAAACTTTTCAGAAAAAAAAAAAAACCAACAACAACCAAACAGTTTAAAAAATCCCCACAGTAGCTTGCAATAACAAGTTATTGAATACTTTTTTCCAGTACAGGAAGTTAGGGATGGATAACATCTTGAAGCATGAAGGTATGCATCTGTTTGTAATACATATATTGTATTTTATTGAGTGGAATTTCAGACATTCTTAACAGGTGTAAAAATGCTGAATCCTCCTTAAAGCCCTGCTCTGCTCTGTAACATCTTGTGCCAGGATGCTCCACAGCTCAGTATGCAGACGGGTGGTTCCCAAAGTGTCGTCCATATACCACTGGGGTCTGTGTGCCCATGGTCTGCAGTGCATTTGCAGTCAGCCTGTGCTGACAAGTGGTTAAATAGGGCTCTGGTGAGCCAGAAAAAATTCCTACATGCTTGGCTTTTGGTCCCAAACTATGCCTGTAAACACATTTTTCTCATTGTTTTTAAATGCAACATTTTAAAAAGAAATCTTTTAGCTGTTCCTATGCCCTTTCATTGTGAAATAGTTCATACACATTTGAGCAATCTCCTTCTAAACTATTGATTATTGTAAATGCTTGTCTTGTCAGATCTTATTCTTTCTTATAAAAATCATTCCAAATCTCTAATCATTTGAATTGCCTTCTGCTGGAACTTTTCAATACAAGTGACCAAAAGTAACGCAATATCATAAGTAAATGGTAAAGTTATAATGTTTAATTGCAGCACTACCTGTTGATGCACCTTTGTAATCTATCTTGCTTATTATGCTGAATATTGCTGCAAAATGAGCAGTTATTTTCAGTGTTGGTCAAGGAAAAAAATCTTAGAACTTTATTCATGTGGCTGTACTCAACGTAGAGGCCATCAATAGCTCTGATTGATTGCCTGAAAATGTCCCTCCCGCTATTACTGACCCTGAATTTTCCACTTTGAGATTAACCTGTCACTGAGTTGCCAAATTACCAATGTAGCTTAATTTCTGTAACAATGCTCATATTAACCCATATAATCTGCATCATTCCCACTTTCACTTAATAAAGTCTTCACCGAATTTTAGAAATTCTGTAGTTGGGTCCAATTAGACAGGAGAGAAATATTAATTACATGAAAAATTGTGAGATTTAATACAGAAAAATAAAAAGAAAAAAGTTCATAGATTGTGTAGTTTGGATTCTCTGCTACAAGCTCAAGTCACATCGAAAGCTCAGGGACAATCTTTCCCAATGCAAGGCAAGTCCTAAACCACTGATACTATAAAAGACACATTAACTGTATCCATTCAGCCATGATTTCTTTAGGAACTTTTTCAGATACCAAATGGTCCTCTGTGGAAAACAAGTTAGAAACATTGTCTATAAAACTAGTATCTTTTCTCAGGAAAAACAGTGAGAATAACTCAGGTGCTAAATTTATACCTATAGTTTTTGCTACATGTCATGAGGCTGCTCCAGAGCAGGAAGGGTCTAATGAGGACCCCAACAATGAAAGGGATATATGTATACCCTTTAGCATAAAAATTTAATGGCTATTTCACTTTATCTATGAGATCTAATCAGCTATTGCTGGTAAGTATTTGGGCTGCTCTCCTATATCTGTGAAATTATCCATAAATTTCAAAAGTTCACAGTGGAAGTGCATTATTATTGGTTTGTATTCATGTTGAGCATCTGCTTAAAATGTTTGTTATCCATTTAATGAGGAAGCAAACCTCCCTCCTGATCCGTGAATTACTCACTGGTCAAATGCCAAATCACCATCAAGAGCCAACAGTAAATAATCTACATGATTAGCTTTTAGCATTTCAGGGAGTGGGTTTTGATCTCAAACAGTGAGTACCATATGCCTCATTGCCTTGTCATATGATTCCTGGAGTGCTTGCCAGAAATTAGCATTACATTATATTTTTACGATACAATTACTTTCTCTATTTTTTCTCCTACATTTTGGGTATCTGAACTTTACTGCAGAACACGCAGGACATAAAAAACAGAGAGATATGTCTATTTTATTACTGCATCTCTGTGAATAGCCAGCATGGGTACTTTAGGAGGAACATAAGAGCAAGGCAACCATATATACTTCTCGAGATAATTTGCCAGGTTTTGGCAATCTGTGGCTCATGGACTTCCTCAGGAATAAGAGACATATTTGTGTTTGATATATTTTGATATTTTTTGCCTCTGTGAGTTTGTCAACTCACTTTTTTGAGCCCATAACAACCCTTGTAATCTAAACTGCCACATGGTGATGAGTTTCATGGCTTAAATATGACATATGTTAAGAAATACCTCTGTTTGATTTGAGTTTGGGGGGTTTTTTTGAACTTGTCACAGTGTTACCAGAGAGTTACTGAGTGCACATGGGTATGACTGAGTTTATTTGCAGAGGTGAAAGTGTATGCTTGCACTTTTTTGAAGGCCTAAGACATCATGAAAAGCAGAAGGGAAAATGCTGGATTGCTGTATGTTGAGTAAAAGTTGAGTCAAGTAGAAATTCCAGGATCATGTAGAAATGATGGCTGGACTTGTAAGACATAATATATTTTCTGAAGCTCGGTGGTGGAAGGTATCTTTTCAGATATCCACATTTTCACCATGTGGCAGGTGACTCAATCAGATCTCAGAGGAAAAAGGAAATGGAAACAACCCTATTTGCTTAGTAGATGACAGGTATACAATTAAGGGATGTATACAACTATGAAGGCTTCATGATAGATCTGTGTTAACTTAAATGCGTGTTACAGATCCTTGATATTTTCTGGAAAGCAGTAAAATATCTGACTATTTGTCTAGACACTGTAACTGCTGATGGCTATAAAGGTCTGGTAAAAAGTCTGGGGTTTTGTCTGTTTATTTTATTTTCCTTTTCTGGGTGGAGTCTGACATTCTCTTCTGACTATAAAGAAACTATCTTTATATATACAAAATCAGGCTGACTAGACACTTTTAAAAAAAAAAATCTATTCAACATCAGGGAGAGGTATATCTATGTATGCAAGAAAATACTGAAAAGTAGTTTGTACTAAGATTAAAAACTCTGAGCTGTATCAGCAAATGAAGAAATTTGTTTAAGGAATACCAGTAAATCTATTGTTTGATATTTCTGCTAAAGGAAAGCTGAAAGTATTTTTAAAAATGATGTAATTTTGTAATTGTACTTGCAGTTTTATTAATAAATTAATAAATAGGAATATTATTTTGGTGCAATGCATTTCCCCCTTGCAAAATCAAAAAAGGTTAAAACTGTGCTTTGTGTTTTATCAGTGACAGATGCTGATGTGAACAGGTAAAATGCAATAGCTGTGTATGCATTTTTATCTTGGTACCCTCCATGGTCTCATTATACTCACACAACAGCTCTTAAAATTCAGTTAAATGCCTTGTAAATTAGCAGATTAAGTAACCAAAATCATATAGGAAACTGTTCTTAGCAAGAGATAATTTTCATAACCACAAATTAAAACAACAGAAGACTAGAAATAAGGATCAAAACCTTTACCAAACTTGTAGGCTCTTTGTCAAAGGCTCTTTGCTCTTCTCCCTTGCTCAGTTCTCTGCATGGATATATGTACTAGAGAGGGAAAGAAATCAATAACGAATGTCTTGTTTGCTTACTGGTATTCATGATGACTAAAGGGCAAGTTTAGGGCATGAGAAAAAAACTTACATTGAAAATCAGTGGTTGTGCTTAAAAATGTGGCTTATATCATTGTCTTGAAAAGAATACCACACTGTATGAATGGACAAAATCATGAACAACAGTGGACAACATCCGCTCATGCAGAGTACAGTTGCCTACTGCAAGGTGCAAGGGAGAAAAAAAGTGAGAAAAGGACAGTCACATGCAAATTCTTACTATTTACCAGTACCGATACACACTAACACAAACCTGAAAACATTATGAACCTTTGAGTAAAACTAGGAAATTCACAAATGTTGCATTAGGCCGAAAGAGAGGCCGAGGAAAGGCGCTTAGCAACTGCAAGATTTTCTGTGTGAGAAACACTTATCTGATTTTCTTATGATTGTCTTCTACAGTGCCCATACCACATGGGGCTGTGTACCGTGTCAGTAAGGAATCACAGATTCCCCTCTCATGCTCCTCAGTACCACACCCCAGTGTGGCTGCCTGGCTGGCTCTGTCATTTACCACTAATCTCACCTGAGAGACAGTGCGTCAGTACAAGAGAGGATGTGATGTTACATCATGTGTGACACTATGCAAGCCAAAGGACTTGGAGGACCCTGTGTTCACCTGATTGTACTGATACAAGACCCATTGCGTGCAGTTTTATACACAGGACCTCTGAGAAAGAAGATATCTCAAAGGTCTTTTCCAACCAAAGTGATTCTATGATTCTATGAAAGTGAGAACACTACAGTATCAGTAAGTAAAGTGCAGCTGCTTCTCTGGGAAACTTTGTTTTTCTCAGATATAGCAATTACTTGCAACATGTCTTCTCAATACTCACTTTTCTACATCATTTTTTGAGCTAAAGACAAGAAATTAAAAGGATTGTCTTATAATGCCGTATGCCATAAAATGTCATATCACCACAGTATTTTAGCCGCTGAGATGTCACTGTTATGTCCCGTGGAACCCTGGTGAAAATGTGCTCACACTTATATTTAACAGCTGTAGAATCTGAAAAGTCTATTTTTTCAGCGTAGGCAGCTTCTTGTATGTAGTTCCTTATTTTATGAATGCTAGTTTTGTGGTTGCGCCACTGTGGGGCTGTGGCTGCAGTGGTGATTGCTGTTTGTCTTCACTGCCCAGTGTGTCTTTCTTACCGCTTATACAAGCAGCCTGATGTTGTGGTGGGGATAGCAGCCAAAGGCTAGCATGTAAAATCCAATATACAGAAGGCAACTCTGTGTGACTGCTTCCTAACGTATTAACCTATAATTAGTCAAGAGCCAGTAAGCTACAGAAGAGGAGAAGCTTGAGACGGAGCACTGAGTCAGATGGAAAGGATAGTTCATAGCTCCAATAACCTCTCTGAAAAAGTTCACATTTCCCCTCATGCAAGCACTGAAATCTTAAGTTTTGCAGATCATTTCCTCTTGTATACCCATCCACTTGCATACCTCAACAATACTCAGCAGCTTTTTACTGGTGTGAGCTACTTTTATACTTCACTCTAGAATCATAGAATCATAAAATCACTTTGGTTGGAAAAGACCTTTGAGATCATCGAGTCCAACCTTCAACCTAACCCTGCCATCCCACCACTAAACCATGTCCCTAAGCACCTCATTTATCCTTCTTTTAAATACCTCCAGGGAGGAGGACTCAACCACCTCCCCGGGCAGCCCATTCCAGAGCCTGACAACCCTTTCGGTGAAGAAGTTTTTCCTAATGTCTAGCCTAAACCTGCCCTGGCACAGCTTCAAACCATTCCCCCTCGTCCTATCATCTGTTACCAGGAAGAAGAGGCCGACCCACACCTCACTACAGCCTCCTTTCAGGTAGTTGTAGAGGGCAATCAGGTCTCCCCTCAGCCTCCTCTTCTCCAGACGAAATAACCCCAGTTCCCTCAGTCGCTCCTCATATGA
>NW_009258952.1:4326787-4340485 GCF_000687185.1 Egretta garzetta | reverse complement strand
ACTCTCTGGGCTCGGCCATCCAGCCAGTTTTTAACGCGGCAAAGAGTACATCCATCTAGGCCATGAACTGCCAGCTTCTCCAGGAGAATGCTATGGGAGACTGTGTTGAAGGCTTTGCTGAAGTCCAGGTAGACAACATCCACAGCCTTACCTCATCTACCAGG
This sequence comes from Egretta garzetta, assembly GCF_000687185.1. Classification (NCBI taxonomy): domain Eukaryota; kingdom Metazoa; phylum Chordata; class Aves; order Pelecaniformes; family Ardeidae; genus Egretta; species Egretta garzetta. The sequence goes on along the minus strand of NW_009258952.1, from coordinate 4,340,321 downwards.
CAGGTCTCCTGGTCGTAGAAGGAAATCAGGTTGGTCAGGCAAGACCTGCCTTTCATGAACCCATGCTGACTGGGCCTGATCCCCTGATTGTCCTCCACGTGCCTGGTGAGCACACTCAAGTTGAACCTCTCCATCATCTTCCCCGTCAGGCTGACTGGTCTGTAGTTCCCCGGATCCTCCTTCTGGCCCTTCTTGAAGATAGGCGTCACATTTGCCACCCTCCAGTCATCTGGGACCTCCCCTGTTATCCAGGACTGCTGATAAATGATGGAGAGTGTCTTGGCAAGCTCCTCTGCCAGCTCCTTCAGCACTCTTGGGTGGATCCCATCCAGCCCCATAGACTTGTGGATGTCCAGGTGGCATAGCAGGTCAGACTGCTTCCTCCTGGATTATGGGGGGTTTATTCCACTCACCATCCCCATCTTCCAGCCCGGGAGGCTGGGTACCCTGGGGATAACTCATCAGGCCATTAAAAACCGAGGCAAAGTAGGCATTGAGTATCTTTGCCTTTTCCTCGTCTTTAGTGGCGATGTTCTCCCTTGCATCCACTAGAGGATGGAGATTCTCCCTGGCTCACTTTTTGCTGTTAACATATTTATAAAAACTTTTCTTATCCCTTACAGCAGTGGCCAGGTTAAATTCCAGCTGGGCTTTGCCTTTCTACATGGGGACAGCCTGCTCCTGTGCCTTTAAGACTTCTTTCTTGAAAAATACCCAGCCTTGTTGGACCCCTTTGCCCTTCAGGACAGACTCCCAACAGGATATCTTTTCTGTTGGCCTCCCTCATCATCCTCACCCATAAGCATTCTGCCTCACCACAAGCGTCAAGCTCTGTACAATCAAAGCACTCCCTAACATACAGAGCCACCCCGCCGCCTCTCCTTCCTTGCCTGTCCCTTCTGAAGAGTTTCTAGCCATCCATTGCAGCACTCCAGTCATGAGAGGCAACCCACCATGTTTCTGTGATGGTGACTACATCATAGCCATCCTGCTGCACAATGGCTTCCAGCTCCTCCCGTTTGTTGCCCATGCTGCATGCACTAGTGTAGATGCACTTGAGCTGGGCTATCGGTTTCACCCCCAGCAATGGGGTGACACCCCCAGGCTCCTCTCTAGCGAGCCTATTTATATCCCCTCCCCGCTTCAGGCCTAGTTTAAAGCCCTCTCTACAAGCCCCGCCAGTTCATGAGCGAGGATCCTTTTTCCCTACTGACTGTTTTGGTTTGGATTACAACTGTACAGCTGCTGATGGTACTCAAGCTTGGTCTCTGGGTGGCAAAAGTGTGTACATCCCTTCCACACATAACCCCTCAGGGTTATGTTGCGGCCTCTCTGAAAACAAGTTGTTCTTGCAGTTTGTGTGTTCTCTTTCCTTTCAGACTGATGTGCCAGCAAGCCATGGTGATCCTGGCAGCTGTTGGAATCATAGCTTATCAGTAGCTACGTGACAGATGCCAGGCTGCTAAAATTTCCTATAACCTTGATCTTGGCCATATGATTCAAGCCAAGAAAAAAGTAGCAATCCCTCACCTGTCCTCTTCTGCATCATAGCGTTATGAAGAATTAGAAATAAGCTGTCTTTGTCAATACTGGAAGAAATCACATTGCTGCATACAGGAAGCTATCAGAAAACTGAAGCAAGTACATGAAATAAGGTGCTTTCACATTTTATTTGTTAAATATTTTCTGAAGGAAATTGTAGATGTTACAATCTACTGTTAGTTATAATGGTAGGACCAAAAGTGCTAGAAATTAGTCCACAGGCAATGTAAAGAAGATGAGGAATTGATACCAAGTACAAAAAAATGCAGGAGTTCACTTTAAACCATTAGTCAATGAAGGCAAATTTACAAGAAATGTAGCATCAGGATGCACTGTGGATGGAGGTTTGCAGGTAACAGAAGTTTGGAGGTATCACCAGGAAAGTGCTCCATGGGAATGTGGCTAAAGCAAGAGCTACAGTTAAAACCATCTTTGTGAATACTTCGTTTAATGAGATCTGGCTGTTTGCAGAGACATAGGAAAGAGGTTATTTTGACTGCCTAACTTCAGGCACCTAAACTAGGAGTCTGAGTTCCTGTATAGTGAATGTAGGCTTCCTTAGAGGGCTGGCCAAGATGTAGATGTTACCTTTGATGTTCAAAGTCATCCTCATAATGGACATATTTTTCATAACTGATGAAATAGTGAGATCATCCTTACTTAGCTACCTATCTCAAGTGTTTCGAGTCAAAGTTGTGAATAACCTCTACCAGACGCTATCACATTCATAGTCAGCACATTTGTTCATGAAGCAGCAATGACATTCCAGGTGTGACCATTTGACATTTTTAGGAATGTGTGTTCTGAAATTGTCATTTCCATTCATGTAATTAACAAATGGATTATTTGTTTTATTACTCATAACTAAATCTAAATGAAGTTATTGAAATCAATTCACTCTGCTTTTGTGAGGAGAGTGAAAACCATGCTTCCCCAATGAAAACATTAAGGAGTAAAGAAAGGACAAAATAAGATTTATTTTAAAAGTCCTAGAAAAGAAGACAGAAAGGCAGAATAAAAAGGCAGAGAAGTAGCACTAATACTTGCAACAGAGGTGTCTTATTCAGCACTCTAGGATGGAACAGTGCCAGACAAGACAAGAGCCTTTCTGTTCTTTTAAACTACAAAGAATTAGCAACTATAGTACAGCCCTGACCTGGAGGAAAACATTCTTCTTGTAGGTATGAAAAGAAGATGGTGATGCAAAATCAGAGTTCTGTGCTAGATTGCTTAAAAAATGTCAAATTATAAATACAGATTTTATTAATAATTTTCTGATTACTGCAATTAATTCTCACAAAGCTCTGAAATTATATCTACATAGATCTAAGATATCCCTTTAGGCAAGGAGGATTATGTCATTAATGAAATATTATTATAGATTGTCTTTTAATGGGGGGAAAAAAGTGAGGTGCGCTGAAATCAGTTTCCTCACCAGGAGATCTTGGCTTACAAATAATGTAATTTCTTTCGTTATGGGTTGTTTTCATCAGCTTTTCCTCATCAGCTCATCAATTTGCCTGCGCCAAATCAACATTTCTTTTAGTGGATTTAAAGGCTTACCAAAGAATTTCCTTTCCATCCATCTTGTTTTCAGAACTTAGTAACAAATCTATGGATTTTCATCAAAGACAAATCATCTCTGAAATGGTTACAATTAGATGGCACACCTGGAACTCAGAGCAGTAGAAATATTATAACGAGCATGCCAGTTTATTACTCTGTGTAAGATCACTGAAGATGCTTTCAGAGAATGAAGGGAAAACAACTGAAGAAACCAAGGCAGATTAAATTTTTCAGTTCCTAAAAGAAATCTGAAATGGTGCTTGCCATTTTTCTTCACTCATTCATACTCCATAGTATGTCTAATAACTGAAAACAAAAATCAAGAACCTCAAAGCCAGGATCCATATTATATTCTGTAGCCAAGAGAGAGACTGAAGAGACGGGTCTTAATCGAGGAGGTAAAGAGAATTGGCATGACATCGGAAAGTGATTGTACTTCAGAGGCACAGCATTAGCTGTCAGAAGCGCTGTACCCTCCCTACATGCTATGCAGCTTCTACCTCTGTTTTATTAACTGTTTTGTAACAGTGATATTTAATGGATATTCTACTGCATTACAGCTTGAAGGGTAAAGATAAAAGTAGACGTCAAATAAGAAAATGCAGGCACTTGCACAATAAACTTGTAGTAAAAATCCAATCTGTGTAATATGACCTGGCTGTCTTCTGGCTTTGCTGGATTTGGCATTTATAGCTGGAGAGGACATGTTTTCCTGAGTCTAATGCAATGGTATTAGCCTGGTGGAGTAGGAGGGAGAGACAGTGGAGAGAAGATGGTAAAATAAAGGCGAGGAAAGTGAAAACAATTGCTGAGGCGTTGAAGAGAGACAGTGAAATATATGCCTGCCTTGTTCCAAGAATGAAAGGAAAAGGACAGTGAGCATAAGGCAGCGGGGAAGAAGAGTTCAGGATCAAAAAAGGAAAGAAAAGTTGTGTAATGAAAAACACTGAGAAAATTCATTCTGGCAGGCAACAAATGGCAATATTGTGGTGAGCAAATTGTGGAAAATATTTTTAAAGAACTAGCTGGAGAAAAATCCTGAATTTGATGAACGATGGTTGTAAGTGGACAAAGTATAGGGTATAGTATTGAATACTGCACAAACAAATTTCAATACATTCCAGTTAAACTTAATGGATTCCTTGTATTCAGTAGATGGTATGTAACTGTTCATGGATTATTTATACAAGTCTTCTGGAAATGCTTCAAAATGTATCGGTCCTGGTTAGGAATTTTTTTTTAGCTCTATCAAGACTAGATGGTTGTTCATAAGATCTGAAGTGCCAGCTGGCTTTCTTGAGGGTTCCCCAGGACAACTGGTTACTTTCCACTTAGACAGGAGATGTGTGCAGCTTGCCTTGGCTTGTGCTGCCAAATATACCGTGAGATTAGGGAAACATTAAATCACCAGAGGTCCAAAGCCTGGTTTGAAGAATTTCTGCAGTCCAAGAAAGAATAAAGGCTTCCCAAACAGATTTGGGAGTAGCATCTCACATGGAAAGGAAGGCTGGGAGTAGGCATAGACATACCTCTAAGGGCTGACAAAGACACTGTACTGAGAGCAGCAGCCTGGCAAGGTATAGTAGTTGGATAAACAGTTGGATAAGGGAATTGTGAAATAGAACAAAAATAATTTCACTTGGGTGTTTTTAATCACTCTTCTACACATGGAAATATATACATTATAATTAAAGATTCTTATAAAAAAAAGCTTTAAAATTAGAAGGACTTCGACCTTTAGTTTCCTTACAGCAACCTCTGTAGACATTACCAATGCCAAATGATCTCTCCTGCACTTAATGCTGTTTCCTCTTTGTGCCTTTGTCCCTTAAACTGTCTTAAAAGTTGGAAGAAACTGCTTTGCTAGCATTTTTTAAAGAAACATGCTATTTATTATACATCTGGAAATAATGCATTATATAGCTCCCTCAGAGCCTATTTTCTAATGTATATTTTGGGAACCTTAGAAATTTCAGTTATTTTTATCATGATTAGTTAAGTATAGATGTGAGTCTTGCTGACAGATCATTTTTCAAAACCTTATCATATGTCAGTGAGTGGGTGGTCCTGATGTCAGAAAATGACTGTGAAGAGAAAACCTGGCTGAGGGGAGAAAGTGCGCAGAGTTAAAATTCACCCAGTGTCAGGTGGGTCACCACATTAATGCTGTGTGGCTTTTTATTATGATAATATTATTTTGAGTATGTGGTATGCTATCATTCATACATAGTAATTCAGTTGTAAATTCGTGTGACATAAAATATTTAGGAGAAAACTGCCACAATACATAAAAAATGTCATCCACAAGTTTTCACTGAAACCACAAGGATCAGGTTTCACAATCTTCCCAAAAAACTTTCAACCTCTGACATTTTCTGAGAAGTGTTTACCCCAGGCATAAGCACCTTTTAATAAAACCTCCCTACTATGCACCCTGACAACTTTGCACATAAGTGGCAGTATTTTACCATTTTACTATTTTTTAAAGTGTTATGGTGAGATTTTTTTTAACATCTGTACACTTATTAGATCTATTAGAGAACATATTACAACCCCCCAAATATTCAAGTACTAAAACTTTACTTTCCTAATGCTAGACTGGAGATCAGAAATTATGTGCTATTCCATTACAACACTGACAAGCAACAGCAGAGAACACAAACACAGAAGTATTTTGATTTGCTATCTGCAAAGGACTTAGACTATCAGCAGTATTTGAGGGATAGGTCCTTTTTTCCTCCATTACTGCACAGAGGAAATGAAAGAATTAAAATCTCCCCTTTCTAGCCACATGCTCACATGTGGGGATGTTGCAGGTCTAGTTCATTAGTGATGATGGAAGCAGACAGTGACAACTTTCCCATGTAGCACGAGTGTCCAGCTCACTGGCCCTACCAGATATACATCTCAATTGCACAGTCATGCCAAGCCAGCCACAGACTCCTTGGCACCCTCTTCGGTGTGTGCCAAAAAACCTCAGGAAGCCCTCTAACTCCCTGTCCCCTGCAAGATCCAGACTGTGATTCCAGCAGCCCTACTGCATTTTGAACCTTTCACACCTCCTCTGTAGTCAGTGTATTTCTTGCATGGTACAAACTAATTAAAATGAAGCCACATCAAATTTCTTTTCCAAAGGAAGCAAACTTTGAGTAAACATCGTTGCTTCCACTTGGCCCCACTAAATTTTACAGCATCCTCAGGAGGACCAGTCACAAAAGACCATATGGCTCACATCGTGTATCCTCAGAGTGGTCAGGTACCATACTGCTGCAAAGATGCCAAGATCCCAAAGCTCTCATCCACATCAGGAAAGACCTGTCCCTTTTCCCCTTTTTTTCAAGGTAAGACAGAACTGTAATGTGAAAATATTGCAGTCCATACTCTCTGTAACTGTCTTGTTTGCATATATAAATATTGCTGCTTTAAGAAAAACAGACACTGGCACCAGTGTAAGAATGTATGTTTTAATATTTGCACACATACAGATATCAGTCTGTTTAGAGCGAGAAGGCTGAAGAACAGGCACACACAACTGGCACAAAAGGGAAGCTGACCTTTCAGTATTTACCCTGGTGGTGTTTTCAATGGCACCCACCTGGCTGACGTTGGCGACGCCGTTTCGGAAAGCGCCAACAGACTTTACAAATCTGAAAGCTTCTTTGCAAAACGTTTACTATACTGCTTGCTTGAACTTCCTTTTCTGGGGCCCCACATTCTGTAAGCAATTAATTATGTTTTATAACATAAGCATTCAGAGAACAGGTCAGTGTTTTGATGTGTATAACCTGCACTCCTTTAAAGATGCAATTTCTTCAAAGCAGCAACTCAAATCCTCACATACCCTCCTTTAGGTGTAGGTGTAGGTGTAGCTGGAGCTGTGTGGGTTTGCCATCACCTGCAACAGCTGTGGATGCAGCATATTCCCCAGCCCTTGGCAGAAGTGCTCTGTTTTAACTGTGGGTCAGAGGAAAGAGAGAGCTGGGATTACTGGATGCAGAACAGCAGGGTATGGAAGACTAATGAAATGGGACATTCCTAGGAAAAAGGAGTTCTCTAATAAAACATCCCTTTATATTTTTCAGCCACCTGTATACCCATGCCCATACTGCTGCCAAATATAGAATTTTTTAATGCATAACCCACGCTACACAATAATATATGGTCTATCTACTTAGAAATATGTGCCCAGTTATTCTGAGGGGTGAGGTAGGAAGTTAGGGAACTGTGAAGAGATTGCTCCAGAGGAGGAGTCGGAGGCAAGTAAGCACACGCAATAAAGTTGAAGAGGCAGAAAATAAGGGGCTGGGTCTTACTGTGAGAGAGGGAGTATGGGGTCTGTTTGCTTGTTGGTGGAAGAACACAGCAGAAGTGCGGAGGAATGGGGGAAGCATGGGGCTGGGAGAGAAGGAAGGACAGAGGAGAATTTGGTGCTTGACTGATCTCATTCAATCAACATTTGACACTGATAAGTTTAAAGAAGGAATGAGGGAAGAACAGGTCTGCCTGCACCGCCTGCGCTGCAGGCGCAGAGCTAGAAGCTGCTGCTGCTGGTGAGGATGGCAGCCCAACCACATCACCATATCCCTGCAACAGCCTTACTCTCCTACCACCATATCCGCCTCTCCTTGACGCAACCAAAATGTGCCACATGAAGAGATTCCCAAAGCTGTCATTGCCTCAGAAAAAGATACCGAGTCACAGACTTTTTCCTGATACCGGAAAATAATTTACCCAGTGTTAGGAATGAGTTTTTAGAGGTGTTAACAGTCAAGGCTATGCACTGAATTGTAAATGACTGGCAAATAAGCTATTAATTAAAACAGAAATTGATTCCATCTTGTGGGATTTAAGGAGAAATAAGATTCTCACAAGGTCTCTTCTGAGTGCTCTTTTAGTACAGCTAAAGGCAGTATTTTAATTTTCAAATAATCCAACCCTATAATTAAAGTTACATTTTTGCCACAAATTTTAAAATATTAATGAAACTTGAATAAGTCTGGCCGAAGTGCTCCTGGGCAAAATATAGAAATATGCTAATGAGCACCTTCTTCAAAGATCTACTTATGAAAGAGACATATTCCAACTGACAAAGTTCATTGCTTTCATTGTCCTTTGTAATTCTAATTAAATCTTCCTTTATGAATCAATTTTTAAAACATTCCTTCCTTTCATGTGCTTGTGGAATCATATATTTAATTACATTTATCTGGAAATTTACAGGGAATATAATAATAATAAAAATTAATAATCTTAACATCTTTGTTTTAAACATTGTGTTGATTTTTGCCATCTAGAACGAGTTGCTATTGAAAACAGAGGTGATATGTAGGATGACATAAAATGACATTCTTAATAAGTGGATCATAACTGTCCATGCTGGTATAATTTATAAAGACTCTGTTTTGCACAGCAGGGTATGAGCAATTTATATAGAAGAAAAAAGAATTACTAACAACCTATAATAGAAGAATTAGCATGCTTAGTCATGCCAACATAAAATCAGAATTAACTATTCTTACTGATCTTTGAACAGTCCTGTTTTAGAGGTTGCTGCTGCACTATCAGGATGTGGATAAAGGTAATTTCACCTGGCCTTTAGGCTGTGGTATCATGAGATACTAAAGGACTCCCAGCACCAACTCAGAATTGTAATAGCTAAATAATACAATTTTCCTGTCTGGTCTACATGCCTGTACTAGTTCAGAGTTGTTCAGGAGGAAAAAAAAAAGTGAATTAACTGTGCAAGAAGTTATTCTGTGTTATCTAGAACTATCCTGTGCTCTACATGCACTAGCTGTACCACAGGCACGATCTCCTGTACCTCTTTCGTTCCTTTGGCTTCTGGTGCTCCTAGGGGTTTCTGCCCCCCAAATCCCTTAAAAGCATCAATCCTTTCTCTAGGGGAACACAACCTATGATCAGTGGAATTCTGATGCCTCTGTCTTGTTTTGTCCATATTAAAAAGGCATGTGATTCAGCCAAAACAAGGCCTGAGAGTTATACATCATTCTGTATTTCACTGCAGGATCTAATATTGAACATCAGTACCTAGGCAGAAGTGCTGGATGTACCAGATCTCTAGAAGTAAGGTTGCTACTAAGGAGCCACTTAGTAGGGTGGCACGGATGGTGTGAGTTGTTACAGATACTGATGCAGATGATTCTGTATTGGCACCTGAATATGTTTCTCAGATAAAGATACTCTACTGGTGTCCCTGTCAGCCCTGTTTGTTGTTCTATTCCAGTTGCAAGACGCTTGCTGTAAATAAGTAGACCTGTTCATCTCCTCCACCTCTAATCCTCAGCATGGCAAACAGCTTTGAAGACCCAGGATGATGTGGGAAGCAGAGGCTGAGTCCAAGGTAGGGACACATTTGGAAGAGGCTGTCCCAGGGTGAAATTTAGTTTCTTAGAGCTAGATTGCTCCAGGCCAGTCAAGACATCTGAAGCCCTCTGATTATGCTGCAGGGAGCTGTGAGAAAAAAGCGCAGCCTGTGTAGAAGCAGTTCCATGGGTCCTTTTTCATATGTGTTTGATTTAAAAACCAAACAGATACATGCATAGCAGGGACAAACCAGACCCGAGCAGAGGGGAAACGTCCTCAAGTTGCGCCAAGGCAGGTTTAGGTTGGACATTAGGAAATTTTTTTTCAACAAATGGGTTGTTAAGCATTGGAACAGGCTGCCCAGGGAAGTGATTGAGTCAGTATCCTTGGAGGTATTTAAAAGATGGATAGATGAGGTGCTTAGGGACATGATTTAGTAGAAGGATGGCAGGGTTAGTTTGTTCAATGGCCATAATATGTCAGCACAGATGCCTGCATCATTTTCCCTACCCATTAATGATTTCTTCATCTTTGTAGAGTGATGTACTCTTACCAGTCATTGCTCTTCCTATGTATCCAAACACTTTCAACAGGGAGTAGAGATGAGGCCCTGCAGACATCATCACTGGTAAAACGTATGAGGCTGATAGTTGCAGACTGTGTCTGCCCCAAGTATGCACACTTTAACCTGCACAGGTCATGCAGAAACCTATGAAGTCTACAAAACTCTCACAACCCAATTAATGATTGATCCATCCATGTGGGCCTGGTGGCATAGCAGGTGACCAGCATGGCCTGGGTAACCTGCAGCATGCAAGCATGTAGGTCTGGAGGAAACAGGATTGCCAATCTGCCAGAGATGTGTTCAGGAGGTGGAAGTAGGCTGTGCTCCCCCACTGAGGCCGTTTGACTGTGGGCTAGGGGCATGGAAACCTTGGTACTTATGTTGCTAAAACAGCACAGGGGTTGGAGGATTAGGCATAGGGATGGTGGGGCCCCATGCTGGCATCTCATCCAGGTACTGCCATGACCTCAATGCTCTAGGCAAAGATGGGACAATGCAAAGATAGAGGCCCACTGGAAAGAGCTGTCTTCCCCATGTGTCTTTTACAGAGCCCCAGCCTACATAAGAGGCCAAGTGGCTCCCTGTCAGAGAAGAGAAATGCCTGGTAGCTGGTGGGTCAATGCCTCAGTGGTGAGTGGAGATCCTGATGGCACAACAGTGAGGGGACCACCTCTGAGGACTCCCCAGCAAAGACCTCCACAACTGAAGGAACAGCAGAGAAGTTGCTCTCCACAGCTCTCTGTGCCTCTGTAGCTAGCTCTACCTCCTGGGCCATCTCTGGGCCATAGCCACAGGCCCACACGTTACTTTCTCAGAGGGTCTCTTTGGACAGTGTTACAAGGGAAGGGTGACACTCAGCTGAAGTCAGTCAACAGCAAAGACGCAGTCAGTGCTATTCACTGACTGGGGCACTGGAGCTCCTTTTTGTTGCACCAAAGGGCTGTCCCTCCTGAGGTACTCTCAGAGCCAGCAGGCATAGCACCCAGCTGCTCTTGAAGAACAGGTCACTGGGTAGAGGGATCTCTCCTTGACAAAGAAGGGCGACAAAGAACATTCCTATTCCTCTCCATCACATTGTGTACTGCCACTGGCATTTGGATGATATTTTGCTGGCAAAAGGAGAGCATGTGGTAGAAGGCAAGGTATCTGCAGCCCAGTGGGAGAGGGCTGGGGGTGGAAACTGGCCTAGTGCGGCTAGAAAAGGGAAGGAGAAGGGCAGCACAGTGGAGGGAGAAGAGGAAAGGCAGAAGAGGGATGAAGACTATTTATAACCATAGGGACTCAAAGGGGATGGTGATACTATACACTGAGACTTCCTTGTCCACTGCTGTCAGGGTGTTATTCCCCAATGCAAAGACGGCCATCTGCTTACACACCTTAGAGAATTATCACCACAGCCAAGAGCGCCATCCTTTCCTCAGTGCTTGTGTGGGTCTCAGGTTGGGCAAGACAACATGATCAATGAGGGTAAAAATTTGCCTTAACCCCTCCCCCTCCCCCAAGTAACTTCCCCCCCAATTTACCTAGATACTCGGAAGGAACAAAGGAGACAGGTGAAGCAAAGGGGAACAGAACAGAAGCCATAAGGAAGGACTTGTCTCTGTCCCTTCCCTTTCAAGGGGAGATAAAATGAGGAGTCTAGGTGTAGCAGAAGATACCATGCCAGGCAATAGCAACAGTCATTGTGGCAGTTCAGCTGGTAAATATTTGATTCTTCTCCTCATCCCCCAGTGAGGAAGCAGGCATTTCTATTTCAGCACTGCTGTGGCAGTGATGTTCAGAAGAAAAAAAAAAAATGCTTCTAACTGCCTAAATTTCATAGCATCTCTGCGATAGTGTTTCTGTGCCAGCCAACTCAGGCAAGCAATCAGGTTGCTTGGGCAGATAGTATTTACTCCCCAGGGAAAAACGCAACAAAACAAAACCAAAAAACAAACAACCCAAAAAATCTTGAGCATTTTCATTGGAAATGTCTTGGTCCAGGGACATACTTCTTCATAAATTCTCATTTTCAAACATTATTCTCCCTTTTTATTTTGACTCTTTGCTGTAACGCACATGTTCATAAAGATGCTACTTTTAACAGTGATACTGAGAAAAATAGTGATATTCCCACCAAACTTTAGAAAGGCTGATATGACTAAGTCAAGCCATTTCTTTTCCAGAGAGTAAACATGGAATTAATGACTCTCGCAGGGTCAAACTGGACAGGACTGCACCATTACAATGAAACTATTAAGCCATTGCAATGTTAAGTGCTCTAACTGGCAGGAAGGGATGCAAACTTCAGTTTGCTCTCTCATACATGCAGCTCAAGTGATTCATACATATAAATTTATAAATAGTCAGCCACATTTCATATAAAAAGCATAAGAAAAATACATGCAGTTCAGTATCAGGCTTTGTTCAAAACTTGACATGACAAAATCTACCTATCATGGAGTAAAAGTTGGTTTGGGGCAAAAGCTGGTTTTGGGAACAAGATCAACATTTAATTCAGTTAAATTATTTTATGGGGCAAATAGCTGGAGACAATAAAAACCACCAACAAAGTTCTCAGTCCTATTCCAAATTAATCAGCAGCAAAGGGACTTAGAACAAAGTGTTTCTGTGCTTAAGGCTTGAATTTGTTGGAGCTGTCTGGGTATATCTGTCCAGGCAGAAAAAAACCAGCATGCTCATAAATTGCCTATCGTGCAAAACAAACAAAACAAAAAAAAAAAAAAAAAAGGGAAGCATATGTTTATGAGCTTGAGAGAAAGCAGAAACAGGAGACTAAATCAACAAGAATATATAAGGTACTATATACCTTCCTGTCCTGGTTTCGGCTGGGATAGAGTTGATTTTAATCATAGTAGCTAGCATAGTGCTGTGTTTTGGATTTAGTACCAGAAGAATGTTGATAACACACTGATGTTTTTAGTTGTTGCCAAGTAGTGCTGAGACTACTCAAGGACTTTTTGAGCTTCTCCTGCTCGGCCAGGTGCATAACAAGCTGGGAGGGAGCACAGCTAGGACAGCTAACCCAAACTGACCAAAGAGCTGTCCCATACCATAGAACGTCATGCTTGGGGGGGGGTTAGTTAGTTGGTCATGGGCAGAGTGATCGCAGCTTGGGCAGAGTGATCGCGGCTCGGGGGTGTGTGATCACTGCTCGGGACAGGCTGGGCATCAGTCAGCGGGTGGTGAGCAATTGCATCGTGCATCACTTGTTTTATGTATTCTGTCTATTCTCTTACCATTATTATTATCATCACTATTGTTATTCTTCTCTCTTATTAAACTGTCTCTATCTCAACCCACAGGTCTTACTTTTTTTTTCTTTTCCCAATTCTCTCCCCCATCCCACAGAGGGAAGGGGGGGAGTGAGTGAGCGGCTGGGTGGTGCTTAGTTGCCAGCTGGGTTAAACCACGACAGTCCTATTTTGGCACCCAACGTGGGGCTCGAAGGGTTGAGATAATGACAGAGCATATTAAGGCGAATTTGTTATAAGCATTCACTGTATTGGTTTAATAGTTGCTGGGCATGATGTTGAT